>NC_135237.1:468878908-469183908 GCF_051348905.1 Ranitomeya variabilis | reverse complement strand
TTGCTTGGAGAAAGCACCCTTCAAATATGAGAGACCTGGAGCAGTTTGCAAAAGAAGAATGGTCTAAAATTCCAGCTGAGTGGTGTAAGACGCTTATTGATGGTTATGAGAAGTGATTGATTGCAGTTGTTTATTCCAAAGAATGTGCAATCAAATATTAAGTTGAGGGTGCTAACAATTTTATCTGGACCATTTTGGGGTTTTTGAATGAAATTATGTTAAATTTGCTTTTTTTTCTGTTTTTTTGTGCTGCTTCAATACACACAAAAGAAATAAACAGGCGTTTAACAAAACATGTGTAATTGCAATAATTTTCTGGGAGAAATGCTTCATTTTCTGGAACAATTTCAGTGGTGCCAACACTTTCTGCCATGACTGTATATATGTATATTGCTGCATGTAAAAGTTTGGGCACCCCTGATCAAAATTACTGCAATTGTGAACATTTAAGCAAGTTGGAGATTAAATGATCTCTAAAAGGCTAAATTTAAGATGATACTTTACTTGGTACTTCAGGTAAAAAAAATATGCTATTTTTTAAATTCTAAAAATCACAAAAAGGAAAATGGGCCGATGCTAAAGTTTGGGTACCATTTGGAGATTTGTGTTATCGGACAACTTTAACCAAGGTTTCAGACCTTAATTAGCGTGTCAGGATTATAGCTTGTCCACTGTCATCGTTAGGAAATGCCAGCATAATTTCAGTGAAAGCTGCTCATAGGATTTCTAGAGAGGCAAATTAGAACCCCGACTTGACTGCAAAAGACCTTCAGAAAGATTTAGCAGATTTTTGAGTTGTGGTACATTGTTCTACTGTTCAGAACACATGCACAAATATAGCCTTCTTGAAAGAGTCATCAGAAGAAAACCTCTCCTGAGTTCTCACCATAAAATTAAGCATCAGAAGTATGCAAAAAAAAACATGTAAACAAGCCTGATGCATCTCGAAAACAAGTCCTGTGGACTGATGGGGTTAAAACAGAACTCTTTGGCCATAATGATCAAAGGTACAGTATGTGTAGAGAAAGAAGAGCATAGAATTTCAGTAAAAGAACAACTCGATAACCATTAAGCATGGGGGTGGATCAATCCTGTTTTGAGGTTTTGCTGCAGCCAATGACACAGGGAAAATTTCATGGGTAGAGGGAAGAATGGATTCAATTAAATTTCAACAAATTCTTGATGCAAACATAACATCATCTGTAAAAAAGCTGAAGTTGAAAAGAGGATGGCTTCTATAAACGCATTTCAGCTTATCCAGAGCTTACAACAGCAACTGAAATGCTTGAAGTTGTGAATAAAAGAATAAAGATTGAAAATATATGTGAGTGCCAGGAGTTATTCGATTTTACATTATCTATTTCCATGTGCACTACCATCTACAGTGGAGTGGCAATCATCAATTGGATTTCTTATGGCTAGCTTTGGAAAGTGCAGTCCTTCTACACTAAGATGGCCTGAAATAAAAAAGAATGTATCATTGCTGTTATCAATAGTTCTTAGAGGTAAATTTTCTGGATTTCTATGGTAAAATCTATATTCCCACATTGTGATGATGATCCAGATACTTAACTCTACTTTTGGCAAAGGAAAGTAATTACATCTGTGGAACCCTTTCATTTACAGTTTAGTAGCCTAAAGAGGAGATGATTGCTTTTCCAAAACAAAATCTTGGGAGAATCAAAGTTTTACTCTCTTTTTATAATATATGGGTAATTTTTTTTTAGCCTGGACTATGAACTTTATTTTTCTAACAGACCATATTATCTAGCAAAAAAAAAATCTTATAACCCTTGGCACCATACGCAACACACTTTATTCACTGGTGGTCAGATATATCAAGCCATCTGTATTTCTAATAATGTAACTGAGTCCATATTATGTTATAACAGCAGTTTATTTTAAACATTGTTATTCTATATCCCATTCTGCTGACCTCAAGATACATTTGAAGGAGATAAGATACACTATATAGGCTTTAAGACAATTGAATGTAATATAAGTACATTCCATTCATGTTTAAAAATGAATAAATTGTAGGAAAGATAACATTGGAAAAACGGCTTAATTTACTACAAAGCATTATATGTTTTCAATTAAAATAATTTTAAAAATGTTCTTGTGTGTAGACATTTGTTTTTAAATATTTGTGATGCTGCCTTCTGTAATTCTTTTATTTCCCTCTCTGAATATCCAGCTAATGCGTTCTCTTCCAATTGGACACCTATGCTCAGTAACTCGGACAGACCACCTGAATTCTCAAGTAGACAACTCATGCAGTGATTTCTGCTGTTGTGTCGCACAGCTAGTAACAACTGGTGAACCATAAGCAATTTTTTCACACTAGCATTTAATGAGGACCTTTCACTGGATTTTTTTTTATCTTAAACCGAGTAGCTCCTCCAATTACTTCTGTTCCACTGATTCTGGAATAGTTTTCCTTTGTCTTCTTCTCTCTTCCATTCCAAAGTTATAGCCCCCAGTACTGAATGCACATTTTCCCCTCAACCATCTGGGCGTTTTCCACTGAATTGTCCTTTGGGCTTTTGCTTTTTCTCCTCTATGACAGAAGTTATGTGGTATATGCTCAGTAGGTTAAAGCACCACTTCAACGTTTTTCTATTGCAGGGCTGGAGCGTAGCCACAAATCAGAGTTCTCTGCCCCCAGTGTCATACTTACCAGCTGCCATTTTCTTGTGTTCTTGGCCCGCTGTAATAATTATAGGGGATAACTCAGGAGACTCTTTGCGTGGAACAAGACAACTGCAGGACACAGTTTTATAAGTGGTAAAGTCTATATTATTACACGGTGATTCAAACAGGTGCAGAGAGAAACTCAGGTCCACAACACTTGGAGTAAATATTAAATGCAGATTAGCAGTCTATAGGGAACTTCAGAGGGAAATGCAATCAAGCAGAAAGTCTATGAAGCACAGTTATTCTTGAGGAAACTTGACACAAATAAACCCTTGTCTTAGTCCAAACACAGATAGATATGCTTATAAGGCAGTTCCAATCATATCTTAGCTCAACCAGGGAGGCCTGGTTAATAGTCTCAGGTTATTGCAGAGCAGCAGAAGCTTACATGTCCAGCAAATGCAGATGAAGTAAACACGAGCAGCAGATAAAGGAGGATTACTGGCTGGAAACATGTGTATGCAGCAGGGACTCAGAGCAGAGTAGCAGGATCACCACACAGGTTAACAGGAGCAGGTGTATAGCCAGGGAGTAATCAGAGGTCAGGAGCAGGATGCAAGGCAGAATACTCTAGCACAGACTGAAAGCTGGGGTGGAGCTTTATAGCAGGAAGACACAGTGCACATGAGACCAAAGACGCCATCTTGGAAAAGGGCAGTAATGCACAAATAGTAAAAAATGTTCAGAGTCCTGACATTACTCCCTCCTTAGAAGCGGCCTCAGGACGATCCTGGACCTAGTTTCTCAGGGAATCTCTGATGAAAACGAGAAATCTTCTTTTGGGCATTGATGTTTTCCACAGGTTCCCAAGAGTCTTCTTCAGGGGATATCCCAGCCATCTTATCAGATATTGGAGCCGATTCCTGCGAATCCTGGAATCAATAATTTCCTCCACCACAAATTGTTCTTGCCCATCAATCACCACAGGCTGTGGAGGTGGCACAACACGTCCCTGGAAGGTATTAGGAGATACAGGCTTTAGTAAAGATACATGAAAAACTGGGTGTACCTTCATTGTCCTAGGCAGCTTCAGCCGGCAGGCCACAGAGCTCACAATACCGTTGATCTTGAAAGGCCAATTAATTTCTGTCCAAGTTTTTGTGTAGGAACGTTTAACGTCAGATTCTTAGTTGCTAACCAAATAGAATCTCCTACCTTGAACATGGGTGCAGGTTTATGGAATCTATCAGCCGATCTCTTATAACGTTCTTGAGCTGTGGTCAGGGATTCCTTCAGAACCTCCAGATTTTGCCTCTTCGCAGTCAGCCTTTCCTCCACTGCCGGAACCGGAGAATTAATTGGAGACCTAGGTAAGATACACGGATGATAACCCAGATTGGCAAAGAAAGGTGTAAATTTAGTGGAGGCGCTCTGAGAATTATTATATGAAAATTCGGCTAACAGCAGCAACTCCAACCAATCATCCTGGAGATGGCTGACATAGCATCTTAGATATTGTTCCAGCGTCTGGTTGGTACGCTCAGTCTGACCATTTGTCTGGGGATGTTAAGCAGAAGAGAGACAGACATTAATATTGAGTGCAGAGCAAAACCCCTTCCAGAATCTTGAAGTGAACTGTACTCTACGGTCAGAGATGATCTCATCCGGAACCCCATGCAACCGAAAGACATTTTGTATAACCAAGTTCACTGTATCTTTACCTGAGGGGATGCCGGTACACGGAACGAAATGAGCAGCTTTAGTCAGGCGATCAACTACCACCATGATTGTATTCATGCCCCCCGATGTAGGCAGCTCCACAATAAAGTTCATTGATATAGACCCCCAAGGGCGGGACGGAACAGGTAATGGTTGTAGAAGACCCGTAGGTGCCACATGAGGAGTCTTGTAATGGGCACATACCTCGCAAGAGAGAACATAGTCCTTTGTATCCTTCAGGCAAGTTGGCCACCAGAAGAATTGGCTCAGGAACTCTTGTGTCTTCTGTACCCCCCTGTGACCAGCCAACTTGGAGTCATGTACCAACTTGTGGATCTGCAGACGGATGACCTCAGGGACGTAGATACGTCGATCTCTGAACCACATGCCACCCTTAAAGACAAGATTAATATCCACAGGTGGGTTGGCCAGAAATACAACACCTTCATATGCCTCCCAGCACTCCTTCCACAAGTCCTGATCGTGGATAACTCCGATGAAATTGGCATCAGATAGAATGGTCTTGGACGGGGCTCCAGGTACGGAATCCGCAGCATAGACTCGGGATAAAGCATCAGCCTTCCCATTACGAGAACCTGGACGGTACGAGATAACAAAGTTAAATTGATTTAAAAATAAGCTCCAACGAGCCTGACGAGGAGAAAGACATCTAGCGGATCTAAGGAACTCTCAATTGCGATGGTCAGTTAGCACTATGATCTGTTGCGCAGCTCCTTGCAGATGATGCCTCCATTCTTTGAAAGCCGCAATAATAGTCAGCAATTCCTTGTCTCCCATGTCGTAATTCTTCTCTGCTGAGGTTAGTCTATGGGAAAAGAAAGCACAAGGATGAAGCAGACCCTTCTCTCCAGTTCTTTGGGAGAGAATAGCCCCTGTTGTGAATTCTGCTCTTGGGTTCCCTCTGGTGGTTGTTGGTAGTAATGCAGTTGTCCCTGGGTTGCAATCCTGGGCAGGTGTCCCTGCTGATTGCAGCTCTGACTGGGATATTTAGGTGTGCAGGATTCATTAGCCCTTGCCAGTTGTCCATTGTTCTTGGAGGTTTTGCATCTCTGTCTGGTTCCTCCTGCCCTGCTGCCAAATCAGCAAAGATAAGTGTCTGGTTTTGTTTCTGCAGCACACATGCTGTGTGCTTTACAATTCAGTACTATACAATGTTTTTTCTTGTCCAGCTTAGACTGTTTGGATATTTCAGTCAAGTTGGATTCTCAGGAGATGCAGATATACATTCCATGTCTTTAATTAGATGGTGGAATTTTTGTATTATCTGCTGTGGATATTTTTAGGGTTTTAATACTGACCGCTTAGTATTCTGTCCTATCCTTTGCTATTTAGCTAGCGTGGCCTCTTTTGCTAAATCCTGATTTCTGCCTGCATGTGTCTTTCCTCTAATACTCACAGTCAATATTTGTGGGGGGCTGCCTATCCTTTGGGGTTCTGCTCTGAGGCAAGATAGAATTCCCATTTCCATCTATAGGGGTATTTAATCCTCGAGGTGTCTAGGATGTGTTAGGTACACCCCGCGGCTACTTCTAGTTGCGGTGACAGATTAGGGTTTGCGGTCAGTACAGGTTCCACCTACTCCTGAGAAAGGCTCATGCGGCTCCAAGGTCACCGGATCATAACAAGCCCCCAAAGCATTATCAGAAGCGTCCACCTCCACAATGAAAGGATGTGTTGGATCTGGGTGTATCAACAGCAGTGCTGATGTGAAACAGATCTTAAGCCTATCAAAAGCTTCTTGAGCCTGTGATGACCACTTAAAGGGCTTTTCCTTCTTTGTCAAGGAAGTAATGGGACAGACAATATCAGAAAAATTTCGAATGAAGGGTCTGTAGAAATTTGCAAAACCAATAAAACATTGGATCTCCTTAACGTTCTTGGGTACCGGCCAGTCAAGGATAGCCTGAATCTTACCAGATTCCATGTTCAGCCCCTGGGGAGAGATGATATAACCTAAGAACTGTATCTCAGAAGGATGGAACTCACATTTCTCCGGCTTAATATACAGATGGTTCTCTTTCAGACGTCTTAAAACAGTTTAGATAGGCAAGATAGAATTCCCATTTCCATCTATAGGGGTATTTAGTCCTCCGGCTGTGTCGAGGTGTCTAGGATGTGTTAGGTACACCCCACGGCTACTTCTAGTTGCGGTGACAGTTTAGGGTTTGCGGTCAGTACAGGTTCCACCTACTCCTGAGAAAGTCTCATGCGGCTCCAAGGTCACCGGATCATAACAGTACAACTGGCCAACAATGAGTTAAATGCATCTCAGAAGAAGGGAAGAAAGAGCCTTTTTTTTCTGTAGCCTGCTTTGTCTTTTCTTCACTCTTTTACTCTGGGTGGCTGAGGAGTCTTGTGCTAGCATGGATGTTCAGGGATTAGCTTCTCGTGTAGACCAGCTTGCTGCTAGGGAACAGGGTATTTCTGATTATATTGTTCAGATTCCAGTTTTAGAGCCTAAGATTCCTACTCCTGATTTGTTTTTTGGGGACAGGTCCAAATTTTTGAGTTTTAAAAACAACTGTAAACTGTTTTTTGCTCTGAGACCTCGATCCTCTCGTGATTCCATTCAGCAGGTTAAAATTGTCATCTCCCTGCTGCGTGGTGATCCTCAGGATTGGGCATTTTCCCTGGAATCTGGGAATCCGGCCTTGCTTAATGTAGACTCCTTTTTTCAGGCTTTAGGATTATTATATGATGAACCAAATTCTGTGGATCAAGCGGAGAAGACCTTGTTGGTCCTGTCTCAGGGTCAAGAAGCGGCAGAATTGTATTGTCAGAAATTTAGAAAATGGTCTGTGTTGACTAAATGGAATGATGATGCTTTGGTGGCAATTTTCAGAAAGGGTCTTTCTGAATCCGTTAAAGATGTTATGGTGGGGTTTCCCACACCTTTTGGTCTGAGTGATTGTATGTCTCTGGCCATTCAGATTGATCGGCGTTTGCGGGAGCGCAGAACTGTGCGCGCTTTGGCGTTGTCCTCAGAGCAGATGCCTGAGTCAATGCAGTGTGATAAGATTCTGTCTAGAACAGAACAACAGGGATTCAGACGTCAGAATAGGTTGTGTTTTTATTGTGGCGATGCTTCTCATGTCATTTCAGTCTGCCCTAAGCGTACAAAGAGGATCGCTAGTTCATTTACCATCAGTACTGTACAACCTAAATTTGTATTATCTGTGTCCTTGATCTGCTCATTGTCATCATTTTCTGTCATGGCGTTTGTGGATTCAGGCGCCGCCTTGAACTTAATGGACTTTGAGTTTGCCAGGCGTTGTGGTTTTCCCTTGCAGTCTTTGCAGAACCCTATTCCTTTAAGGGGCATTGATGCTACACCTTTGGCTAAAAATAAGCCCCAGTTCTGGACACAGGTGACCATGTGCATGGCGCCAGCCCATCAGGAAGATTGTAGATTTCTGGTGATGCATAATTTACATGATGCTATCGTGCTGGGCTTTCCGTGGTTGCAGGCACATAATCCTGTGTTGGATTGGAAGTCTATGTCTGTGACTAGTTGGGGATGTCAGGGGATTCATCATAATGACGTTCCTTTGATGTCAATCTCCTCTTCTTCCACTTCTGAAATTCCAGAGTTTTTGTCTGATTTTCAGGATGTATTCGATGAGCCCAAGTCCAGTTCCCTTCCACCGCATAGGGACTGTGATTGTGCTATTGACTTGATTCCAGGCTGTAAGTTTCCTAAGGGCCGACTTTTCAACCTGTCTGTGCCTGAACATACCGCCATGCGGAGTTATGTTAAGGAGTCTTTGGAGAAAGGACATATTCGGCCATCTTCTTCACCGTGGGGAGCGGGATTTTTTTGTTGCTAAGAAGGATGGCTCCTTGAGACCCTGTATTGATTATCGCCTCTTGAATAAGATCTGTCATGGTTCCCAATGGCAAGGGAACGTCAGAGAACTTAAATAACAGACTAGCTCTTGGGTGATGGAATCTCGAGCTGACCGTGAGCTAAACCTACCACACAACTAACAGTGGCCGGGTGACGTACCTACGTTTTATCCCTAGACGCCCAGCGCCAGCCGGAGAACTAACTAACCCTAATAGAGGAAAAAACAGACCTGGCTTACCTCTAGGGAAATTCCCCCAAAAAGGAGACAGAAGCCCCCCACATATATTGACGGTGAGTTCAGAGGAAAAGACATACGCAGTATGAAGGTAGGTTCAGCAAAGCGAGGTCCGCTTACTAGATAGTAAGAAGATACAATAGGGAACTTCACGGTCAGCTGAAAACCCTATTAAAATACCATCCAGAAATTACTTTAAGACTCATGTGTCAACTCATGACACCGGAGTGGTAATTTCAGCCCACAAGAGCTTCCAGCTACAGAAACATAACATAACTGTGAACTGGAACAAAAATGCAAACAAACTTAGGACCAACTTAGCTGATAGTAGTCTAGAAGCAGGAACATGCAACAGAAAGGCTCTGGTTACATTGATGGCCGGCACTAGAATAACTGAGCAGCAAGGCTAAATAGGATACTCCCATATCCTGATGGAAACAGGTGAACAGAGAAAGTGAAGCACACAAGTCCAGTACCACCAGTGACCACCGGGGGAGCCCAAAAACCAAATTCACAACAGTACCCCCCCCTCAAGGAGGGGGCACCGAACCCTCACAAGAACCACCAGGGCGATCAGGATGAGCCCTATGAAAGGCACGGACCAAATCAGAGGCATGAACATCAGAGGCTGTCACCCAAGAATTATCCTCCTGACCGTAGCCCTTCCACTTGACCAGATACTGAAGTTTCCGTCTGGAAACACGGGAGTCCAAGATCTTCTCCACAACGTACTCCAATTCACCCTCAACCAACACCGGAGCGGGAGGCTCAACGGAAGGCACAACCGGTACCTCATACCTGCGCAATAATGACCGATGGAAGACATTATGGATAGAAAAAGATGCCGGGAGGTCCAATCGAAAGGACACAGGGTTAAGAATCTCCAAAATCTTATACGGGCCGATGAACCGAGGCTTAAACTTAGGAGAAGAAACTCTCATAGGGACAAAACGAGAAGACAACCACACCAAGTCCCCAACACGAAGACGAGGACCAACACGACGACGGCGGTTAGCAAAATGCCGAGTCTTCTCCTGGGACAACTCCAAATTGTCCACCACCTGTCCCCAAATCCGATGCAACCTATCCACCACAGTATCCACTCCAGGACAATCTGAAGACTCCACCTGACCAGAAGAAAAGCGAGGATGAAACCCCGAATTGCAAAAGAAAGGAGAAACCAAAGTGGCAGAACTAGCCCGATTATTGAGGGCAAACTCCGCCAACGGCAAAAAGGCAACCCAGTCATCCTGATCCGCAGACACAAAACACCTCAAATTAGTCTCCAAGGTCTGATTAGTTCGCTCAGTCTGGCCATTAGTCTGAGGATGGAACGCAGACGAAAAAGACAAATCAATGCCCATCCTAGCACAGAACGCCCGCCAAAATCTAGACACGAACTGGGTCCCCCTGTCATAAACGATATTCTCCGGAATACCATGCAAGCGAACCACATTTTGAAAAAACAGAGGAACCAACTCGGAAGAGGACGGCAACTTAGGCAAGGGCACCAAATGAACCATCTTTGAAAAACGGTCACACACCACCCAGATGACAGACATTTTCTGAGAAACAGGGAGATCAGAAATAAAATCCATAGAGATGTGAGTCCAAGGCCTCTTAGGAATAGGCAAAGATAACAACAATCCGCTAGCCCGAGAACAACAAGGTTTGGCCCGAGCACAAACATCACAAGACTGCACAAAAACTCGTACATCTCGAGACAGAGAAGGCCACCAGAAGGACCTAGCCACCAAATCCCTGGTACCAAAGATCCCGGGATGACCTGCCAACGCAGAAGAATGAACCTCCGAGATGACTCTACTGGTCCAATCATCAGGAACAAACAGTCTACCAGGCGGGCAACGATCAGGTCTATCCGCCTGAAACTCCTGCAAAGCCCGTCGCAGGTCTGGGGAAACAGCAGATAATATCACCCCATCCTTAAGGATACCTGTAGGTTCAGAATCACCAGGGAAATCAGGCTCAAAACTCCTAGAAAGGGCATCCGCCTTCACATTTTTAGAACCTGGTAAGTATGAGACCACAAAATTAAACCGAGAGAAAAACAACGACCAGCGCGCCTGTCTAGGATTCAGGCGCCTGGCAGACTCAAGATAAATCAAATTCTTGTGATCGGTCAATACCACCACCTGATGTCTAGCCCCCTCAAGCCAATGACGCCACTCCTCAAAAGCCCACTTCATAGCCAAAAGCTCCCGATTACCAATATCATAATTTCGCTCGGCGGGCGAAAATTTTCGAGAAAAGAACGCACAAGGTCTCATCACGGAGCAATCGGAACTTTTCTGCGACAAGACCGCCCCAGCTCCGATCTCGGAAGCATCGACCTCAACCTGAAAAGGAAGAGTAACATCAGGCTGACGCAACACAGGGGCGGAAGAAAAGCGGCGCTTAAGCTCCCGAAAGGCCTCCACAGCAGCAGGGGACCAATCAGCAACATCAGCACCCTTTTTGGTCAAATCAGTCAAAGGTTTAGCAACATCAGAAAAACCAGTTATAAATCGACGATAAAAATTAGCAAAGCCCAAAAATTTCTGAAGGCTCTTAAGCGAAGAAGGTTGCGTCCAATCACAAATAGCCCGAACCTTGACAGGATCCATCTCAATGGAAGAGGAGGAAAAAATGTACCCCAAAAAAGAAATCTTTTGAACCCCAAAAATACACTTAGAACCCTTCACACACAAGGAATTAGCCCGCAAAACCTGAAAAACCCTCCTGACCTGTTGGACATGAGAATCCCAGTCATCCGAAAAAATCAAAATATCATCCAGATACACGATCATGAATTTATCCAAATATTCCCGGAAAATGTCATGCATAAAGGACTGAAAGACTGAAGGGGCATTTGAAAGACCAAAAGGCATTACTAAATACTCAAAATGGCCCTCGGGCATATTAAATGCGGTTTTCCACTCATCCCCCTGCTTAATTCGCACCAAATTATACGCCCCACGGAGATCAATCTTAGAGAACCAATTAGCCCCTTTTATTCGAGCAAACAAATCAGTCAGCAGTGGCAGAGGATACTGATATCTGACTGTAATTTTATTCAAGAGTCGATAATCAATACACGGCCTCAAAGAGCCATCTTTTTTAGATACAAAGAAAAAACCGGCTCCTAAGGGAGATGAAGAAGGACGAATATGTCCCTTTTCCAGGGACTCCTTAATATATTCTCGCATAGCAGCATGTTCAGGTACAGATAGATTAAATAAACGACCCTTTGGAAATTTACTGCCCGGAATCAGATCTATGGTACAATCGCAATCTCTGTGAGGAGGTAGTGAACCTTCGTAGCAAGATTATTCAAACCTGTAGCCAAACTCTGAGGATCCATTTTAATCAGGTGAGATCAGAGCCATTCAAGGATTAGAAGGAGAGAGAGAGGCAAAGGCTGCAATTAGAGCAGAAATGCAACTGAGTCAACTATAGAGCAAGCTCAGAAGAAAAAAAAAAAAAAATCTGCAGACTTCTTTTTCTCTCCTTTCTTCTGCCAACGGTTTTAACCCTTGGCCGGCCATACTGTCATGGTTCCCAATGGCAAGGGAACGTCAGAGAACTTAAATAACAGACTAGCTCTTGGGTGATGGAATCTCGAGCTGACCGTGAGCTAAACCTACCACACAACTAACAGTGGCCGGGTGACGTACCTACGTTTTATCCCTAGACGCCCAGCGCCAGCCGGAGAACTAACTAACCCTAATAGAGGAAAAAACAGACCTGGCTTACCTCTAGGGAAATTCCCCCAAAAAGGAGACAGAAGCCCCCCACATATATTGACGGTGAGTTCAGAGGAAAAGACATACGCAGTATGAAGGTAGGTTCAGCAAAGCGAGGTCCGCTTACTAGATAGTAAGAAGATACAATAGGGAACTTCACGGTCAGCTGAAAACCCTATTAAAATACCATCCAGAAATTACTTTAAGACTCATGTGTCAACTCATGACACCGGAGTGGTAATTTCGGCCCACAAGAGCTTCCAGCTACAGAAACATAACATAACTGTGAACTGGAACAAAAATGCAAACAAACTTAGGACTAAGAGTCCAACTTAGCTGATAGTAGTCTAGAAGCAGGAACATGCAACAGAAAGGCTCTGGTTACATTGATGGCCGGCACTAGAATAACTGAGCAGCAAGGCTAAATAGGATACTCCCATATCCTGATGGAAACAGGTGAACAGAGAAAGTGAAGCACACAAGTCCAGTACCACCAGTGACCACCGGGGGAGCCCAAAAACCAAATTCACAACAAAGATCACGGTCAAGTTTCAATACCCTTTACCTCTGCTTTCCAATTTGTTTGCTAGGATTAAGGGGGCTAGTTGGTTTACAAAGATTGACCTTCGGGGGGCATGTAATCTTGTTTGTATTAAGCAGGGTGATGAATGGAAAACTGCGTTTAATACGCCCGAAGGCCATTTTGAATACCTTGTGATGCCATTCGGGCTCTCTAATGCTTCATCTGTTTTTCAGTCCTTCATGCACGATATCTTTCGGACTTATCTTGATAAATTCATGATTGTATATTTGGATGGCATTTTAATTTTTTCCGATGATTGGGAGTCTCATGTGAAACAGGTCAGGATGGTATTTCAGATCCTTCGTGATAATGCTTTGTTTGTGAAGGGGTCTAAGTGTCTCTTTGGAGTGCAGAAGGTTTCTTTTTTGGGCTTCATTTTTTCTCCCTCATCTATAGAGATGGATCCGGTTAAGGTTCAGGCCATTCATGATTGGATTCAACCCACATCTGTGAAGAGCCTTCAGAAATTTTTGGGCTTTGCTAATTTTTATCGCCGTTTCATTGCTAACTTCTCCAGTGTGGTTAAAACCCTGACCGATTTGACAAAGAAAGGCGCTGATGTGACGAATTGGTCCTCTGCGGCTGTCTCTGCCTTTCAGGAGCTTAAACGCCGATTTACTTCTGCCCTGGTGTTGTGTCAACCGGATGTTTCTCTTCCGTTTCAGGTTACATAGTTACATAGTTACATAGTTATTAAGGTTGAAGGAAGACTTTAAGTCCATCTAGTTCAACCCATAGCCTAGCATGCCCTAACATGTTGATCCAGGGGAAGGCAAAAAAACCCCATGTGGTAAGAGTAAGCTCCATCATGGGGAAAAAAATTCCTTCCCGACCCCACATACGGCAATCAGACTAGTTCCCTGGATCAACGCCTTATCAAGGAATCTAATATATATACCCTGTAATATTATACTTTTCCAGAAAGGTATCCAGTCCCCTCTTAAATTGAAGCAATGAGTCACTCATTACAACATCATACGGCAGAGAGTTCCATAGTCTCACTGCTCTTACAGTAAAGAATCCGCGTCTGTTATTATGCTTAAACCTTCTTTCCTCCAGACGTAGAGGATGCCCCCTTGTCCCTGTCACCGGTCTATGATTAAAAAGATCAGCAGAAAGGTCTTTGTACTGTCCCCTCATATATTTATACATTAACATAAGATCACCCCTTAGTCTTCGTTTTTCCAAACTAAATAGCCCCAAGTGTAATAACCTATCTTGGTATGGCAGACCCCCCCAGTCCTCTAATAACCTTGGTTGCTCTTCTCTGCACCCGCTCTGAGATTGGGGCAGGGGCCGTTTTGTCTCAGAGGGATCCTGTTGGTTCCTTGATGAAGCCGTGTGCCTTCTTTTCCCGTAAGTTTTCGCCCGCTGAACGCAATTACGATATCGGCAATCAGGAGTTGTTGGCTATGAAGTGGGCATTTGAGGAGTGGCGACATTGGCTCGAGGGAGCTAAGCACCGTATTGTGGTTTTGACCGATCATAAAAATCTGATTTACCTTGAGTCTGCCAGGCGGCTGAATCCTAGACAGGCTCGATGGTCCTTGTTTTTTTCCCGTTTTGATTCCGTGGTCTCGTATCTTCCGGGTTCTAAGAATATTAAGGCTGATGCCCTCTCTAGGAGTTTTTTGCCTGATTCTCCTGAGGTCCTTGAACCGGTCGGCATTCTGAAAGAAGGGGTGGTCCTTTCTGCCATCTCCCCTGATTTACGACGGGTTCTTCAGGAATTTCAGGCTGACAAACCTGACCGCTGTCCAGTGGGGAAACTGATTGTTCCTGATAGATGGACTAGTAGAGTGATTTCTGAGGTTCATTGTTCTGTGTTGGCTGGCCATCCTGGTATTTTTGGTACCAGAGATTTGGTTGGTAGGTCCTTTTGGTGGCCTTCTTTGTCACATGATGTGCGTTCTTTTGTGCAGTCCTGTGGGACTTGTGCGCGGGCCAAGCCTTGTTGTTCCCGTGCTAGTGGGTTGCTTTTGCCTTTGCCGGTCCCTGAGAGGCCCTGGACGCATATTTCTATGGATTTTATTTCTGATCTTCCGGTTTCCCAGAAGATGTCTGTCATCTGGGTTGTTTGTGACCGGTTCTCTAAGATGGTCCATTTGGTGCCTTTGCCTAAATTGCCTTCCTCTTCTGATTTGGTTCCCTTGTTTTTTCAGCATGTGGTTCGTTTGCATGGTATTCCGGAGAATATTGTGTCCGACAGAGGTTCCCAGTTTGTTTCTCGGTTTTGGCGGGCCTTTTGTGCTAAGCTGGGCATTGATTTGTCTTTTTCTTCCGCATTTCATCCTCAGACAAATGGCCAGACTGAGCGAACTAATCAGACTTTAGAAACTTATCTGAGATGCTTTGTGTCTGCTGATCAGGATGATTGGGTGGCTTTCTTGCCATTGGCCGAGTTTGCTCTTAATAATCGGGCTAGTTCGGCTACCTTGGTTTCGCCCTTCTTTTGTAATTTTGGTTTTCATCCTCGTTTTTCTTCGGGGCAGGTTGAGCCTTCTGACTGTCCTGGTGTGGATTCTGTGGTTGACAGGTTGCAGCAGATTTGGGCTCATGTGATGGACAATTTGGTATTGTCTCAGGAGGAGGCTCAACATTTTGCTAACCTTCGTCGGTGTGTGGGTTCCCGGCTTCGGGTTGGGTATCTGGTCTGGTTGTCTTCCCGTCATGTTCCTATGAAGGTTTCTTCCCCTAAGTTTAAGCCTTGCTTTATTGGTCCTTATAGGATTTCTGAGATTATTAATCCAGTGTCTTTTCGATTGGCCCTTCCGGCTTCTTTTGCTATCGATAATGTCTTCCATAGATCTTTTTTGGGGAAGTATGTGGTGCCCGTTGTTCCCTCTGTTGATCCTCCAGCCCCTGTGTTGGTTGATGGGGAGTTGGAGTATGTGGTTGAGAAGATTTTGGATTCTCGCTTTTCGAGGCGGAGGCTTCAGTACCTTGTCAAATGGAAGGGTTATGGCCAGGAGGATAATTCTTGGGTTTTTGCCTCTGATGTCCATGCTGCTGATTTGGTCCGTGCCTTTCATCTGGCTCGTCCTGATCGGCCTGGGGGCTCTGGTGAGGGTTCGGTGACCCCTCCTCAAGGGGGGGGTACTGTTGTGAATTCTGCTCTTGGGTTCCCTCTGGTAGTTGTTGGTAGTAATGCAGTTGTCCCTGGGTTGCAATCCTGGGCAGGTGTCCCTGTTGATTGCAGATCTGACTGGGATATTTAGGTGTGCAGGATTCATTAGCCCTTGCTAGTTGTACATTGCTCTTGGAGGTTTTGCATCTCTGTCTGGTTCCTCCTGCCCTGCTGCCAAATCAGCAAAGATAAGTGTCTGGTTTTGTTTCTGCAGCACACATGCTGTGTGCTTTACAATTCAGTACTATTCAATGTTTTTTCTTGTCCAGCTTAGACTGTGTTTGGATATTTCAGTCAAGTTGGATTCTCAGGAGATGCAGATATACATTCCATGTCTTTAGTTAGATGGTGGAATTTTTGTATTATCTGCTGTGGATATTTTTAGGGTTTTAATACTGACCGCTTAGTATTCTGTCCTATCCTTTCCTATTTAGCTAGCGTGGCCTCTTTTGCTAAATCCTGATTTCTGCCTGCATGTGTCTTTCCTCTAATACTCACAGTCAATATTTGTGGGGGCTGCCTATCCTTTGGGGTTCTGCTCTGAGGCAAGATAGAATTCCCATTTCCATCTATAGGGGTATTTAGTCCTCCGGCTGTGTCGAGGTGTCTAGGATGTGTTAGGTACACCCCATGGCTACTTCTAGTTGCGGTGACAGTTTAGGGTTTGCGGTCAGTACAGGTTCCACCTACTCCTGAGAAAGGCTCATGCGGCTCCAAGGTCACCGGATCATAACAAGCCCCCAAAGCATTATCAGAAGCGTCCACCTCCACAATGAAAGGATGTGTTGGATCTGGGTGTATCAACAGCAGTGCTGATGTGAAACAGATCTTAAGCCTATCAAAAGCTTCTTGAGCCTGTGATGACCACTTAAAGGGCTTTTCCTTCTTTGTCAAGGAAGTAATGGGACTGACAATATCAGAAAAATTTCGAATGAAGGGTCTGTAGAAATTTGCAAAACCAATAAAACATTGGATCTCCTTAACGTTCTTGGGTACCGGCCAGTCAAGGATAGCCTGAATCTTACCAGATTCCATGTTCAGCCCCTGGGGAGAGATGATATAACCTAAGAACTGTATCTCACAATGATGGAACTCACATTTCTCCGGCTTAATATACAGATGGTTCTCTTTCAGACGTCTTAAAACAGTTTTGACATGTTCTTCATGTTCCTGTAGAGAGTCAAAAAAGCTTAGTATATCGTCCAAATAGATCACTACAAACTGGTCCAACAAATCTCTGAAAATGTCATTAGCAAGGTGTTGAAACGTTGCAGGGGCGTTACAAAGCCCGAAGGGCATCACAAGAGATTCAAAGTGTCGATACCGGCATCTGAATGCTGTCTTCCACTCATCCCCTGGACGAATACGCACCAAATTATAAGCCCCACGAAGATCCAGTTTAGAGAACACCTTAGCATGGCGGACTCTTTCCAGTAATTCGGGAATCAGAGGCAAAGGGTAACGGTTTCGTACGGTTACCTTATTGAGTTCCCGATAGTCAACACAGGGTCTCAGGGTCCCATCCTTCTTCTTTACAAAAAAGATAGGTGCCCCTGCTGGTGAGGAAGAAGGACATATGAAGCCTTTGGCCAGATTTTCATCAATATACTGTACTCCTTTAAGGCTTGAAGCTCAGGTGCCGCCAAAGGGTATACGTTACCAAAAGTAATAGCTGCCCCAGGAAGCAACTCAATGGGACAGTCATAATGCCTGTCTGGGGGAAGCTGATCTGCATTCTTCTTGTCGCAGATGTCAGAGAACTCTTTATATGCTTGAGGTGAAGAAAATACCTGTACATGTGGTTCCATAGCCGTGGACTCAGGGACAGCTTCTGTTAGCGCTGAGTTGCTCCTTGTTGGGAAGATAATCTCCCTGGTCTCCCAGTTGATAATTGGGTTCTGAGAACGCAACCAAGGAATGCCTAATATCACAGGAAAATGAGGAGAAGAAATTAGCAAGAAAGAAAGTTTCTCCTGATGATTAGGCTCCAACAAAATTTCAAGGGGTATGGTCTCTTGATCCACAGGCCCAGAGATTAAAGGTGACCCATCCACTGTTTCCATGGTAATTGGAGAGGATCTTTGCTGAATTTCAATACCATGTTCCTTGGCAAATGCGATATCCATGAAATTGCCACCTGCACCAGAGTCAATCATAGCTGCACTGGAAATCCACTGTCCTGAACACAGGATCTTAATAGGGAGAGAACAGTGAGAGTTCTTTTCCTTCAGCTCCTTGGGGGGTGAAGTCATAGAAAGTGAATTGAATACAGCGTTTAAAGGCAGGCTACATTCAGAGAAGTCAGATTCATCATCACAGTTGTCATACTCCCCTATTGCTGCTAGCACCTTGTTAGGCAGTCTAGGACACTTAGGACAATTGATCAAGAAGTGGTCAGACTGGCCACAGTAGAAACATAGACTCTCATGAAGGCGATGCTCCCGGCGCTCATTGATCTCGCGCCTCTGAATGGAATCAATTTGCATGGGCACCTCCTCCACCTCCCGAGAGGTTTTACCTGCAGGCTCTTTGGAAGGAAGGGAAAAGTTTGAAACACGGTTATATGCAGCAAATTTCTCCTGCCTACGCTCAGTAAGGCGAATGTCTATGCGAACACAATGCTGTATAAATGTCTCTAGCTCTTGTGGTGACTCAGAGCGGGCTAGTTCATCTTTTACAATACTAGACAGACCCCTTTTAAAAATAGGCAATTGTGCATAACTGTCCCAATTGGTATCTACCGCTAATCTCCTGAATTCAGTGGCATACTCAATAACAGAACGTTTAGCCTGGCGTAAAGACAACAAAGCAGATTCAGCGGTTGCACGGCAATTAGGGTCATCAAACATTAATGCCATAGCTACCAAGAAATCATCCAAGTTATTTAACTGTGGGTCACGAGACTCCATAATCAGATTCGCCCAGGCGAGCGCTCGTGCGGTCAGTAGCATTATTACACACAATACTTTGGATCTATCAGTAGGAAAACGGTCAGCATGCACATCAAAATATAGCATACATTGATTCACAAAGCCACGAAATTTGTCGCAATCACCATTAAATCTGAATGGGGGCAACTTAGGTGGGCTAGCTGGTGGCGGTTGCCCAGAGGGTAAAGTCACTTGTGCAGCTATTTGCATGCTTATTAGGGTTGAGCGACTTTTACTTTTTTGGGGTCGAGTCAGGTTTTGCGAAACCCGACTATATCAAAAGTCGAGTCGAGTGCAATCGGCCGATTATCGCTAAAAGTCGGGGATCGACCGAAACACGAAACCCAATGCAAGTCAATGGGGAAGCATAGTCGGCAGTGAGTGGGGGCCAGGAAAACACCTACAGTGCCCATTTAAATGGCAAAAACATCCATTCTTGTTTCTGAAGCTTGTCAATCTTAATTAACTTTATAATAATAGTTGGGCATTGGAAATTGGGGGTCATTTGGCTAAAGTTGTGGGGGTAGGGCTGGTTCAAGTTTTTAGTGGGCCCAGGAAACGTGGACTATGTCACGGCGGTGGAGCAGTGAGAGGTAAGAATTTCAAGTTTGCAAGTGCTGTGATCCTGAGCAAGCAGGGGGGGCCCACTCGTTCGCATTGGCACTGGCACAGGGCCCCTCAAAGTACGGCGGTGTGTTTGCACGGCGGGGGCGCCTCCCCCCGGCAGCGACACTTCTGCATACTCTGAGGGGCCCTGTGCCTGTGACGTTGCCAAGGAGTATGCCCCCCCACCTGATGAAGGAACCTGCACTTTCATCTGCACCTTCCTCTTTGTCCCTGTGTAAGGTGGTATAGTATGCGGGAAGGGGAACCTGACATTCAGCAGGGTCAGATTGTGGCTGTGTAGCGTGCAAGGTGAATGTAGTGGTCTGGGTCAATGTACCACAAGACTCATCTAGCACTGGCTGGGCAATGGGCAGGATGAGGATGAAACACAGATATAGGCCCAAAGAATAAAGTGGGTTAAATGCAGTTCAAAATTGGTAACAGGACTAACCAGGCGGCATTGGTTTGTTCAGTGGAGTAGAAAACCCAGGAGCGGCAGACACCGTTTTAAGGGCCCAACCACACTAGTAGGCCCAATGCAGTTTAATATTACAAATGTAGCCCGAAAGCCTGAAGATTGAAGCTTTGGAAAATAACACAGGACAACACCAAGGTGCGGCAGACACCGTTACTAGGCCCAACCAAAATAGTAGGCCAACTGCCGTGTTATATGAACAACAATTGAATGAGAGCCTGAAGATCGAACCTCAGCTCTGTTCAGTGGAGAACATAAAGCAGCGGCAGACATCGTTAGTAGGCCCCAACCACACTAGTAGGCCAACTGCAGTGTTATATTAACAACAACTACTTAATGAGAGCCTGAATATTGAAGCTCAAGAAAACCAAACAGGAGAAAACCCAGTAGCGGCAGACACCGTTAGTAGGGCCCAACCAGACAAGTAGGCCAAATGCAGTTAAATATCTGATACTATAGGCACAAAAGCCTGAAGACTGAAGCTCAGCTTTGTACAGTGAAGGACAACACCAGGGAGCGACAGACACCGTTAGTAGGCCCCAACCACACATATTAACAACAACTACTTAATGAGAGCCTGAAGATTGAAGCTCAGGCAAGTAAACCTGGAGAACACCTTTGAGGGCCAGACACCATTAGTAGGCCCCAACCACACTAGTAGGCCAACTGCAGTGTTATATTAACAACAACTACTTAATGAGAGCCTGAAGATTGAAGCTCAAGAAAACCAAACAGGAGAAAACCCAGGAGCGGCAGACACCGTTAGTAGGGCCCAACCAGACAAGTAGGCCAAATGCAGTTAAATATCTGATACTATAGGCCGAAAGCCTGAAGACTGAAGCTCAGCTTTGTACAGTGAAGGACAACACCAGGGAGCGGCAGACACCGTTAGTAGGCTTCAACCACACATATTAACAACAACTACTTAATGAGAGCCTGAAGATTGAAGCTCAGCTTTGTACAGTGGAGGACAACAACAGGGAGCGGCAGACACTGTTAGTAGGCCCCAGCCACACATATTAACAACAACTACTTAATGAGAGCCTGCAGATTGAAGCTCAGCTTTGTACATTGGAGGACAACACCAGGGAGTGGCAGACACCGTTAGTAGGCCCCAACCACACATATTAACAACAACTACTTAATGAGAGCCTGAAGATTGAAGGTCAGCTTTGTACAGTGGAGCGGCAGACACCGTTAGTAGGCCCCAACCACACATATTAACAACAACTACTTAATGAGAGCCTGAAGATTGAAGCTCAGGCAAGTAAACCTGGAGAACACCTTTTAGGGCCAGACACCATTAGTAGGCCCCAACCACACTAGTAGGCCAACTGCAGTGTTATATTAACAACTACTTAATGAGAGCCTGAAGATTGAAGCTCAAGAAAACCAAACAGGAGAAAACCCAGGAGCGGCAGACACCGTTAGTAGGGCCCAACCAGACAAGTAGGCCAAATGCAGTTAAATATCTGATACTATAGGCCGAAAGCCTAAAGACTGAAGCTCAGCTTTGTACAGTGAAGGACAACACCAGGGAGCGGCAGACACCGTTAGTAGGCCCCAACCACACATATTAACAACAACTACTTAATGAGAGCCTGAAGATTGAAGCTCAGCTTTGTACAGTGGAGGACAACACCAGGGAGCGGCAGACACCGTTAGTAGGCCCCAACCACACATATTAACAACAACTACTTAATGAGAGCCTGAAGATTGAAGCTCAGGCAAGTAAACCTGGAGAACACCTTTGAGGGCCAGACACCATTAGTAGTCCCCAACCACACTAGTAGGCCAACTGCAGTGTTATATTAACAACAACTACTTAATGAGAGCCTGAAGATTGAAGCTCAAGAAAACCAAACAAGAGAAAACCCAGGAGCAGCAGACACGGTTAGTAGGGCCCAACCAGACAAGTAGGCCAAATGCAGTTAAATACTATATGCAGTTAGATACTATAGGCCGAAAGCCTGAAGACTGAAGCTCAGCTTTGTACAGTGAAGGACAACACCAGGGAGCGGCAGACACCATTAGTAGGCCCCAACCACACATATTAACAACAACTACTTAATGAGAGCCTGAAGATTGAAGCTCAGGCAAGTAAACCTGGAGAACACCTTTGAGGGCCAGACACCGTTAGTAGGCCCCACCCACACTAATAGGCCAACTGCAGTGTTATATTAACAACAACTACTTAATGAGAGCCTGAAGATTGAAGCTCAAGAAAACCAAACAGGAGAAAACCCAGGAGCGGCAGACACCGTTAGTAGGGCCCAACCAGACAAGTAGGCCAAATGCAGTTAAATATCTGATACTATAGGCCGAAAGCCTGAAGACTGAAGCTCAGCTTTGTACAGTGAAGGACAACACCAGGGAGCGGCAGACACCGTTAGTAGGCCCCAACCACACATATTAACAACAACTACTTAATGAGAGCCTGAAGATTGAAGCTCAGCTTTGTACAGTGGAGGACAACACCAGGGAGCGGCAGACACCGTTAGTAGGCCCCAACCACACATATTAACAACAACTACTTAATGAGAGCCTGAAGATTGAAGCTCAGGCAAGTAAACCTGGAGAACACCTTTGAGGGCCAGACACCGTTAGTAGGCCCCACCCACACTAGTAGGCCAACTGCAGTGTTATATTAACAACAACTACTTAATGAGAGCCTGAAGATTGAAGCTCAAGAAAACCAAACATGAGAAAACCCAGGAGCGGCAGGCACCGTTAGTAGGGCCCAACCAGACAAGTAGGCCAAATGCAGTTAAATATCTGATACCATAGGCCGAAAGCCTGAAGACTGAAGCTCAGCTTTGTACAGTGGAGGACAACACCAGGGAGCGGCAGACACCGTTAGTAGGCCCCAACCACACATATTAACAACAACTACTTAATGAGAGCCTGAAGATTGAAGCTCAGGCAAGTAAACCTGGAGAACACCTTTGAGGGCCAGACACCATTAGTAGGCCCCAACCACACTAGTAGGCCAACTGCAGTGTTATATTAACAACAACTACTTAATGAGAGCCTGAAGATTGAAGCTCAAGAAAACCAAACAAGAGAAAACCCAGGAGCAGCAGACACCGTTAGTAGGGCCCAACCAGACAAGTAGGCCAAATGCAGTTAAATACTATATGCAGTTAGATACTATAGGCCGAAAGCCTGAAGACTGAAGCTCAGCTTTGTACAGTGAAGGACAACACCAGGGAGCGGCAGACACCATTAGTAGGCCCCAACCACACATATTAACAACAACTACTTAATGAGAGCCTGAAGATTGAAGCTCAGCTTTGTACAGTGGAGGACAACACCAGGGAGCGGCAGACACCGTTAGTAGGCCCCAACCACACATATTAACAACAACTACTTAATGAGAGCCTGAAGATTGAAGCTCAGGCAAGTAAACCTGGAGAACACCTTTGAGGGCCAGACACCATTAGTAGGCCCCAACCACACTAGTAGGCCAACTGCAGTGTTATATTAACAACAACTACTTAATGAGAGCCTGAAGATTGAAGCTCAAGAAAACCAAACAGGAGAAAACCCAGGAGCGGCAGACACCGTTAGTAGGGCCCAACCAGACAAGTAGGCCAAATGCAGTTAAATATCTCATACTATAAGCCGAAAGCCTGAAGACTGAAGCTCAGCTTTGTACAGTGAAGGACAACACCAGGGAGCGGCAGACACCGTTAGTAGGCTTCAACCACACATATTAACAACAACTACTTAATGAGAGCCTGAAGATTGAAGCTCAGCTTTGTACAGTGGAGGACAACACCAGGGAGCGGCAGACACTGTTAGTAGGCCCCAGCCACACATATTAACAACAACTACTTAATGAGAGCCTGAAGATTGAAGCTCAGCTTTGTACATTGGAGGACAACACCAGGGAGCGGCAGACACCGTTAGTAGGCCCCAACCACACATATTAACAACAACTACTTAATGAGAGCCTGAAGATTGAAGCTCAGCTTTGTACAGTGGAGCGGCAGACACCGTTAGTAGGCCCCAACCACACATATTAACAACAACTACTTAATAAGAGCCTGAAGACTGAAGCTCAGGCAAGTAAACCTGGAGAACACCTTTGAGGGCCAGACACCATTAGTAGGCCCCAACCACACTAGTAGGCCAACTGCAGTGTTATATTAACAACTACTTAATGAGAGCCTGAAGATTGAAGCTCAAGAAAACCAAACAGCAGAAAACCCAGGAGCGGCAGACACCGTTAGTATGGCCCAACCAGACAAGTAGGCCAAATGCAGTTAAATATCTGATACTATAGGCCGAAAGCCTGAAGACTGAAGCTCAGCTTTGTACAGTGAAGGACAACACCAGGGAGCGGCAGACACCGTTAGTAGGCTTCAACCACACATATTAACAACAACTACTTAATGAGAGCCTGAAGATTGAAGCTCAGCTTTGTACAGTGGAGGACAACACCAGGGAGCGGCAGACACTGTTAGTAGGCCCCAGCCACACATATTAACAACAACTACTTAATGAGAGCCTGAAGATTGAAGCTCAGCTTTGTACATTGGAGGACAACACCAGGGAGCGGCAGACACCGTTAGTAGGCCCCAACCACACATATTAACAACAACTACTTAATGAGAGCCTGAAGATTGAAGTTCAGCTTTGTACAGTGGAGCGGCAGACACCGTTAGTAGGCCCCAACCACACATATTAACAACAACTACTTAATGAGAGCCTGAAGACTGAAGCTCAGGCAAGTAAACCTGGAGAACACCTTTGAGGGCCAGACACCATTAGTAGGCCCCATCCACACTAGTAGGCCAACTGCAGTGTTATATTAACAACTACTTAATGAGAGCCTGAAGACTGAAGCTCAAGAAAACCAAACAGGAGAAAACCCAGGAGCGGCAGACACCGTTAGTAGGGCCCAACCAGACAAGTAGGCCAAATGCAGTTAAATATCTGATACTATAGGCTGAAAGCCTAAAGACTGAAGCTCAGCTTTGTACAGTGAAGGACAACACCAGGGAGCGGCAGACACCGTTAGTAGGCCCCAACCACACATATTAACAACAACTACTTAATGAGAGCCTGAAGATTGAAGCTCAGCTTTGTACATTGGAGGACAACACCAGGGAGTGGCAGACACCGTTATTAGGCCCCAACCACACATATTAACAACAACTACTTAATGAGAGCCTGAAGATTGAAGCTCAGCTTTGTACAGTGAAGGACAACACCAGGGAGCGGCAGACACCATTAGTAGGCCCCAACCACACATATTAACAACAACTACTTAATGAGAGCCTGAAGATTGAAGCTCAGCTTTGTACAGTGGAGGACAACACCAGGGAGCGGCAGACACTGTTAGTAGGCCCCAACCACACATATTAACAACAGCTACTTAATGAGAGCCTGAAGATTGAAGCTCAGGCAAGTAAACCTGGAGAACACCTTTGAGGGCCAGACACCGTTAGTAGGCCCCACCCACACTAGTAGGCCAACTGCAGTGTTATATTAACAACAACTACTTAATGAGAGCCTGAAGATTGAAGCTCAAGAAAACCAAACAGGAGAAAACCCAGGAGCGGCAGACACCGTTAGTAGGGCTCAACCAGACAAGTAGGCCAAATGCAGTTAAATATCTGATACTATAGGCCGAAAGCCTGAAGACTGAAGCTCAGCTTTGTACAGTGGAGGACAACACCAGGGAGCGGCAGACACCGTTAGTAGGCCCCAACCACACATATTAACAACAACTACTTAATGAGAGCCTGAAGATTGAAGCTCAGGCAAGTAAACCTGGAGAACACCTTTGAGGGCCAGACACCATTAGTAGGCCCCAACCACACTAGTAGGCCAAATGCAGTGTTATATTAACAACAACTACTTAATGAGAGCCTGAAGACTGAAGCTCAGCTTTGTACAGTGAAGGACAACACCATGGAGCGGCAGACACCATTAGTAGGCCCCAACCACACATATTAACAACAACTACTTAATGAGAGCCTGAAGATTGAAGCTCAGCTTTGTACAGTGGAGGACAACACCAGGGAGTGGCAGACACCGTTAGTAGGCCCCAACCACACATATTAACAACAACTACTTAATGAGAGCCTGAAGATTGAAGCTCAGGCAAGTAAACCTGGAGAACACCTTTGAGGGCCAGACACCGTTAGTAGGCCCCACCCACACTAGTAGGCCAACTGCAGTGTTATATTAACAACAACTACTTAATGAGAGCCTGAAGATTGAAGCTCAAGAAAACCAAACAGGAGAAAACCCAGGAGCGGCAGACACCGTTAGTAGGGCCCAACCAGACAAGTAGGCCAAATGCAGTTAAATATCTGATACTATAGGCCGAAAGCCTGAAGACTGAAGCTCAGCTTTGTACAGTGGAGGACAACACCAGGGAGCGGCAGACACCGTTAGTAGGCCCCAACCACACATATTAACAACAACTACTTAATGAGAGCCTGAAGATTGAAGCTCAGGCAAGTAAACCTGGAGAACACCTTTGAGGGCCAGACACCATTAGTAGGCCCCAACCACACTAGTAGGCCAAATGCAGTGTTATATTAACAACAACTACTTAATGAGAGCCTGAAGATTGAAGCTCAAGAAAACCAAACAGGAGAAAACCCAGGAGCGGCAGACACCGTTAGTAGGGCCCAACCAGACAAGTAGGCCAAATGCAGTTAAATATCTGATACTATAGGTCGAAAGCCTGAAGACTGAAGCTCAGCTTTGTACAGTGAAGGACAGCACCAGGGAGCGGCAGACACCGTTAGTAGGCTTCAACCACACATATTAACAACAACTACTTAATGAGAGCCTGAAGATTGAAGCTCAGCTTTGTACAGTGGAGGACAACACCAGGGAGCGGCAGACACTGTTAGTAGGCCCCAGCCACACATATTAACAACAACTACTTAATGAGAGCCTGAAGATTGAAGCTCAGCTTTGTACATTGGAGGACAACACCAGGGAGCGGCAGACACCGTTAGTAGGCCCCAACCACACATATTAACAACAACTACTTAATGAGAGCCTGAAGATTGAACCTCAGCTTTGTACAGTGGAGCGGCAGACACCGTTAGTAGGCCCCAACCACACATATTAACAACAACTACTTAATGAGAGCCTGAAGATTGAAGCTCAGGCAAGTAAACCTGGAGAACACCTTTGAGGGCCAGACACCATTAGTAGGCCCCAACCACACTAGTAGGCCAACTGCAGTGTTATATTAACAACAACTACTTAATGAGAGCCTGAAGATTGAAGCTCAAGAAAACCAAACAGGAGAAAACCCAGGAGCGGCAGACACCGTTAGTATGGCCCAACCAGACAAGTAGGCCAAATGCAGTTAAATATCTGATACTATAGGCCGAAAGCCTGAAGACTGAAGCTCAGCTTTGTACAGTGAAGGACAACACCAGGGAGCGGCAGACACCGTTAGTAGGCTTCAACCACACATATTAACAACAACTACTTAATGAGAGCCTGAAGATTGAAGCTCAGCTTTGTACAGTGGAGGACAACACCAGGGAGCGGCAGACACTGTTAGTAGGCCCCAGCCACACATATTAACAACAACTACTTAATGAGAGCCTGAAGATTGAAGCTCAGCTTTGTACATTGGAGGACAACACCAGGGAGCGGCAGACACCGTTAGTAGGCCCCAACCACACATATTAACAACAACTACTTAATGAGAGCCTGAAGATTGAAGTTCAGCTTTGTACAGTGGAGCGGCAGACACCGTTAGTAGGCCCCAACCACACATATTAACAACAACTACTTAATGAGAGCCTGAAGACTGAAGCTCAGGCAAGTAAACCTGGAGAACACCTTTGAGGGCCAGACACCATTAGTAGGCCCCATCCACACTAGTAGGCCAACTGCAGTGTTATATTAACTTAATGAGAGCCTGAAGATTGAAGCTCAAGAAAACCAAACAGGAGAAAACCCAGGAGCGGCAGACACCGTTAGTAGGGCCCAACCAGACAAGTAGGCCAAATGCAGTTAAATATCTGATACTATAGGCCGAAAGCCTAAAGACTGAAGCTCAGCTTTGTACAGTGAAGGACAACACCAGGGAGCGGCAGACACCGTTAGTAGGCCCCAACCACACATATTAACAACAACTACTTAATGAGAGCCTGAAGATTGAAGCTCAGCTTTGTACAGTGGAGGACAACACCAGGGAGCGGCAGACACCGTTAGTAGGCCCCAACCACACATATTAACAACAACTACTTAATGAGAGCCTGAAGATTGAAGCTCAGGCAAGTAAACCTGGAGAACACCTTTGAGGGCCAGACACCATTAGTAGGCCCCAACCACACTAGTAGGCCAACTGCAGTGTTATATTAACAACAACTACTTAATGAGAGCCTGAAGATTGAAGCTCAAGAAAACCAAACAAGAGAAAACCCAGGAGCAGCAGACACCGTTAGTAGGGCCCAACCAGACAAGTAGGCCAAATGCAGTTAAATATCTGATACTATAGGCCGAAAGCCTGAAGACTGAAGCTCAGCTTTGTACAGTGAAGGACAACACCAGGGAGCGGCAGACACCGTTAGTAGGCCCCAACCACACATATTAACAACAACTACTTAATGAGAGCCTGAAGATTGAAGCTCAGCTTTGTACAGTGGAGGACAACACCAGGGAGCGGCAGACACCGTTAGTAGGCCCCAACCACACATATTAACAACAACTACTTAATGAGAGCCTGAAGATTGAAGCTCAGGCAAGTAAACCTGGAGAACACCTTTGAGGGCCAGACACCGTTAGTAGGCCCCACCCACACTAGTAGGCCAACTGCAGTGTTATATTAACAACAACTACTTAATGAGAGCCTGAAGATTGAAGCTCAAGAAAACCAAACAGGAGAAAACCCAGGAGCGGCAGACACCGTTAGTAGGGCCCAACCAGACAAGTAGGCCAAATGCAGTTAAATATCTGATACTATAGGCCGAAAGCCTGAAGACTGAAGCTCAGCTTTGTACAGTGAAGGACAACACCAGGGAGCGGCAGACACCGTTAGTAGGCCCCAACCACACATATTAACAACAACTACTTAATGAGAGCCTGAAGATTGAAGCTCATCTTTGTACAGTGGAGGATAACACCAGGGAGCGGCAGACACCGTTAGTAGGCCCCAACCACACATATTAACACCAACTACTTAATGAGAGCCTGAAGATTGAAGCTCAGCTTTGTACATTGGAGGACAACACCAGGGAGTGGCAGACACCGTTAGTAGGCCCCAACCACACATATTAACAACAACTACTTAATGAGAGCCTGAAGATTGAAGCTCAGGCAAGTAAACCTGGAGAACACCTTTGAGGGCCAGACACCGTTAGTAGGCCCCACCCACACTAATAGGCCAACTGCAGTGTTATATTAACAACAACTACTTAATGAGAGCCTGAAGATTGAAGCTCAAGAAAACCAAACAGGAGAAAACCCAGGAGCGGCAGACACCGTTAGTAGGGCCCAACCAAACAAGTAGGCCAAATGCAGTTAAATATCTGATACTATAGGCCGAAAGCCTGAAGACTGAAGCTCAGCTTTGTACAGTGAAGGACAACACCAGGGAGCGGCAGACACCATTAGTAGGCCCCAACCACACATAATGACAACAACTACTTAATGAGAGCCTGAAGATTGAAGCTCAGCTTTGTACAGTGGAGGACAACACCAGGGAGCGGCAGACACCGTTAGTAGGCCCCAACCACACATATTAACAACAACTACTTAATGAGAGCCTGAAGATTGAAGCTCAGGCAAGTAAACCTGGAGAACACCTTTGAGGGCCAGACACCGTTAGTATGCCCCACCCACACTAGTAGGCCAACTGCAGTGTTATATTAACAACAACTACTTAATGAGAGCCTGAAGATTGAAGCTCAAGAAAACCAAACAGGAGAAAACCCAGGAGCGGCAGACACCGTTAGTAGGGCCCAACCAGACAAGTAGGCCAAATGCAGTTAAATATCTGATACTATAGGCCGAAAGCCTGAAGACTGAAGCTCAGCTTTGTACAGTGGAGGACAACACCAGGGAGCGGCAGACACCGTTAGTAGGCCCCAACCACACATATTAACAACAACTACTTAATGAGAGCCTGAAGATTGAAGCTCAGGCAAGTAAACCTGGAGAACACCTTTGAGGGCCAGACACCATTAGTAGGCCCCAACCACACTAGTAGGCCAACTACAGTGTTATATTAACAACAACTACTTAATGAGAGCCTGAAGATTGAAGCTCAGCTTTGTACAGTGGAGCGGCAGACACCGTTAGTAGGCCCCAACCACACATATTAACAACAACTACTTAATGAGAGCCTGAAGACTGAAGCTCAGGCAAGTAAACCTGGAGAACACCTTTGAGGGCCAGACACCATTAGTAGGCCCCAACCACACTAGTAGGCCAACTGCAGTGTTATATTAACAACTACTTAATGAGAGCCTGAAGATTGAAGCTCAAGAAAACCTAACAGGAGAAAACCCAGGAGCGGCAGACACCGTTAGTATGGCCCAACCAGACAAGTAGGCCAAATGCAGTTAAATATCTGATACTATAGGCCGAAAGCCTGAAGACTGAAGCTCAGCTTTGTACAGTGAAGGACAACACCAGGGAGCGGCAGACACCGTTAGTAGGCTTCAACCACACATATTAACAACAACTACTTAATGAGAGCCTGAAGATTGAAGCTCAGCTTTGTAAAGTGGAGGACAACACCAGGGAGCGGCAGACACTGTTAGTAGGCCCCAGCCACACATATTAACAACAACTACTTAATGAGAGCCTGAAGATTAAAGCTCAGCTTTGTACATTGGAGGACAACACCAGGGAGCGGCAGACACTGTTAGTAGGCCCCAACCACACATATTAACAACAACTACTTAATGAGAGCCTGAAGATTGAAGTTCAGCTTTGTACAGTGGAGCGGCAGACACCGTTAGTAGGCCCCAACCACACATATTAACAAACAACTACTTAATGAGAGCCTGAAGACTGAAGCTCAGGCAAGTAAACCTGGAGAACACCTTTGAGGGCCAGACACCATTAGTAGGCCCCATCCACACTAGTAGGCCAACTGCAGTGTTATATTAACAACTACTTAATGAGAGCCTGAAGATTGAAGCTCAAGAAAACCAAACAGGAGAAAACCCAGGAGCGGCAGACACCGTTAGTAGGGCCCAACCAGACAAGTAGGCCAAATGCAGTTAAATATCTGATACTATAGGCCGAAAGCCTAAAGACTGAAGCTCAGCTTTGTACAGTGAAGGACAACACCAGGGAGCGGCAGACACCGTTAGTAGGCCCCAACCACACATATTAACAACAACTACTTAATGAGAGCCTGAAGATTGAAGCTCAGCTTTGTACAGTGGAAGACAACACCAGGGAGCGGCAGACACCGTTAGTAGGCCCCAACCACACATATTAACAACAACTACTTAATGAGAGCCTGAAGATTGAAGCTCAGGCAAGTAAACCTGGAGAACACCTTTGAGGGCCAGACACCATTAGTAGGCCCCAACCACACTAGTAGGCCAACTGCAGTGTTATATTAACAACAACTACTTAATGAGAGCCTGAAGATTGAAGCTCAAGAAAACCAAACAAGAGAAAACCCAGGAGCAGCAGACACCGTTAGTAGGGCCCAACCAGACAAGTAGGCCAAATGCAGTTAAATATCTGATACTATAGGCCGAAAGCCTGAAGACTGAAGCTCAGCTTTGTACAGTGAAGGACAACACCAGGGAGCGGCAGACACCGTTAGTAGGCCCCAACCACACATATTAACAACAACTACTTAATGAGAGCCTGAAGATTGAAGCTCAGCTTTGTACAGTGGAGGACAACACCAGGGAGCGGCAGACACCGTTAGTAGGCCCCAACCACACATATTAACAACAACTACTTAATGAGAGCCTGAAGATTGAAGCTCAGCTTTGTACAGTGGAGGACAACACCAGGGAGCGGCAGACACCGTTAGTAGGCCCCAACCACACATATTAACAACAACTACTTAATGAGAGCCTGAAGATTGAAGCTCAGGCAAGTAAACCTGGAGAACACCTTTGAGGGCCAGACACCGTTAGTATGCCCCACCCACACTAGTAGGCCAACTGCAGTGTTATATTAACAACAACTACTTAATGAGAGCCTGAAGATTGAAGCTCAAGAAAACCAAACAGGAGAAAACCCAGGAGCGGCAGACACCGTTAGTAGGGCCCAACCAGACAAGTAGGCCAAATGCAGTTAAATATCTGATACTATAGGCCGAAAGCCTGAAGACTGAAGCTCAGCTTTGTACAGTGGAGGACAACACCAGGGAGCGGCAGACACCGTTAGTAGGCCCCAACCACACATATTAACAACAACTACTTAATGAGAGCCTGAAGATTGAAGCTCAGGCAAGTAAACCTGGAGAACACCTTTGAGGGCCAGACACCATTAGTAGGCCCCAACCACACTAGTAGGCCAACTGCAGTGTTATATTAACAACAACTACTTAATGAGAGCCTGAAGATTGAAGCTCAGCTTTGTACAGTGGAGCGGCAGACACCGTTAGTAGGCCCCAACCCCACATATTAACAACAACTACTTAATGAGAGCCTGAAGACTGAAGCTCAGGCAAGTAAACCTGGAGAACACCTTTGAGGGCCAGACACCATTAGTAGGCCCCAACCACACTAGTAGGCCAACTGCAGTGTTATATTAACAACTACTTAATGAGAGCCTGAAGATTGAAGCTCAAGAAAACCTAACAGGAGAAAACCCAGGAGCGGCAGACACCGTTAGTATGGCCCAACCAGACAAGTAGGCCAAATGCAGTTAAATATCTGATACTATAGGCCGAAAGCCTGAAGACTGAAGCTCAGCTTTGTACAGTGAAGGACAACACCAGGGAGCGGCAGACACCGTTAGTAGGCTTCAACCACACATATTAACAACAACTACTTAATGAGAGCCTGAAGATTGAAGCTCAGCTTTGTACAGTGGAGGACAACACCAGGGAGCGGCAGACACTGTTAGTAGGCCCCAGCCACACATATTAACAACAACTACTTAATGAGAGCCTGAAGATTAAAGCTCAGCTTTGTACATTGGAGGACAACACCAGGGAGCGGCAGACACCGTTAGTAGGCCCCAACCACACATATTAACAACAACTACTTAATGAGAGCCTGAAGATTGAAGTTCAGCTTTGTACAGTGGAGCGGCAGACACCGTTAGTAGGCCCCAACCACACATATTAACAACAACTACTTAATGAGAGCCTGAAGACTGAAGCTCAGGCAAGTAAACCTGGAGAACACCTTTGAGGGCCAGACACCATTAGTAGGCCCCATCCACACTAGTAGGCCAACTGCAGTGTTATATTAACAACTACTTAATGAGAGCCTGAAGATTGAAGCTCAAGAAAACCAAACAGGAGAAAACCCAGGAGCGGCAGACACCGTTAGTAGGGCCCAACCAGACAAGTAGGCCAAATGCAGTTAAATATCTGATACTATAGGCCGAAAGCCTAAAGACTGAAGCTCAGCTTTGTACAGTGAAGGACAACACCAGGGAGCGGCAGACACCGTTAGTAGGCCCCAACCACACATATTAACAACAACTACTTAATGAGAGCCTGAAGATTGAAGCTCAGCTTTGTACAGTGGAAGACAACACCAGGGAGCGGCAGACACCGTTAGTAGGCCCCAACCACACATATTAACAACAACTACTTAATGAGAGCCTGAAGATTGAAGCTCAGGCAAGTAAACCTGGAGAACACCTTTGAGGGCCAGACACCATTAGTAGGCCCCAACCACACTAGTAGGCCAACTGCAGTGTTATATTAACAACAACTACTTAATGAGAGCCTGAAGATTGAAGCTCAAGAAAACCAAACAAGAGAAAACCCAGGAGCAGCAGACACCGTTAGTAGGGCCCAACCAGACAAGTAGGCCAAATGCAGTTAAATATCTGATACTATAGGCCGAAAGCCTGAAGACTGAAGCTCAGCTTTGTACAGTGAAGGACAACACCAGGGAGCGGCAGACACCGTTAGTAGGCCCCAACCACACATATTAACAACAACTACTTAATGAGAGCCTGAAGATTGAAGCTCAGCTTTGTACAGTGGAGGACAACACCAGGGAGCGGCAGACACCGTTAGTAGGCCCCAACCACACATATTAACAGCAACTACTTAATGAGAGCCTGAAGATTGAAGCTCAGGCAAGTAAACCTGGAGAACACCTTTGAGGGCCAGACACCGTTAGTAGGCCCCGCCCACACTAGTAGGCCAACTGCAGTGTTATATTAACAACAACTACTTAATGAGAGCCTGAAGATTGAAGCTCAAGAAAACCAAACAGGAGAAAACCCAGGAGCGGCAGACACCGTTAGTAGGGCCCAACCAGACAAGTAGGCCAAATGCAGTTAAATATCTGATACTATAGGTTGAAAGCCTGAAGACTGAAGCTCAGCTTTGTACAGTGAAGGACAACACCAGGGAGCGGCAGACACCGTTAGTAGGCCCCAACCACACATATTAACAACAACTACTTAATGAGAGCCTGAAGATTGAAGCTCATCTTTGTACAGTGGAGGATAACACCAGGGAGCGGCAGACACCGTTAGTAGGCCCCAACCACACATATTAACACCAACTACTTAATGAGAGCCTGAAGATTGAAGCTCAGCTTTGTACATTGGAGGACAACACCAGGGAGTGGCAGACACCGTTAGTAGGCCCCAACCACACATATTAACAACAACTACTTAATGAGAGCCTGAAGATTGAAGCTCAGGCAAGTAAACCTGGAGAACACCTTTGAGGGCCAGACACCGTTAGTAGGCCCCAACCACACTAGTAGGCCAACTGCAGTGTTATATTAACAACAACTACTTAATGAGAGCCTGAAGATTGAAGCTCAAGAAAACCAAACAGGAGAAAACCCAGGAGCGGCAGACACCATTAGTAGGGCCCAACCAGACAAGTAGGCCAAATGCAGTTAAATATCTGATACTATAGGCCGAAAGCCTGAAGACTGAAGCTCAGCTTTGTACAGTGAAGGACAACACCAGGGAGCGGCAGACACCGTTAGTAGGCCCCAACCACACATATTAACAACAACTACTTAATGAGAGCCTGAATATTGAAGCTCAGCTTTTTACAGTGGAGGACAACACCAGGGAGCGGCAGACACTGTTAGTAGGCCCCAACCACACATATTAACAACAACTACTTAATGAGAGCCTGTAGATTGAAGCTCAGCTTTGTGCAGTGGAGGACAACTGTAATGGGAGACAGACACAATATGTAGGCCTAAATAAGTAATTAGGCAAAATGCTGTTCAAAATTGGTAAGTGGAGTACACTTGCAGCATAGCGTGGTTCAGTGGAGGAGGGCATGTGTAATTAGTGGCTCTGGCACATGAAGTAGGCATAAAATAAAGATGAAGGCTATATTAAGTTCAAAATTGGTAAAAGGAGTACACATGTGGCATAGCTGGGTTCTGTGGTGGAGGACAACTGTTATGACAGGCTTACACAGTTACTAGGCACAAATAAGTAAGTAGGATAAATGCAGTTCACAATTGGTAACAGGAGTACACAGGCGGCATAGCTTTGTTCAGTGGAGGACAACTGCAAGGAGTGGACTGGCCGAGACAGACACAGGTAGTAGGTCTACAATGGAAAGTAGGCTCTATGCAGTTTAAAGTAGGTTACAGGGGTACACAGGCAGCAATGGTGTGCTCAGCAGAGGACAATTCGAAGGAGGGACCGCAGACAGACTTAGTAGGCCTAAAATAAGAAAATAGGCTCTATGCAGCTTCCATTATGTGGCAGGGGTACACAGGCAGCATTGGTGTGCTCAGCGGAGGACAATTCGAAGGAGGGACCGCAGACAGACTTAGTAGGCCTAAAATAAGAAAATAGGCTCTGTTGTGAAATTGGATTTTGGGCTCCCCCGGTGGCCACTGGTGGAATTGAACTTGTGTGCATCATCCCCTCTGTTCACCTGTTCCCATCAGGATGTGGGAGTCGCTATTTAACCTTGCTCCTCTGTCACTTCCATGCCGGTCAACATTGTAATCAGAAGCCTTTCTGTGCATGTTCCTGCTACCAGACAACTTCCAGCTAAGTCGGACTTTTGTCCTTGTTTGTTTTTTGCATTTTGTTCCAGTTCACAGCTGCAGTTTCGTTTCTGTGTCTGGAAAGCTCTTGTGATCTGAAATTGCCACTCTGATGTTATGAGTTAATACTAGAGTCTTAAAGTAATTTCAGGATGGTGTATTGATAGGGTTTTCAGCTGACCATGAAAGTACCCTTTCTGTCTTCCTGCTATCCAGTAAGCGGACCTCGATTTTGCTAAACCTATTTTCATACTACGTTTGTCATTTTCATCTTAAATCACCGCCAATATATGTGGGGGCCTCTGTCTGCCTTTCGGGGAAATTTCTCTAGAGGTGAGCCAGGACTATATTTTCCTCTGCCAGGATTAGTTAGTCCTCCGGCCGGCGCTGGGCGTCTAGGGATAAAACGCAGGCTACGCTACCCGGCTACTGTTAGTTGTGCGGCAGGTTTAGTTCATGGTCAGTTTAAGTTTCCATCCTTCCAAGAGCTAGTTCCTATGTATGCTGGGCTATGTTCTCTTGCCATTGAGAACCATAACAGTTTGACCGGACCACAAAGGGTTAAATTAATTGGCAGAGAAAGGAGAGAAAAAAGAAGTCTGCTGAAAATTTTTTTTTTTTTTTTTTTTTCCTTCAGTTCTGAGTGTGCTTTCAATTGAATCACTTGCAAGTCTGCCTATATTGCAGCCTTCCTCTCTCTCTCTCTCCTTCTAATCCTGGAATGGCTCTGTGTTCACCTGTTTAAAATGGATATTCAGAGTTTAGCTGCAGGTTTGAATAATCTCACCACGAAAGTTCAAAATTTACAAGATTTTGTTGTTCATGTTCCTATATCTGAACCTAGAATTCCTTTGCCTGAATTTTTCTCGGGGAATAGATCTTGCTTTCAAAATTTCAAAAATAATTGCAAGTTGTTTTTGTCCCTGAAATCTCGCTCTGCTGGAGATCCTGCTCAGCAGGTCAGGATTGTGATTTCCTTGCTCCGGGGCGACCCTCAAGATTGGGCTTTTGCATTGGCTCCAGGGGATCCTGCGTTGCTCAATGTGGATGCGTTTTTTCTGGCCTTGGGGTTGCTTTATGAGGAACCTCATTTAGAGCTTCAGGCGGAAAAAGCCTTGATGTCCCTATCTCAGGGGCAAGATGAAGTTGAAATATACTGCCAAAAATTCCGTAAATGGTCTGTGCTTACTCAGTGGAATGAGTGCGCCCTGGCGGCGAATTTCAGAGAGGGTCTCTCTGATGCCGTTAAGGATGTTATGGTGGGGTTCCCTGTGCCTGCGGGTCTGAATGAGTCCATGACAATGGCTATCCAGATCGATAGACGTCTGCGGGAGCGCAAACCTGTGCACCATTTGGCGGTGTCTACTGAGAAGACGCCAGAGAATATGCAATGTGATAGAATTCTGTCCAGAAGCGAACGGCAGAATTTTAGACGAAAAAATGGGTTGTGCTTTTATTGTGGTGATTCAACTCATGTTATATCAGCATGCTCTAAGCGTACTAAGAAGCTTGATAAGTCAGTTTCAATTGGCACTTTTCAGTCTAAGTTTATTCTATCTGTGACCCTGATTTGTTCTTTATCATCTATTACCGCGGATGCCTATGTCGACTCTGGCGCCGCTTTGAGTCTTATGGATTGGTCCTTTGCCAAACGCTGTGGGTATGATTTAGAGCCTCTTGAAACTCCTATACCTCTGAAGGGGATTGACTCCACCCCATTGGCTAGTAATAAACCACAATACTGGACACAAGTAACTATGCGAATTAATCCGGATCATCAGGAGATTGTTCGCTTTCTTGTGCTGTATAATCTACATGATGTGTTGGTGCTTGGATTGCCATGGCTGCAATCTCATAACCCAGTCCTCGACTGGAACGCTATGTCTGTGTTAAGCTGGGGATGTAAGGGGATGCATGGGGACGTACCTTTGGTTTCCATTTCGTCATCTATTCCCTCTGAGATTCCTGAATTCTTGTCTGACTATCGTGACGTTTTTGAAGAACCTAAGCTTGGTTCATTACCTCCGCACCGGGAGTGCGATTGTGCCATAGATTTGATTCCGGGTAGTAAATACCCTAAGGGTCGTTTATTTAATCTGTCTGTGCCTGAACATGCTGCTATGCGAGAATATATAAAGGAGTCCTTGGAAAAGGGACATATTCGTCCTTCGTCATCTCCCTTAGGAGCCGGTTTTTTCTTTGTGTCTAAGAAAGATGGCTCTTTGAGGCCGTGTATTGATTATCGGCTTTTGAATAAAATCACGGTTAAATATCAATATCCGTTGCCACTGCTGACTGATTTGTTTGCTCGCATAAAGGGGGCCAAGTGGTTCTCTAAGATAGATCTCCGTGGGGCGTATAATTTGGTGCGAATTAAGCAGGGGGATGAGTGGAAAACCGCATTTAATACGCCCGAGGGCCACTTTGAGTATTTGGTGATGCCTTTTGGCCTTTCAAATGCCCCTTCAGTCTTTCAGTCCTTTATGCATGACATTTTCCGTGATTATTTGGATAAATTTATGATCGTGTATCTGGATGATATTCTGATTTTTTCGGATGACTGGGACTCTCATGTCCAGCAGGTCAGGAGGGTTTTTCAGGTTTTGCGGTCTAATTCCTTGTGTGTGAAGGGTTCTAAGTGCGTTTTTGGGGTTCAAAAGATTTCCTTCTTGGGATACATTTTTTCCCCCTCTTCCATCGAGATGGATCCTGTCAAGGTTCGGGCTATTTGTGATTGGACGCAACCCTCTTCTCTTAAGAGTCTTCAGAAATTTTTGGGCTTTGCTAACTTTTATCGTCGATTTATTGCTGGTTTTTCTGATGTTGTTAAACCATTGACTGATTTGACTAAGAAGGGTGCTGATGTTGCTGATTGGTCCCCTGCTGCTGTGGAGGCCTTTCGGGAGCTTAAGCGCCGCTTTTCTTCCGCCCCTGTGTTGCGTCAGCCTGATGTTGCTCTTCCTTTTCAGGTTGAGGTCGACGCTTCTGAAATCGGAGCTGGGGCGGTTTTGTCGCAAAGAAGTTCCGACTGCTCCGTGATGAAACCTTGTGCTTTTTTTTCTCGTAAATTTTCGCCCGCCGAGCGGAATTATGATATTGGGAATCGGGAGCTTTTGGCCATGAAGTGGGCTTTTGAGGAGTGGCGTCATTGGCTTGAGGGGGCTAGACATCAGGTGGTGGTATTGACCGACCACAAAAATTTAATTTATCTTGAGTCCGCCAGACGCCTGAATCCTAGACAGGCGCGCTGGTCGTTGTTTTTCTCTCGGTTTAATTTTGTGGTGTCATACCTACCGGGTTCTAAGAATGTTAAGGCGGATGCCCTTTCTAGGAGTTTTGAGCCTGACTCCCCTGGTAATTCTGAACCTACAGGTATCCTTAAGGATGGAGTGATATTGTCTGCCGTTTCTCCAGACCTGCGGCGGGCCTTGCAGGATTTTCAGGCGGATAGACCTGATCGTTGCCCACCTGGTAGACTGTTTGTTCCTGATGATTGGACCAGTAAAGTCATTTCTGAGGTTCATTCTTCTGCGTTGGCAGGTCATCCTGGAATCTTTGGTACCAGGGATTTGGTGGCAAGGTCCTTCTGGTGGCCTTCCCTGTCACGAGATGTACGAGGCTTTGTGCAGTCTTGTGACGTTTGTGCTCGGGCCAAGCCTTGTTGTTCTCGGGCTAGTGGATTGTTGTTGCCCTTGCCTATCCCGAAGAGGCCTTGGACGCACATCTCGATGGATTTTATTTCGGATCTTCCTGTTTCTCAGAAGATGTCTGTCATCTGGGTGGTGTGTGACCGTTTCTCTAAGATGGTCCATTTGGTTCCCCTGCCTAAGTTGCCTTCTTCTTCCGAGTTGGTTCCTCTGTTTTTTCAAAATGTGGTTCGTTTGCATGGTATTCCGGAGAATATCGTTTCTGACAGAGGAACCCAATTCGTGTCTAGATTTTGGCGGGCATTCTGTGCTAGGATGGGCATAGATTTGTCTTTCTCGTCTGCTTTCCATCCTCAGACTAATGGCCAGACCGAGCGGACGAATCAGACTTTGGAGACATATTTGAGGTGTTTTGTGTCTGCAGATCAGGATGATTGGGTTGCTTTTTTGCCTTTAGCGGAGTTTGCCCTCAATAATCGGGCCAGCTCTGCCACCTTGGTGTCTCCTTTTTTCTGTAATTCGGGGTTTCATCCTCGATTTTCCTCCGGTCAGGTGGAATCTTCGGATTGTCCTGGAGTGGATGCTGTGGTGGAGAGGTTGCATCAGATTTGGGGGCAGGTGGTGGACAATTTGAAGTTGTCCCAGGAGAAGACTCAGCTTTTTGCCAACCGCCGGCGTCGGGTTGGTCCTCGGCTTTGTGTCGGGGACTTGGTGTGGTTGTCTTCTCGTTTTGTCCCTATGAGGGTTTCTTCTCCTAAGTTTAAGCCTCGGTTCATCGGCCCGTACAAGATATTGGAGATTCTTAACCCTGTGTCCTTCCGTTTGGACCTCCCTGCATCTTTTTCTATTCATAATGTTTTTCATCGGTCATTGTTGCGCAGGTATGAGGTACCGGTTGTGCCTTCCGTTGAGCCTCCTGCTCCGGTGTTGGTTGAGGGCGAGTTGGAGTACGTTGTGGAAAAAATCTTGGACTCCCGTGTTTCCAGACGGAAACTCCAGTATCTGGTCAAATGGAAGGGATACGGTCAGGAGGATAATTCTTGGGTCACTGCCTCTGATGTTCATGCCTCCGATCTGGTCCGTGCCTTTCATAGGGCTCATCCTGATCGCCCTGGTGGTTCTGGTGAGGGTTCGGTGCCCCCTCCTTGAGGGGGGGTACTGTTGTGAAATTGGATTTTGGGCTCCCCCGGTGGCCACTGGTGGAATTGAACTTGTGTTCATCATCCCCTCTGTTCACCTGTTCCCATCAGGATGTGGGAGTCGCTATTTAACCTTGCTCCTCTGTCACTTCCATGCCGGTCAACATTGTAATCAGAAGCCTTTCTGTGCATGTTCCTGCTACCAGACAACTTCCAGCTAAGTCGGACTTTTGTCCTTGTTTGTTTTTTGCATTTTGTTCCAGTTCACAGCTGCAGTTTCGTTTCTGTGTCTGGAAAGCTCTTGTGATCTGAAATTGCCACTCTGATGTTATGAGTTAATACTAGAGTCTTAAAGTAATTTCAGGATGGTGTATTGATAGGGTTTTCAGCTGACCATGAAAGTACCCTTTCTGTCTTCCTGCTATCCAGTAAGCGGACCTTGATTTTGCTAAACCTATTTTCATACTACGTTTGTCATTTTCATCTTAAATCACCGCCAATATATGTGGGGGCCTCTGTCTGCCTTTCGGGGAAATTTCTCTAGAGGTGAGCCAGGACTATATTTTCCTCTGCCAGGATTAGTTAGTCCTCCGGCCGGCGCTGGGCGTCTAGGGATAAAACGCAGGCTACGCTACCCGGCTACTGTTAGTTGTGCGGCAGGTTTAGTTCATGGTCAGTTTAAGTTTCCATCCTTCCAAGAGCTAGTTCCTATGTATGCTGGGCTATGTTCTCTTGCCATTGAGAACCATAACAAGGCTCTATGCAGCTTCCATTATGTGGCAGGGGTACACAGGCAGCATTGGTGTGCTCAGCGGAGGACAATTCGAAGGAGGGACCGCAGACAGACTTAGTAGGCCTAAAATAAGAAAATAGGCTCTATGCAGCTTCCATTATGTGGCAGGGGTACACAGGCAGCATTGGTGTGCTCAGCGGAGGACAATTCGAAGGAGGGACCGCAGACAGACTTAGTAGGCCTAAAATAAGAAAATAGGCTCCATGCAGCTTCTTTTACGTGGCAGGGGTACACAGGCAGCATTGGTGTGCTCAGCGGAGGACAATTCGAAGGAGGGACCGCAGACAGACTTAGAAGGCCTAAAATAACAAAATAGGCTCTATGCAGCTTCCATTATGTGGCAGGGGTACCCAGGCAGCATTGGTGTGCTCAGCGGAGGACAATTCGAAGGAGGGACCGCAGACAGACTTAGTAGGCCTAAAATAAGAAAATAGGCTCCATGCAGCTTCCTTTATGTGGCAGGGGTACACAGGCAGCATTGGTGTGCTCAGCGGAGGACAATTCGAAAGAGGGATCGCAGACAGACTTAGTAGGCCTAAAATAAGAAAATAGGTTCTATGCAGCTTCCATTATGTGGCAGGGGTACCCAGGCAGCATTGGTGTGCTCAGCGGAGGACAATTCGAAGGAGGGACCGCAGACAGACTTAGTAGGCCTAAAATAAGAAAATAGGCTCTATGCAGCTTCCATTATGTGGCAGGGGTACACAGGCAGCATTGGTGTGCTCAGCGGAGGACAATTCGAAGGAGGGACCGCAGACAGATGTAGAAGGCCTAAAATAAGAAAATAGGTTCTATGCAGCTTCCATTATGTGGCAGGGGTACCCAGGCAGCATTGGTGTGCTCAGCGGAGGACAATTCGAAGGAGGGACCGCAGACAGACTTAGTAGGCCTAAAATAAGAAAATAGGCTCCATGCAGCTTCCTTTACGTGGCAGGGGTACACAGGCAGCATTGGTGTGCTCAGCGGAGGACAATTCGAAAGAGGGACCGCAGACAGACTTAGTAGGCCTAAAATAAGAAAATAGGCTCTATGCAGCTTCCTTTTCTTGGCAGGGGTACACAGGCAGCATTGGTGTGCTCAGCGGAGGACAATTCGAAGGAGGGACCGCAGACAGACTTAGTGGGCCTAAAATAAGAAAATAGGCTCTATGTAGCTTCCTTTACGTGGCAGGGGTACACAGGCAGGATTGGTGTGCTCAGCGGAGGACAATTCGAAGGAGGGACCGCAGACAGTAAGTACTCCAAAAAACTAAATAGATGTCAATGTCTTGCCAAAAAAAAAAGGGGGGGGCATACTTCGGTACAGGGGTGGGCTCCTATGCTGACGTTCAGACATTGTAATTTGGCGCAAAATATTTAATGTTGGAAAAGTAGGACAGGGCCCCAGCCTATTTTAAATAGCATCATACATGTCAACAAATTGTTATTGTCAGTGCCAGGCATTGAAGGATTTCAGCGCATAGACTAAACAGCGGTGGAGCAGCGAGAGATAATTTTGCAAGTGGTAGAGCACTGTTTGAGCTGGGGGGGCACTTTCTCGTGGCCGGCGGTACAGGCCCAGGGCCCCCCTCATGTTACAACGGTGTGTCTGACGTTGGGTGCGCGCCACCACCACCAGAGACACTTCATTGTACTATTAGGGACCCATTGGCAGTGCCGTCGACCAAAAGTGGGCACACCCACCTCTTCAGACAAACGGCACTCTGACGGGTGCTTGCGCCAAGTGGCGAGACCACAGCCCCGTGGGGAGAGTTAGGCCATTTAGGGAGGTGTAAACATGTCGTATGCTGTACAAACAGCAGATGCAAATTTAGAGATTGGAACAGTCAGTAACACCAGTCCCAAAGCAAGACCTTTTTTCAGGAAAGCTAGGTGTCAGCCAGGAAAGGTGGGGCAAAATAATTAGAAATCCATGAGTGGTTCATTTTAATGAAGGTTAGATCATCAACATTTTGGGTCGCCAGACGAGTCCTTTTTTCGGTCAGTATTGAACCAGCAGCACTGAATACTCTTTCTGATAGCACACTAGCTGCTGGGCAAGCAAGCTCCTGCAATGCATATTCGGCCAATTCAGGCCAGGTGTCTATTTTGGATGCCCAGTAATCAAAGAGGAATGACGGTTGAGGAAGAACATCGATAATGGAGGAAAAATAGTTAGTAACCATACTGGACAAATGTTGTCTCCTGTCACTTTGAATTGATGCTGCAGTACCTATCGTGTCTGTGGTCATTGCGAAATCACTCCACAACCTGGTCAGAAAACCCCTCTGTCCAACGTCACTTCTGATTTGTGAACCTCTAACACCTCTGCCCTGTTGCCCCCTGCAGCTCGTGTGAGAACCATCACCGGCGCTGTGTGCTGGCAATGCCTGAATCAAACGGTCTACAAGAGTAGCTTGTTTGGTTGCCAATATTTGTTCGAGATTCTCATGTGGCATGATATTTTGCAATTTGCCTTTATAGCGAGGATCAAAGAGGCAGGCCAACCAGTAATCGTCATCGGTCATCATTTTTATAATGCGTGGGTCCCTTTTGAGGATACGCAAGGCATAATCCGCCATGTGTGCCAATGTTCCAGTTGTCAAATCTGTGCATGTGCTGGGTTGAGGAGCACTTTCGGGCAAATCAATGTCACTTGTCTCCCTCAAAAAACCAGAACCCGGCCTTGCAACAACAGCAGTTTCTGTTGCCCCCTGAGAAGCTTCCTCATCCAAAAAATACTCATCCCCATCATCCTCCTCGTCCTCCTCCTCTTCGCCCACCACCTTGTCCTGTTGACTTCCCTGAGCAGACAATGGCTGACTGTCATCTAGGCTTCCCTCGTCCTCGGCTGCAGACACCTGCTCCTTTATGTGCGTCAAACTTTGCATCAGCAGACGCATTAGGAGGATGCTCATGCTTATTATGGCGTTGTCTGCACTATCCAGCCATGTGCATTCCTCAAAACACTGAAGGACTTGACACAGGTCTTGTAGCTTCGACCACTGCACACCTGACAACTCCATGTCTGCCATCCAACTGCCTACCCGTGTATGTGTATCCTCCCACAAATACATAACAGCACGCCTCTTTGCACAGTCTCTGAAGCATGTGCAGTGTGGAGTTCCACCTTGTTGCAACGTCGATGATTAGGCAATGTTGGGGAAGTTGCAAAGACCGCTGATGGTTATGCATACGGCTGGAGTGTACGGGCGAACGGCGGATGTGCGAGCAAAGTCTGCGCACTTTCAGGAGCAGGTCTGGTAACCCCGGATAACTTTTCAGAAAGCACTGCACCACCAGGTTTAAGGTGTGAGCCAGGCAAGGAATGTGTTTCAGTTGGGAAAGGGCTATGGCAGCCATAAGAAGGAAGGAAGGAACTCCGTTATCACTCACTACCTTGCCTGCCTCAAGATGTACAGTGCCCAGCCATGACTGAGTTTCTTGCTGCAAGAACTCTGACAGAACTTCCGCGGTGTGTCTGTTTTCGCCCAAACACTTCATTGCCAATACAGCCTGCTGACGCTTGCCACTAGCTGTTCCATTATGGGACAGCTCGTGTGCAACCCAGGCAGCTGCGGATGGAGTGGTCGTGCGACTGCGGTCTGTGGACGAGCTCTTGCTTCTGATGGAGGATGAGGAGGAGGAGGGGGGACGAACGCCTACAGCCAACTGTTTCCTAGACCATGGGCTAGGAAGAACTGTGCCAATAATGCTGTCCCCTGTGGACCCTGCATCCACCACTTTAACCCAGTGTGCCGTGATGGAGATGCAACGCCCCTGGCCATGCCTACTAGTCCATGCATCTGTTGTCAGGTGCACCTTTCTACTCACAGATTGCCTGAGTGCATGGACAATGCGGTCTTTTACATGCTGGTGGAGGGCTGGGATGGCTTTTCTCAAAAAGAAGTGTCGACTAGGTAGCTCGTAGCGTGGTACAGCGTAGTCCATCAGGGCTTTGAAAGCTTCGGTTTCAACTAACCGGTAGGGCATCATCTCTAACGAGATTAGTCTAGCAATGTGGGCGTTCAAACTGTGTACGCAGATGCGAGGATGAGTACTTCGTTTTCCTAACGAGAGTCTCATGTAGGGTGAGCTGGACTGGAGAGCTGCATATGGTGGAACTAGCGGGGGTGCTGGTGGACATGGCAGACTGAGAGAGTGTTGGTGATGGTATTCTTGCTGTTGCCCTACATACAGTGTTTCCTACCACGAACCTGGTGATTCCCTGACGGCTTTGGCCTTGCGACGAAACCACCACATTTACTGCAGGTGGTGTGGTAAACGGTGGGCTTACAGTGAGGGAAGGGATGTAGCGTTGCTTCATTGTGAGAGGGTGCTACAACGTTAAGGGACGTTTGGTAGTTAGTCCAGGCTTGCAAGTGCATGGTGGTTAAATGTCTACGCATGCAGCTTGTATTTAGATTTTTAACATTCTGACCTCTGCTGAAGGTCCTTGAGCATTTCTTACAGATGACTTTGCACTCATCATTTGGATCTTGGTTAAAAAAATACCAGACTGCACTCTTCCTACTATCGGATACGTTTTCAGGCATTGCACACTGAGCTACTTTAACCTGATGGCCACGCTGTCCTACAACTGGTTTTGGTTTTTCCACACATTTTTGACCAGATACGGGCCTGCCAGATGGAACCTGTTGCAATGTTGATGCCTGCTGCGGCTCCTCCTCCTCCGCTTCAGAGCTACTGCCGCCTGCACCCTGTTCCCCCAATGGCTGCCAATCGGGGTCAACAACTGGGTCATCTATCACCTCCTCTTCTATGTCCTGGGCACCTTCCTCTGGGTCACCGTGTAAGCCGGTGCTATAGCGTTTGTGACGGGGCTTAATAGTGTCATCAGGGTCAGATTCTGGATCAGTACACTGCGAGGGCAATGTTCTGATCTGAGTCAAAGGAACAGCATAATAATCTGGCTGTGGCTGTGCATCTGTGCACTCCATGTCCGATTCATCTTGTAATGGGCATGGCCTGTTAACAATTTCCCTTTCTAACCCAGGAACGGTATGTGTAAATAGCTCCATGGAGTAACCTGTTGTGTCGCCTGACGCATCCTTCTCTGTTGTTCTGGGTGAAGAACACAAGAAAGCGACTTGTCCCTGACCGGGAACATCCACTGATGACGCACTGCTTTTCATTTTGCACTTTCCGAGGAGGAGGCGAAAGAGCTAGAGGCAGAGTCAGCAATGAAAGCCAAAACTTTTTCCTGCTGCTCCGGCTTTAAAAGCGGTTTTCCTACTCCCAGAAAAGGGAGCCTTCGAGGCCTTGTGTAGCCAGACGATGACGCTGGCTCAACAACTTGAGCCTTAGGTGCTATTTTGCTTTTCCCACTACCACCAGATGCTCCACCACCACCACCATCATTACCAGCTGGCAATGACCGCCCACGGCCACGACCTCTTCCACCAGACTTCCTCATTCTTGGAAAAATTAAACCAAACTAACAACCGTTATGTGGTCCTGTACAAGCAGATAGAAGGTGTACGTAAACTTGTTGTGAATTAAAATCTCCTTTTATATGTGTGGGAGAATGCTGGAAAAAATGAGACCACTGGATTACACTACACAGTTTGATTGGCAGAAAGAGGCTGGCAGATATGCCAAGAACAGGACTGACACACGCAGATGCACACACTGGCAATAGAAATCTCACTCTTTATGTGTGGGAGAATGCAGGGAACAATCAGGCCCACTGGATTACACTACACAGTTTGATTGGCAGAAAGAGGCTGGCAGATATGCCACGAACAGGACTGACGCACGCAGATGCACACACTGGCAATAGAAATCTCACTCTTTATGTGTGGGAGAATGCAGGGAACAATCAGGCCCACTGGATTACACTACACAGTTTGATTGGCAGAAAGAGGCTGGCAGACATGCCACGAACAGGACTGACGCACGCAGATGCACACACTGGCAATAGAAATCTCACTCTTTATGTGTGGGAGAATGCAGGGAACAATCAGGCCCACTGGATTACACTACACAGTTTGATTGGCAGAAAGAGGCTGGCAGATATGCCACTAACAGGACTGACGCACGCAGATGCACACACTGGCAATAGAAATCTCACTCTTTATGTGTGGGAGAATGCAGGGAACAATCAGGCCCACTGGATTACACTACACAGTTTGATTGGCAGAAAGAGGCTGGCAGATATGCCACGAACAGGACTGACGCACGCAGATGCACACACTGGCAATAGAAATCTCACTCTTTATGTGTGGGAGAATTGTTATGATCCTTAATGGCTGAGGATCACAAATAGACCAGCAAGTGAATAAACTAAGGACGAGCTCTAGGGAGATGGTAACTGGACTGATCGCAAATCTGAACCTATCCAACACAACTAGAGGTAGCCGGTGAACGTGCCTAAAAAATTCCTAGACGTCTCGAGCCAGCCTGAGGAACTAGCTACCCCTAAAGAGAAAGAAAGACCTCGCTTGCCTCCAGAGAAATAATCCCCAAAGATATAGAAGCCCCCAACAAATATTAACGGTGAAGTAAGAAGAAGGCACATACATAGGGATGAAATCAGATTCAGCAAAAGAGGCCCACTAGTACTAGAAAGCAGAAAATAGAGCAGGGGTCTATGCGATCAATAAAAAACCCTTACAAAATATCCATCCTGAGATTTCAAGAACCCACACACCAACTAACGGTGTGTGGGGAGAAACTCAGCCCACTAGAGCAACCAGCAAGCGAGGGCATTACATTTTAGCAAGCTGGACAAGAAAACATGATAAACACTGCTGATCAAAAAATGAGCAAACAAAACTTAGCTTATCCTGGATGGACTGGGAGCAAGGTAGTCAGAAGGAATCTGAGTAGCACTGATTACATCGACAGCCGGCAACAAGTGGAAGTAAAACAGAGCTATATAGGAACCTCCCAGAGGATAACGAACCAGCTGATAGCCAGAGACCAGCAGGATAACAGACAAAGCCACCAGGGGGACCCCTTAGCAAAAGTCACACCATACCACCAGTGACCACAAGAGGGAGCCTGAAAACAGAGCTCACAACAGTACCCCCCCCCTTGAGGAGGGGTCACCGAACCCTCATGAAAACCGCCAGGGTGATCAGGATGAGCCACATGGAAGGCACGAACCAAATCGGCCGCATGAACATCAGAGGCGACAACCCAAGAATTATCCTCCTGACCATAGCCCTTCTATTTAACCAAATACTGGAGCCTCCGTCTAGAAATACGAGAATCCAAGATCTTCCCCACCACGTATTCCAATTCTCCCTCAACCAGCACCGGGGCAGGAGGCTCAACCGGAGGAACCACAGGCACCACATACCTCCGCAACAACGAGCGATGGAACACATTATGAATAGCAAATGATGCTGGGAGGTCCAGACGAAATGACACAGGGCCAAGGACTTCCAGAATCTTATAAGGACCGATAAACCGAGGCTTGAACTTAGGAGAGGAGACCTTCATAGGAACGAAGCGAGAAGACAACCACACCAAGTCCCCAACGCGAAGTCGGGGACCCAGACAGCGACGGCGGTTGGCAAAGAGCTGAGCCTTCTCTTGAGACAGCTTCAAATTGTCCACCACATGATTCCAAATCTGATACAACCTATCAACCACAACATCCACTCCAGGACAGTCAGAAGGCTCCACCTGACCCGAGGAAAAACGAGGATGAAACCCCGAATTACAAAAAAAGGAGAAACCAAAGTAGCAGAACTAGCCCGATTATTAAGGGCAAACTCGGCCAACGGCAAAAAAGTAACCCAGTCGTCCTGATCAGCAGAAACAAAACATCTTAAATAAGTCTCCAAGGTCTGATTAGTTCGCTCGGTTTGGCCATTCGTCTGAGGATGGAAGGCCGACGAAAAAGACAAATCAATGCCCAATTTAGCACAAAAGGTCCGCCAAAATCTAGACACAAACTGGGATCCTCTGTCAGAAACAATGTTCTCAGGAATCCCGTGCAAACGAACCACATTTTGAAAAAACAGTGGAACCAACTCGGAGGAGGAAGGCAACTTAGGGAAGGGCACCAAATGGACCATCTTAGAAAAACGATCACACACCACCCAGATGACAGATATTCTCTGAGAGACAGGGAGATCTGAAATAAAATCCATGGAAATGTGCGTCCAAGGCCTCTTCGGGACAGGCAAAGGTAACAGCAAACCACTGGCTCGAGAACAGCAAGGCTTAGCCCGAGCACAAATTCCACAAGACTGCACAAAGGAACGCACATCCCGCGACAAGGAAGGCCACCAAAAAGACCTGGCCACCAAGTCTCTGGTACCAAATATTCCAGGATGGCCCGCCAACACCGAAGAATGAACCTCGGAGATGACTCTGTTGGTCCATCTATCCGGGACAAACAGTCTCTCCGGTGGACAGCGATCAGGTCTATCCGCCTGAAACTCTTGCAGCACACGTCGCAAATCTGGGGAGATGGCAGACAAAATCACCCCTTCTCTAAGGATACCAACCGGCTCTGAATCTCCAGGAGAGTCAGGCACAAAACTCCTAGAAAGAGCATCAGCCTTCACATTCTTCGAATCAGGCAGGTACAAAACCACGAAATCAAAACGAGAGAAAAACAACGACCAACGAGCCTGTCTGGGATTCAGCCGCTTGGCCGACTCGAGGTAAATCAAATTCTTGTGATCAGTCAAGACCACCACACGATGCTTAGCTCCCTCGAGCCAATGTTGCCACTCCTCAAATGCCCACTTCATAGCCAACAACTCCCGATTACCGACATCATAATTCCGCTCGGCAGGCGAAAACTTTCTTGAAAAGAAAGCACATGGCTTCATCACAGAGTCATCGGAGCTTCTCTGCGACAAAACAGCCCCCGCTCCAATCTTGGAAGCATCAACCTCCACCTGGAAGGGAAGTGAGACATCTGGCTGACATAAGACCGGAGCCGAAGAAAACCGGCGCTTCAGCTCCCGAAAGGCCTCCACAACCACAGAGGACCAATTAGTCACATCAGAACCTTTCTTGGTCAAATCCGTCAAAGGCTTAACAACACCAGAAAAATTAGCTATGAAGCGACGGTAAAAATTAGCAAAACCCAAGAACTTCTGAAGACTCTTAACAGATGTAGGCTGCGTCCAGTCATGAATAGCCTGAACCTTGACTGGGTCCATCTCAATAGTAGAAGGAGAAAAAATGAAACCTAAAAAAGAAATCTTCTGGACTCCAAAAAGACATTTTGAGCCCTTCACAAACAAAGCATTGTCACGCAGGACCTGAAAGACCATCCTGACCTGCTTAACATGAGACTCCCAATCATCCGAAAAAACCAGAATATCATCCAGATACACAATCATAAACTTATTCAGATATTCACGGAAGATGTCGTGCATAAAGGACTGAAAGACTGAAGGAGCATTAGAAAGTCCAAAAGGCATCACCAGGTACTCAAAATGGCCTTCAGGCGTATTAAATGCAGTTTTCCATTCATCACCCTGTTTTATACGCACAAGGTTATACGCACCACGAAGATCTATCTTGGTGAACCAACTAGACCCCCTAATGCGAGCAAACAAATCAGTTAACAATGGCAAAGGATACTGAAATTTGACCGTGATTTTATTCAATAGGCGATAATCAATACAAGGTCTCAGGGAACCATCCTTCTTAGCCACAAAAAAGAATCCTGCACCAAGAGGGGAAGAGGATGGGCGAATATGTCCCTTCTCCAAAGACTCCTTTATATATCTCCGCATGGCAGCATGCTCCGGCACAGATAAATTGAAAAGTCATCCCCTAGGAAACTTACTACCAGGAATCAAATTTATAGCACAATCACAGTCCCTATGAGGAGGTAGAGAATTGAGTTTGGGCTCCTCAAATACATCCCGGTAGTCTGACAAAAACGTAGGGACTTCAGAAGGAGTGGACGAAGCAATTGACACCACAGGAGTGTCACCATGATTTCCCTGACAACCCCAACTTGACACAGACATAGCTTTCCAATCCAGGACTGGATTATGAGTCTGCAACCATGGTAGACCCAACACGACGACATCATGCAAATTATGCAATACAAGAAAGCGAATCACCTCCTGATGAACAGGAGTCATGCACATGGTCACTTGTGTCCAGTACTGAGGTCTATTCGTAGCCAATGGTGTAGAGTCAATTCCCCTTAGTGGAATAGGGAATTTTAAAGGCTCCAAATCAAAACCACAGCGCCTGACAAATGACCAATCCATCAGACTCAGGGCAGCACCTGAATCTACAAAGGCATTTACCGGGTAAGAGGGTAACAGACAAAATGAACTTAGGCTGTAAAGTACCAATGGTGACAGATTTATCAACCTTTTTTTTGCGCTTAGAGCATGCTGAGATAACATGAGCTGAGTCACCACAGTAAAAGCACAACCCATTTTGCCGTCTATAATTTTGCCGTTCACTTCTGGTCAGAATTCTGTCACATTGCATAGATTCAGGTGTCTGTTCAGAAGACACCGCCAAATGGTGCACAGGTTTGCGCTCCCGCAACCGCCGATCAATCTGAATGGCCAGAGTCATTGACTCATTCAGACCTGCAGGCGTAGGGAACCCCACCATGACATTCTTAATGGCTTCAGAAAGACCTTCTCTGAAATTAGCAGCCAGGGCACACTCATTCCACTGAGTAAGCACCGACCATTTCCGAAATTTCTGGCAGTACACCTCTGCTTCATCTTGCCCCTGCGAGAGGGCCAATAACACTTTTTCAGCCTGGTTCTCAAGATTAGGTTCCTCATAGAGCAATCCAAGGGCCAGAAAAAACGCATCTACACTAAGCAATGCAGGATCCCCTGGCGCCAATGCGAAGGCCCAATCTTGTGGGTCACCACGCAAAAAGGAAATGATAATCTTAACTTGCTGAACGGCATCAACAGAGGAACGAGGTTTCAAAGAAAGAAACAACTTACAATTGTTCTTAAAATTCAGGAACCTAGATCTATCTCCAGAAAACAAACTCCGGAATAGGTATTCTAGGCTCAGACATAGGACTGTGAACAACAAAGTCCTGAATACTTTGAACCCTAGCAGCAAGATGATCCAGACTGGAAGCCAAGCTCTGGACATCCATGTCAGCAGCTGAACTCAGAGCCACACCAAGATTAAGAGGAGAGAAGCTAGCACAGCAGCTAGACACACGGCAACAACAAGAAAAAAAAAAAAATTTTCTCAAGGCTTTTTTTCTCCTGCTTCTGCCATGCAATTAACACTTTGTAGGCCGGCTGTACTGTTATGATCCTTAATGGCTGAGGATCACAAATAGACCAGCAAGTGAATAAACTAAGGATGAGCTCTAGGGAGATGGTAACTGGACTGATCGCAAATCTGAACCTATCGAACACAACTAGAGGTAGCCGGTGAACGTGCCTAAAAAATTCCTAGACATCTCGAGCCAGCCTGAGGAACTAGCTACCCCTAAAGAGAAAGAAAGACCTCGCTTGCCTCCAGAGAAATAATCCCCAAAGATATAGAAGCCCCCAACAAATATTAACGGTGAAGTAAGAAGAAGGCACATACATAGGGATGAAATCAGATTCAGCAAAAGAGGCCCACTAGTACTAGAAAGCAGAAAATAGAGCAGGGGTCTATGCGATCAATAAAAAACCCTTACAAAATATCCATCCTGAGATTTCAAGAACCCACACACCAACTAACGGTGTGTGGGGAGAAACTCAGCCCACTAGAGCAACCAGCAAGCGAGGGCATTACATTTTAGCAAGCTGGACAAGAAAACATGATAAACACTGCTGATCAAAAAATGAGCAAACAAAACTTAGCTTATCCTGGATGGACTGGGAGCAAGGTAGTCAGAAGGAATCTGAGTAGCACTGATTACATCGACAGCCGGCAACAAGTGGAAGTAAAACAGAGCTATATAGGAACCTCCCAGAGGATAACGAACCAGCTGATAGCCAGAGACCAGCAGGATAGCAGACAAAGCCACCAGGGAGAGCCCAAAGCAAAAGTCACACCATACCACCAGTGACCACAAGAGGGAGCCTGAAAACAGAGCTCACAACAGAGAATGCAGGGAACAATCAGGCCCACTGGATTACACTACACAGTTTGATTGGCAGAAAGAGGCTGGCAGATATGCCACGAACAGGACTGACGCACGCAGATGCACACACTGGCAATAGAAATCTCACTCTTTATGTGTGGGAGAATGCAGGGAACAATCAGGCCCACTGGATTACACTACACAGTTTGATTGGCAGAAAGAGGCTGGCAGATATGCCACGAACAGGACTGACGCACGCAGATGCACACACTGGCAATAGAAATCTCACTCTTTATGTGTGGGAGAATGCAGGGAACAATCAGGCCCACTGGATTACACTACACAGTTTGATTGGCAGAAAGAGGCTGGCAGATATGCCACTAACAGGACTGACGCACGCAGATGCACACACTGTCAATAGAAATTTCCCTCTTTATGTGTGGGCGAATGCAGGATTTAATCAGGCCCACTATATCACAGTATATTTTCTGTGGCAAAAAATGAATGGCAGATACCACAGACAGCACTGGCACAGATGCACAGATTTGCCAAGATTATTCTCCCTTTATTTATTTATTTATTTTTTTTATATGGGAGACAAGTGAATAAATCAGGCCCATTATATCACAGTATATTTTCTGTGGCACAAAATGAATGACAGATACCACAGACAGCATTGGCACAGATGCACAGATTTGGCAAGATTATTCTCCCTTTATTTTAATTTTTTTTTTTATATGGGAGACAAGTGAATAAATCAGGCCCACTATATCACAGTATATTTTCTGTGGCAAAAAATGAATGACAGATACCACAGACAGCACTGGCATAGATGCAGAGATTTGGCAAGATTATTCTCCCTTTATTTTAATTTTTTTTTTTTATATATGGGAGACAAGTGATTTAATCAGGCCCACTATATCACAGTATAGTTTCTGTGGCACAAAAAGGATGACAGATACCACAGACAGCACTGGCACAGATTTGGCAAGATTATTCTCCCTTTATTGTATTTTTTTTTTATATGGGAGACAAGTGAATAAATCAGGCCCACTATATCACAGTATAGTTTCTGTGGCACAAAAAGGATGACAGATACCACAGACAGCACTGGCACAGATTTGGCAATATTATTCTCCCTTTATTGTAATTTTTTTTTTATATGGGAGGCAAGTGAATAAATCAGGCCCACTATATCACAGTATAGTTTCTGTGGCACAAAAAGGATGACAGATACCACAGACAGCACTGGCACAGATTTGGCAGGATTATTCTCCCTTTATTTTATTTTTTTTTTTATATGGGAGACAAGTGATTTAATCAGGCCCACTATATCACAGTATAGTTTCTGTGGCACAAAAAGGATGACAGATACCACAGACAGCACTGGCACAGATTTGGCAAGATTATTCTCCCTTTATTTTATTTTTTTTTTATATATGGGAGACAAGTGAATAAATCAGGCCCACTATATCACAGTATAGTTTCTGGGGCACAAAATGAATGACAGATACCACAGACAGCACTGGTACAGATGCACTGATTGGCAATATAAATCTCCCTTCTTAGGTGTGGGACAGTGCAGAAAAATACAGGCCCACTGTTTTACACTACACAGTTTCAGGGGCTGAAAGTGGCTGGAAGATATTAAAAAAAAAAAGGGACTGTACTACAATTACTATCTCCCTACAATAATCTCTGAAAAGTATGGCAGGCAGCAAAAAAAGGACTGCTGCACACAAAAAATGAGGACAAACAAACAAGATAGCTGTGCAGAAAGGAAGGAGCAACAGGATTTTTGCTTTTAAAAAAGCAGTTGGTTTGCACAGCGGTGTCCACACACAGCAACGCAGCGATCAGGGAGCCTTATAAGCTACAGAGCTGTTGCACAGAAATCTTGCCTCCACTGTCCCTGCAAACAAAAGGTGGTGTTGGACAGTGGAAATCGCTACAGCACAAGCGGTTTGGGGGTTAATGTACCCTGCCTAACACTATCCCTGCTTCTGAAGAAGCGGCAGCAACCTCTCCCTATGCTCAGATCAGCAGCAGTAAGATGGCGGTCGGCGGGAACGCCCCTTTATAGCCCCTGTGACGCCGCAGAAAGCAAGCCAATCACTGCCATGCCCTTCTCTAAGATGGTGGGGACCAGGACCTATGTCATCACGCTGCCCACACTCTGCGTGCACCTTCATTGGCTGAGAAATGGCGCTTTAAGCGTGATATGAAACGCGACTTTGGCGTGAAGATCGTGTACCGCATGGCCGATCCCACACTGGGATCGGGTCGAGTTTCATGAAACCCGACTTTGCCAAAAGTCGGCGACTTATGAAAATGACCGATCCGTTTCGCTCAACCCTAGTGCTTATGTCCTGAAAAGCCCATCCATACTGGGACTCTATGCCAGCAAGTTTGTTTTCCTGGGCTGCCATGCGGTTGCTTAAGTCCTGCAAAGTTTGTCCAAACACTTGTTGATTGTGTTCAAAGCTTCCAAACTTCTTTTGCAGACCTTCCACATCTTTTTCCAGTGATCTAATTATGGAAAACACCTGCTCTAATCTGCTTTCTGCAATCATTGTCCCAGCAGTCTCCTTTTTTTATGGCTAGAGTATCTTGTAATAATTATAGGGGATAACTCAGGAAACTCCTTGCGTGGAACAAGACAACTACAGGACACAGTTTTATAAGTGGTAAAGTCTATATTATCACACGGTGATTCAAACAGGTGTAGAGAGAAACTCAAGTCCACAACACTTGGTGCAAATAATAAACGCAACTTAGCAGTCTATAGTAAACTTCAGAAGGAAATGCAATCAAGCAGAAAGTCTATGAAGCACAGTTATTCTTGAGGAAACTTGACACGAGTAAATCCTTGTCTTAGTCCAAACACAGATAGATATGCTTATAAGGCAGTTCAAATCATATTTTAGCTCAACCAGGGAGGCCTGGTTATTAGTCTCAGGTTATTGCAGAGCAGCAGAAGCTTATATGTCCAGCAAATGCAGATGAAGTAAACATGAGCAGCAGATGAAGGAGGATTACTGAAAACTTGTGTATGCAGCAGGAACTCAGAGCAGAGTAGCAGGATCACCACACAGGTTCACAGGAGCAGTTGTATAGCCAGGGAGTAATCAGAGGTCAGGAGCTGGATGCAAGGCAGAATACTCTAGCACAGACTGAAGGCTGGGGTGGAGTTTTATAGCAGGAAGACACAGCGCACATGAGACCAAAGACGCCATCTTGGAAAAGGGCAGTAATGCACAAAAGGTAAAAAATGTCCTGACACCCGCTCTGGTCGATCTACAGCAGATCATGACCTGCTAGATGTCTACAGTGTTTGCTGGAGCGATCCAGAAGTCACTACACAATGTAAGTCTATAAGAGCCAGAACAAGGCCAGAACGCTGCTCTCATAGACTGACATTGAGAGCTTGTGACCATTACCTCTGACTTCCGGTCAGTCAAAAGGTTCAGTCAAAAGATGGCAGAGAAGGAGAAGAATGGTGCTGAGAGGAACTGAAGAAATCAGGTGACTATAATATTAGGTTCAGGGATCTTGTGTTAGTAGCTTACTGACTGCCATTTTCCGCTATTCTCCGCGCCACTCCAGGAGGATATCAAGATAGCACTAGGGGGAACCATAACAGTACATAATGGCATGTCTGTGCGATTTAACAGTGTGAAGTAATATTTATTTGTGGATATGCCCTTTGAGTAGCGTCTTTAAACTGGAAATAGATTAAAACAAAAACCAGTCTATATAATTAGGCATAGCTTTCTACAAATCTAAGAAAATGGGTCCCCATACCCTTTTACTTGATGGCTAAAGATATTGAGTGGGTGGAAGACAAATTATGTTTGTGGTTTAGTATGTATGGTCTACTAATGCAGACATGGCTGTAGGGATAGTTTTTGCTAGAAATTAAGCCATTAATCCACAACATTTGGTCAAACTGTACACTTTACATTATTATTTATTACTTATTGATCAAGAGTTATTAACAAAACATAGTAAAATTATATATATATATATATATATATATATATATATATATATATATACTGTACATACAGTAGGGAAAATAACTATTTCATACACTGCCAATTTTGAAAAGCTTTCCCACCTACAAAGAATGAAGAGGTCTAATTTTTATTGCAGGTACACTTCAACTGTGAGAGACAGAATCTAAAAATAAAAAAAAAAACTGAAAATCACTTTGTATGATTTTTAAATAATAAAATTGCATTTTATTGCATGAAATATATATTTGATCACCTACCAACCAGCAAGAATTCTGGCTCTCAAAGACCTGTTAGTTTTTCTTTAAGAGACCCTCCTACCCTGAACTCATTACCTGTATTTATTGCACCTGTTAAACTCATTACCTGTTTAAATGGCACCTGTCCACACATTCAATGAATCACACTCCAACTTCTCCACCATGGCCATGACCAAACAGCTGTCTAAGAACACCAGGTACAAAATTGTAGACTCCACAAGGCTGGGATGGGCTACAGGACAATAGGCAAGCAGCTTGGTTCGAAGGCAACAACTGTTGGCACAATTATTAGAAAATGGAAGAAACACAAGATGACTGTCAGTCTTCCTTGTCTAGGGCTTCATGCAAGTTGTTGCCTCATGGGGTAAGGATGATGCTGAGAAAGGTCACTCTTCAGCCCAGAAATACAAAGGAAAACCTGGTCAATGACCTAAAGAGAGCTGGGATCACAGTCTCAAATATTACTATTAGGAACCCTCTACACCATCATGAATTAAAATCCTACATGGCACGCAAGGTCCCTCTGTTCTTGGCAGAACCATTTGAAGTTAGTCAATAACCGCCTGGATGATGCAGAGGAGGCATGGGAGAAGGTTATGTGGTCAGATGAGACCAAAATAGAACTTTTTGGTATCAACTCCACTCGTCGTGTTTGGAGGAAGAAGAATGAGTGAATGAGTACAACCCCAACAACACTGTCCCAACTGTGAATCATTGTGGGGGAAGCATCATACTTTGGGCAGCTTTACTGCAAAGGGGACATGACATGACGACTGCACCGTATTGAAGGGAGGATGGATAGGGTCATTTTGGATTTTGGCCAACAACCTCCTTCCCTCACTAAAAGTGTTGAAGATGGGTGGCTGGGATTTCCAGGATGACAGTGACCCAAAACACACAGCCAGGGCAACCAAGGAGTGGCTTTGTTAGAAAAATTTCAAGGTCCCTTAGTGGCCTAGCCAGTCTCCAGACCTGAACCCAATAGAAAATATTTAGAGGTAGCTAAAACTCCATTTTGAGCAGTGACAGCCCCAAACCTGGAAAATCTGGAGAAGATATGTATGGAGAAGTGGGCCAAAATCCCTGCTACTGTGTGTACAAACTTGTTCAAGAACTACAGGAAACGTCTGATCTCTGTAATTGCAAACAAAGGTTTCTGTACCAAATATTAAGTTCTATTTTTTTATTGCTTCAAATACTTATTTCATGCACTAAAATGTTAATTCATTATTATGTAAAAATCATACAATGTGATGTTCTACATTTTTTCAAGATTCTGTCTCTCACAGTTGAAGTGTTCCTACTACAAAAATTACAGACCTCTCCTTTATTTGTAGGAAAACTTGCAGTGTAACAAATATCAACAAATATCTACAGGTATTTTCCTCACTGTGTATATATATACAGTACAGACCAAAAGTTTGGACACACCTTCTCATTTACAGATTTTTCTGTATTTTCATGACTATGAAAATTGTACATTCACACTGAAGGCATCAAAACTATGAATGAACACATGTGGAATTATATACTTAACAAAAAAGTGTGAAACCTCTGAAATTATGTCTTATATTCTAGGTTCTTCAAAGTAGCCACCTTTTGCTTTGATGACTGCTTTGCACACTCTTGGCATTCTCTTGATGAGCTTCAAGAGGTAGTCACCGGGAATGGTCTTCCAACAATCTTGAAGGAGACCTCCCCTGCTCGCACGAGCTCCCTCTCCCCCGGCCTTAATCGTCTTCTGGATGTATTGTTTTCAATAAAGGAACCATTTTTTACTTCAGTCCGGTGAGTGCCCTCATCTCTTCTTATGAACATATATATATATATATATATATATATATATATATCTATACATACACACACACAATGGGTACGGAAAGTATTCAGAAAGTATTCAGACCCTTTTAAGTTTTTCACTCTTTGTTCAATTGCAGCCATTTGGTAAATTCAAAAGATTTCATTTTTATTCGCATTAATATACACTCTGCACCCCATTTTGACTGAAAAAAAAACAGAAATGTAGAAATTTTCACATATTTATTAAAAAAGAAAAACTGAAATATTACTTGATCACAAGTATTCAGACCCTTTGCTCAGACACTCATATTTAAGTCACATGCTGTCCAATTCCTTGTGATCCTCCTTGAGATGGTTCTACTCCTTCATTGGATTCCAGCTGTATTCAATTAAACTTATAGGACTTCATTTGGAAAGGCACACACCTGTCTATATAAGACCTCACAGCTCACAGTGCATGTCAGACCAAATGAGAATCATAAGGTCAAAGGAAATGGCCAAGGAGCTCAGAGGCAGAATTGTGGCAAGGCACAGATCTGGCCAAGGTTGCAAAAGAATTTCTGCAGTACTCAAGGTTCCTCATAGCACAGTGGCCTCCATAATCCTTAAATGGAAGAAGTTTGGGAGCACCAGAAGTCTTCCTAGACCAGGCTGTTCAGCCAAACTGAGCAATCGTTAGAGAAGAGCCTCGTGAGAGAGGTAAAGAAGAGCCCCAAGATCATTGCGGCTAAGCTCCAGAGATGCAGTAGGGAGATGGGAGAAAGTTCAACAAAGTCAACTATCACTGCAGCCCTTCACCAGTCAGGCCTTTATGGCTGAGTGGCATGATGGAAGCCTCTCCTCAGTGCAAGACATATGAAAGCTTGCATAGAGTTTGCTAAAAACACACGAAGGACTCCCAGACTATGAAAAATAAGATTCTCTGGTCTGATGAGACAAAGTTAGACCTTTTTGGTGATAATTCTAAGTGGTATGTGTGGAGAAAACCAGGCACTGCTCATCACCTGCCCAATACAATCCCAACAGTGAAACATGGTGGTGGCAGCATCATGCTATAGGGGTGTTTTTCAGCTGCAGGGACAGGACAACTGGTTGCCATTGAAGGAAACATGAATGCGGCCAAGTACAGAGATATTCTGGATGAAAACCTCTTCCAGAGTGCTCTAGACCTCAGACTTGGCCGAATGTTCACCTTCCAAAAAGACAATGACCCTAAGCACACAGCTAAAATAACAAAGGAGTGGCTTCAGAACAACTCTGTGACCATTCTTGACTGGCCCAGCCAGAGGCCCTGACCTATACCCAATTGAGCATCTCTGGAGAGACCTGAAAATGGCTGTCCATCAAGGTTCACCATCCAACGTGATGGAACTGGAGAGGATCTGCAAGGAAGAATGGCAGAGGATCCCCAAATCCAGGTGTGAAAAAGTTGTTGCATCATTCTCAAGAAGAGTCATGGGTGTACTAGCACAAAAGGGTGCTTCTACTCAATACTGAGCAAAGGGTCTGAATACTTATGATTAGGGTTGAGCGAAACGGATCGGACAAATTAAAAAATCGCCGACTTTCGGGAGATTCAAATTCTCACAAAGTGGATATACTTCAGTCCTGTTAGTTTTTTGGTATATCAGCCAGCCACTTTCTGCCACTTACATTGTGTTGTTTTGGTTCAGTCTCCCAAAAAAAAGGGAGATTTAAATTCTCAACAAGTTTATATACACCTTGTTTTACAGTACCATAAAACGGTTGTTATTTTGGTTAGATTTTCCAAAAAATGAGGAAGTCTGGTGGAAGAGCCCATGGGCGGTGGTTGCCAGCTGGTACTGATGGTGGTGGTGGTGGTGATGGTGGTGCATCTGGTGGTAGTGGCAAAAGCACAATAGCACCTAAGGCTGGAGGTGTTGAGCCAGCATCATCGTCTGGCTACACAAGGCCTCAAAGGCTCCCTTATCTGGGAGTAGGAAAACAGCTTTTAAAGCTGGAGCAGCAGGAAAAAGTTTTGGCTATCCTTGCTGACTCAGCCTCTAGCTCTTTCGCCTCCTCTTCAGAAAGTTCCAAATATAAAAGCAGCGAGTCGTCAGTGGATGCTCCCGGTCAGGAACAAGATGTTTCCTTGTGTCCTTCACCCAAACCAAAAGTGAAGGATGCGTCAGGCCACACTACAGGTTACTCCATGGAGCTCTTTAAACATACCGTGCCTGGGTTAGAAAGGGAAATTGTTAACTGCCCATTACAAGATGAATCGGTCATGGAGTGCACTGATGCACAGCCACAGTTAGATTATTATGCTGTTCCATTGACTCAGATCACTACATTGCCCTCGCAGTGTACTGAGCCAGAATCTGACCCTGATGAGATTATGGTGCCCTGTCCCGAATGCTATAGCACCTTACACGGTGACACAGAGGAAGGTGCACATGACATTGAAGAGGAGGTGATAGATGACCCAGTTGTTGACCCAGATTGGCAGCCATTGGGGGAAGAGGGTGCCGCTGCCAGTAGCTCAGAAGCGGAGGAGGATGATCCGCAGCAGCCATCTACATTGCAACAGCTGTCATCTGGCAGGCCTGTATCAGGCCAAAAACGTTTGTCAAAAACAAAAACAGTTTTAGGACAGCGTGGCCATCCGGTGAAAGTAGCACAGCGTGCAATGCCTGAAAAGGTATTCCATAGTAGGAAGAGTGTAGTGTGGCAATTTTTTAACCAAGATCCGAATGATCAGTCAAAAGTTATCTGTAAGAAATGCTCAAAGACCTTTAGCAGAGGGAAGAATCTTCAAAATTTAAATACAACGTGCATGCGTAGATATTTATCCAGCATGCACTTGCAAGCCAGGACTAACTACCAAACGTCCCGTACCGTTGGTGCACCTGCTCAGAATGAAGGTAGTCAGCCACGCTACATTGCTTCCCTCACTGTAAGTCCACCGGTTAGGACACCATCAGCAGCAAATGTGGATGTATCGTCGCAAGGCCAAAGCAGTCAGGGAATCACAAGGTTATTGGTAGGAAACACTGTATGTAGGCCAACATCAAGAATACCATCACCAACCCTCTCTCAATCCGCCATGTCCACCACCACCACCACCGCTAGTTCCACCATATGCAGCTCTCCAGTCCAGCTCACTCTACAAGAGACTCTCGTTAGGAAAAGAAAGTACTCATCCTCTCATCAGCGTACACAGGGTTTGAACGCCCACATTGCAATACTAATTTCGTTAGAGATGATGCCCTACCAGTTGGTTGAAAGCGAAGCTTTCAAAGACCTGATGGCCTACGCAGTACCACGCTATGACCTACCCAGTCGGCACTTCTTTGGGAGAAAAGCCATCCCAACCCTCCACCAGCATGTCAAAGACTGCATTGTCCATGCACTGAGGCAATCAGTCAGTGGAAAGGTGCACCTCACAACAGATGCATGGACCAGTAAGCATGGCCAGGGACGTTACGTGTCCATCACGGCGCACTGGGTTAATGTGGTGGATGCAGGGTCAACAGGGGACAGCCATAGTGGGACAGTTCTGCCTAGCCCACGGTCTAGGAAACAGTTGGCTGTCGGAGATTGCCACCCCTCCTCCTCCTCCTCCTCCAGAAGTGAAAGCTCGTCCACAGAGCGCAGTCGCACGACCACTCCATCCGCAGCTGCCAGTGTTGCACACGAGGTGTCCCATTATCGAACATCTAGTGGTAAGCGTCAGCAGGCTGTGTTACAAATGATGTGTTTGGGCGACAACAGACACACCGCGGAAGTACTAGCCGAGTACTTGCAGCAAAAAACTCAGTCATGGCTGGGCAGTGTACATCTTGAGGCAGGCAAGGTAGTCAGTGATAACGGAAGGAATTTTATGGCTGCCATAGCACTTTCTGAACTGAAACACATACCTTGCCTGGCTCACAACTTGAACCTGGTGGTGCATGGTGCAGTGCTTCCTCAAAAATTATCCGGAGTTACCAGCCCTGCTCCTGTAGGTGCGAAGACTTTGCTTGCACATCCGCTGGTCGCCCGTACACTCCAGCCATATGCTGAACCATCAGCGATCGCTGAATCTTCCCCAGCCTAAAAATTGACGTTGCAACAAGGTGGAACTCCACACTGCACATGGTTCAGAGGCTGTGCGAACAGAGGCGTGCTGTAATTAATTTGTGGGAGGATACACATACACGGGCAGGCAGTTGGATGGCAGACATGGAGTTGTCTGGTGTGCAGTGGTCGAAACTACAAGACCTCTGTCAAGTCCTTCAGTGTTTTGTGGAATGCACACAGCTGGTAAGTGCAGACGACGCCATCATAAGCATGAGAATCCCACTAATGCGTCTGCTGATGCAAAGTCTGACATTAAGAGGCAGGCGTCTGCAGCCGAGGAGGAGGGAAGCCTTGATGACAGTCAGCCATTGTCTGCTCAGGCAACTCTCCTGGACGAGGTGGCGGACGAAGAGGAGGAGGATGATGGGGATGAATATTTATGGGAGGAGGATGCTTCTCAGGGGGCAATAGAAACTGGTGGCATTGCAAGGTCAGGTACAGGGTTTTTGCGGGACACAAGTGATCCTGATTTGCAAGAAAGTGCTTCTCAACCCAGCACAAGCAGTAAATTGACACCTGAAACATTGGCCCACATGGCTGAGTATGCCTAGTGTAGCGCCCCAGAGACCTGGTCGTTGCAGTAATGCTGCTCTGCCACTCAGGGGAGTGATGTTACATCTGATTGCACAAAAGGAGTTCACCTGACCAGGTATCACAGTCACACACTACATTTCACACTTCAGCCGCCAGATGGAGCAAAAGGTTCTATGTATTAGGCCACTCCTCACACTTGGGTAAAACTGGGGGCTGGATAGGAAGTTAGCCAGAAGCTGACTGGGTTGGATCCAGGCAACATCCTGTGGCAGAGGGTGTTGCGGGGGAAGATTCAGGGGGGTCTCTGTCAGGGGTGGGATCCTGACAGTGACCTAGCGAACAGGACAGATTGTTACGGAACCGCGCCTGCACTTCATTGCGGCGGTATCTTAAGAAAGGAAACGAAGCGAAGTTTATTGTGGAGAAGTGAGAAACGAGATCGCAGCAAAAAGGAGATGAACCAGTAGGAGTCATGCCTTAAGATAGTGGCAACATCCTACTGAGGCGCGTAGCCGGTGGCCGGAACGCCAAGGAAGTATTGGGCTCCAAACAGTACTTCAAACAGCGGCAGGACAGTTAATTATAGGTTGGCTGTCTCACCTAAAACACCTAAGCAGACATAGGGGGCAATTGTGGGAGAGGGGCGACGCTAGGGTCCCGGAAGAACTCCAGGCCTACCCGTCATACGGGTGCGTTCTAGCCATATCATTTGGGGGACGGAGAAAGAACATCAGAACAGATACGAGTTGTGAGAAAGAACATCAGAAACAGACACAACAGTTGTGAGGACTATCCCGTGGTGCTCAGCAGGGAGGTACTACAACACACAGGCGCTAGAAGGTAAGCACTGATTTCCACCTGCAAAGGAAACTCTGGATGTGCCTTTGGACCTGCCGGTCTCAGCCAGCCCTGTTAGCAGTACTCTGGATTGAAGCCTTCAGTAAAGAGGTAAAGAGACTGCAACCCTGTGTCCTCGTTATTCATTGCGACCTGCACCACGCACCATCATCACACCTTTCATTAGACGCCCCTTAGCAGGGTCACGGACCGGGTCTCCAATTACTCCATTTGCAGCTGCTGAATGTCCACCATAGGCCATTTTTATACCTCCCTAAATGGGCTGACTCCCCCCACAGGGCCATGGTCACCACCTGGAGCAAGCACCCGTGTGAGTGCCGTTTGCCTGGACAGGTGGGTGTGCCCACTCCTAGGCGACGGCACTGGCACAGGGTCCCTCATAGTACAATGAAGTGTCTCTGATGGTGGTGGTGCACAACCAACATCAGACACATCGTTGTAATATGAGGGGCCCTGTGCCAGTACCGCCGCCCATGAGAGAGTGTACCCCCCTGCTCAAACAGTGCTCTAACACTTGCAATACTTATCTCTCCCTGCTCCACCACTGTGTAGTCTGTGCTGTTAAATCCTTCAGTGGCACTGCCAATACAAATTTGTTGAAATGATAGATGATAGTTAAAATATACAGGGGCCCTGGCCTCCATTTACACCAGTTAATACTTTGCGCCTACTACCACTGTCTGCTACTCAGCAGAGGAGCCCACCCCTGTACCTAGCTATACCACCTGTTTATTTATGAACAATTTTTTGGCAGACATTTAGCCCACATTATTATTTGGGCCTACTAACTGTGTCTGCCACTCATTACAGTTTTCTTCCACTGAACAAAGCAATGTCGCCTGTTTAGTCCTGCTACCACATTTGAACTGCATTTAGTCTACTTTATTATTTGGGCCTACTAACTGTGTCTGCCACTCATTACAGTTTTCCTCCCTCTACTGAACAAAGCAATGCCGCCTGTTTAGTCCTGTTACCACATTTGAACTGCATTTAGCCTACTTTATTATTTGGGCCTGTATCTGTGTTTCCTCCTCATCCTGCTCATCTAGCCACTGCTAGATGAGTCTGCTGGTACATTGACGCAGACCACTACATTCCCCTTGCACTCTACACAGCCAGAATCTAACCCTGCTGAAAGTCAGGTTCCCCTTCCCGCATACTATACCACCTTACACGGGGACAAAGAGGAAGGTGCAGAGGAAAGTGCAGGTTCCTTCATCAGGTGGGGGGGCATAGTCGTTGGCAACGTCACTGGCACAGGGCCCCTCATAGTACGCAAAAGTGTCTCTGCCAGTGGGAGGCGCCACCTGCCGTCAAACACACCGCCGTACTATGAGGGGCCCTGTGCCAGTGCCAATGAGTGGGTCCCCCCTGCTTGCTCAGGATCACAGCACTTGCAAAGATGAAATACTTACCTCTCCCTGCTCCACCGCCGTGACGTATTCCACGTTTCCTGGGCCCACGAAAATCTTGAGCCGGCCCTAACCCCCCACAACTTTAGCCAAATGACCCCCAGTTTTTAATGCCTAACTATTATTATAAAGTAAATTAAGATTGACAAGCTTCAGTAATAAGAATTGATGTTTTTGGCATTAAAATGGGCACTGTAGGTGTTTTCCTGTCCTCCACTCACTGCCAACTTTGATTCCCCATTGGCTTGCATTGGGTTTCGTGTTTCAGTCGGCCCCCGACTTTTCGCAATAATCGGCCGATTTCACCCGACCCGACTTTTGACAAAGTCGGGTTTCGCGAAACCCGACTCGATCCGAAAAAAGCAAAAGTCGCTCAACTGTACTTATGATCATGTGATATTTCTTTTTTTTTTTTATAAATATGCAAAAATGTCTACATTCCTGTTTTCTTCAGTCAAGATGCGGTGCAGAGTGTACATTAATGAGAAAAAAATTTACCAAATGGCTGCAATGAAACAGAGAGTGGAAAATTTAAAGGGGTCTGAATACTTTCTGTACCCACACTATATATACATATATATATATATATGTATATATATATATATATATATATATATATATATACAGTATATATATATATATATATATATATATATACTGTATATATATATACAGAATAATTAATGTACATAAGATTACTGCGATACGTTTGCTTGTACACTGTTTTAAGTTTAAGCTTCAAGGTTCCATGTAAGAGTCTTATTGAGTAGATGGAAATGTAACATTGTTCCTCTTTTAGATCTGTAATCTATCACATATCTCAATATATGTAAATGTTACTGTTGATTTCAGATAAGGCTTCACATAAGGAGAACAAGATGGATGCCTGTAATCACTATGAATGATTATAGCATCCTGGCATAGTTAATAAGCTGCTACATATGAGATATTTATGAGATACATATGAGAAATACAAGATTCAGAGGATTCAGAAAAAAGTGACCCTGGTTTGGCACTTAAAAAGAATTTGTCACCAGGCTTTTGCCACCTAATCTGAGAGCACAATAATGTAGAGACAGAAACTCTGATTAAAGCGATGTGTTACTTACAGGGCTGCTTAGTGTAGTTTTTATAAAATCACAGTTTTATCAGAAGGAGGTTATCATAACAGGAATATTAAGTCTGTTGCTAGGGAGTCACGCATATTCATGAGATTTTTATATCCCCGCCTCCAACACTGCTTGGCAACATTCCGAGAACTGCTAGATCTACATCAGATAAAATAGTAATTATATCAAAATGACAGCAAGCAGCCCATTAAGTGACACATCACTGGAATCAGGGTCTTTGCTCCTACATTATGCTACTTTTAGCTGTAGTAACAACAATCTGTTGACACTTTCCCTTGAAAGAGTATCTGTCATAAGTCTGTAGCTGCCCTCTTTATTTAAGAAAACAATGGTGATTTTTCTAAATAACACTTGCTATCAAAAATGCCGAAAAGTGTCCCTAATTTCCCTCTAAGAGTAGCAAAGGAACACGCTCAGGACAGACTTAGTACAGTGGTAACTTCACTCAATGTGAGACACAGTCTTTAATCATTACTTAACGTATTTAAAGTTCTTTGTAAAGACAATGTAAATGTAAAGACAATGACAATGTAAATTTGAACATGTTCCTGGAATGCAACTTTGCAGATAATGATAATGTCAAAGTAGTTAAGTACTGTATATATTTTCCTACCCCAGAATGAAACTTAAACTATAGGAACAGATGGTTATTCAAGTATATGGAAACTGTCAAAAGTCAGATACTCAAGGATGCTCTGGCTCTCCATACACCACCTTTTTCCTTGGAGGAGGCCATGACCCAGACAGATAGGATGGCAGTAGTGATAAACGAACGTACTCGGATAACGTCTTATCTGAGCATGCTCGGGTGTTATCCAAGTATCTTGGGCACGCTCGTATATTTTGTTCGAGTCCCTGTGGCTGCATGATTTTCGGCTGTTAGACAGCTTCAACACATGTGGGGATTCCCTAACAAACAGGCAATCCCCACATTTGTTGAGACTGTCTAAGGCTGGTTTCACATTTGCATTTTTTGCCGCTGCGTTTTAGCGCAAAAAAACGCATGCGTTTTTTTTCCTATATTTAACATTAAAAACGCATGTTTTTTTTGTATGCGTTTTGCCGTGTTTGACGACGCATGCCTCTTTTCTATGCTTGCGCTTTGTTGCAGAAATGCAACATGTAGTAATTTCTAGAGGCGTTTTTTTGCCGCAAAAAAACGTATTGCTGTCTATGTAAACGTATGCGTTTTTAAGCACATGCGTTTGGTTGCATTTTAAACGCATGCGTTTCAATAGAAAAAAACAAGAATACACACTGATAAGCCACCCCCACCATCAAGGTGATAAAGGGATCCAAACCCTAACCCTAACCCTATCCCTAATCCTACCCCTAACCCTACCCCTAACCCTAAAGCCGGTAATTCAATTGCCAGCTTTTCATTTCTCCTGCCTAAACCCGACATGATATGAGACATGGTTTACATACAGTAAACCATGTCATATCCCCCTTTTTTTGCATATTCCACACTACTAATGTTAGTAGTGTATATGTGCAAAATTTCGGCGCTGTAGCTATTAAATTTAAGGGTTAAATCGTGGAAAAAATTGGCGTGGGCTCCCGTGCAATTTTCTCCGCCAGAGTGGTAAAGCCAGTGACTGAGGGCAGATATTAATAGCCTGGAGAGGATCCACAGTTATTGCCCCCCCCTGGCTAAAAACATCTGCCCCCAGCCACCCCAGAAAAGGCACATCTGGAAGATGCGCCTATTCTGGCACTTGGCCACTCTCTTCCCACTTCCGTGTAGCGGTGGGATATGGGGTAATGAAGGGTTAATGTCACCTTGCTATTGTAAGGTGACATTAAGCCAGATTAATAATGGAGAGGCGTCAATTATGACACCTATCCATTATTAATCCAATTGTATGAAATGGTTAAAAAAAAACCCACAATATTGCAAAGTATTTTAATGAAATAAACACACAGGTTGTTGTAATATTTTATTGCTCTCTCAATCCACCTGAAGACCCTCGTTCTGTAACAAATTAAAAATAATAAACCAACAATATACATACCTTCCGTAGATCTGTAATGTCCCACGATGTAAATCCATCTGAAGGGGTTAAAATATTTTACAGGCAGGAGCTCTGCTATAATGCAGCTGTGCTCCTGCCTGTAAACCCCGGGGAATGAAGGTAATGTAGGTCAATGACCTATAGTTACCTTCAGTCGCGGTGATGCGCCCTCTGCTGGATGACCCTTAAATTTAATAGCTACAGCGCCGAAATTTTGCACATACACACTACTAACATTAGTAGTGTGGAATATGCAAAAAAAAGGGGGATATGACATGGTTTACTGTATGTAAACCATGTCTCAAATCATGTCGGGTTTAGGCAGGAGAAATGAAAAGCCGGCAATCGGCTTTTCTGCTATATCGCGCTGAAGTAAATATAAATATATATATATATGTGTCTCAATGAGATATATATATATATATATATATATATATATATATATATATATATATATATATATATAAAAAACAAAACCCGACTTTGCCAAAAGTCGGCGACTTTTGAAATTGGCCGATCTGTTTCGCTCAACCCTAATTTTGATGATTGGCAGCTGTCACACACTTCTCAGCATGCGTTTCAAAGACGCAAATGCAGGAAAAAACGCATGTAAGCGCGTCAAAACGCCGCGTTTTTTTTACCGCATGAGAAAACGCATGCGTCTAAAAAACGCAGCGTTTGAACGCGTTTACATGCGTTTTTTCACCACCTGCATTTGCGTTTTAAACGCTGTGTTTTTAAACGCAAATGTGAAACTAGTCTAACAGCCACAAATAATGCAACCACAGGGACTCGGACATAATATACGAGCACGCCCAGATGCTTAGACAACACCAAATCATGCTTGGATAAGACGTTATCCAAGCACGTTCGCTCATCAATAGACAGCAAAACTGTCAATCAATACCCAAACACTTCTGCCTCAGATTGGGCAGCAGTACCATCACTCACAATCCTGACAGCTCAGCCAGCCCTCCACAGGGCGGCAGTGATGTCATTCATAGCGTCCATCAGACACTGTGAATGGTGCACTCATGACAGAAACAAGTAACATAACCTTAGCAATAATGATAATAACAACAGTAAACATTTGAAATATCTTGTTCAATGTTCTGATGAGTTATCTCTCAGTTAAACAACTATTAATGTTGTTCTGTCTTAGTTTAGTGGGCGTCACTCCCAATAATAGGCCTGTTATTGCAATATGGTCTTCAAGCGCTTCTGATTTTTATACAGGTAATAACGGGGGTCACCGATATTTCCCACTAGACAAGTTGCAGCCCAGTTCTCTAGAGTCTCCTTGTCACTGTGGCGCCCCTGCGGTCCAGTCCCACAGAGGTACTGCACCTCGGTCGGAGGTGTGGTGCTCCGCTCTCAGGTAAGGAGCGGGCATAATCCAGAACCCACACACGTACGTGTACATCCAACACCAGACCTCTCAGGGCCTGGGAGGAGCTAGGTACAGGGTGTGGGTGGCGAAAGTGGAGAGAGTGACAGTTAGAGGGGTTGTCATGGAAACAGTGGTTTCCGGAGGAGTGAGGAAAGGTCTAGAAAGTTAATCAGTTTGTGGGGAGGAGGAGAGCAGAGCAGACGTGAGAAAGTTGGAGCTGGGGACTTGAGCTGTGAGGAGCTCGTCCCAGCACCAGAGAGAACAGGAGGATAGAGAGAAGCCCCTGACAGAAAGAAGGGGTCCTAGGGGCATGGGTAGTGAGGAATCTACCTGTGGGGCCCGAATCCACGCTGACCATAGTTGGTTGGAGGGACCAGGTCGCAGTGGGGGAACCGGCCCCCTGACTAGTGGAGAACTACAAGGCTCAGCTAGCCAGCCGGAGGCTGTGGTAATTGTATGTGCTACAACCACACACATTTGCCAAAAAGTCAGCCGCATAGGATCCAGGGGACCAGTAGTATGTCACCCGACAAGACCAAGGCCACTGGCTTGGGACACTGTGTGTGAAGGCTGTTATGATCCTTAGTGGTTGAGGATCACAAATTACTCCAGCTAAGTAACATACATAGGACAAGCTCTAGGGAGGTGGCAAACTGGACTGACTGCAAATCTGAACCTATCCAAACACACTAGAAGTAGCCGGTGAACGTGCCTGAAAATCCTAGACGTCTCGAGCCAGCCTGAGGAACTAACTACCCCTAGAGAGAAAGAAAGACCTCTCTTGCCTCCAGAGAAATAATCCCCAAAGATATTGAAGCCCCCAACATATAATAACGGTGAGGTAAGAGGAAGGCACATACACAGGGTGAAAACAGATTCAGCAAATGAGGCCCACTAATACTAGATAGCAGAAAATAGTAAAGGGGTCTGTGCGGTCAGCAAAAAACCCTTACAAAATATCCACACTGAGATTTCAAGAACCCCCGCACCAACTAACGGTGTGGGGGGAGAAACTCAGTCCCCTAGAGCAACCAGCAAGCGAGAAAATCACATTTTAGCGAGCTGGACTAAAAACATAATGAATGCTGATAATCAAAAAATGATCAAACAAAAACTTAGCTTGTCTTGGAGAGACTGGGAGCAAGGTAGTCACAAGGAATCTGAAGAGCACTGAATACATTGAGAGCAGGCAAGGAACTGAGTATCCAGGTGAGCTAAATAGGAAACCAACCAAGGATAACGAACCAGCTGATGCTGCCAACCTGCAGAAAGACAACACTACACAGTACCGCTTGTGACCACTAGAGGGAGCCCAAAAACAGAGTTCACAACAGAAGGCGCAGGGCAGGAGAGGCAGGAGCCAGCACAGTGAGATGGCCAGGAAAGGAACATAAGGCGATTCTGACAAAGTGTACCCAGAATTACCTGAGAGCTGACTGGACCACAAACTCGGAGGACACAGCACCCAACTGGGACTGTCTATAAGTGAGTAAAGTGTGGAAACTACACCCTGCTGTGACCTCTGAATTATTGCTGCACCACCTGCTCTGCACCACAACATCCATCATTAACTTTAACTCCATCACTGCCCTGGGGCCTAGCTCTACCCATGAAGAGCTGTACCAACTCTGCTGCATCACCAACTGCCCCAGTGGACCAGGACCGCAGCGTCAGCCATCCATTGCCGAACACCATGAGAGGCATCACGAACTATCCCCTATAAACTTTATTTTCCCTTTACTTGACTTATTGGATGCCCAGGGCCATGGACCGGGTCACTGCTGCCGGGCTCCCCCTTAAGAACTGACTGACCCAGCCAGAGTACCCCACGGCCCTAGCGAGCGTTCCATCACCATAGCAGACGTTCGGCCTCGTACAATGATCAGCATCCTACCTTCAGTGCTTGACCTGCGGTATCTGGATATCGAGTCTTGACTGTTGAAGACTGGGCTTCAGGTCTTGACCAACAGAGTCTGGGCCTCAGGTCTTAACCAGCAAAGTCTGGGCTTTGTTGCTTGACCAATGATATCCCTCTTGCCTCAGTCTCCAGCCACTCTTTGGTCACTCTGCCTCTGCGTTCCACTGCTCACACATCCCCTCTGTCTTGCTGGTGCAAACTGACTTCCCATCTTACCACTCCGGCCTTTTATATTTGATAACTGCACCACAGCTACTACCTGACCCAGCGTCCCCTTCAACTTCATCCCTCCAGAATTGCTTCCGCCATCTTTTAGTTCTATCCTACTTGCTACTTGGTTCACTCAGTAGATAGCAATATTTAGTTGTGAGTGCTATAGAGCATTGATAAACCACATCTTCTGCTCATTGCCCCCTACGTAAGAACACGATTTTCAGGTCTTCAGAGTTTCCCTTGCATTCTGCGTTTCTTTCTTTCCTGCCCACCTCAAGACGACTTCAGGGATAAAATTCTCCTTGCTTTCCCTCAGGATTCTATCTCTCTGCTAAGATAGACCACAGCAGGCCTATACACTTTACCAGGCTGTTGTTTCACTGGGGGGGTGCTATGTCCCACCTAGGACAGTCACAGAGGGCGTCAATCTCTCCTCCATTACCTGGGGTGCCACACCATATTAAAATGTGTACTCTACCCATTTAGAAGTGGGAGGCTACATCAAAGAGAATAGCTCCCACCTGCTCCACATGACCTCTGTAACCAGCCCATAAATAACCTGGGCCTTATTCAAGGCATTTGTTCAGACTGGCCTACCGCCTCAACGCATTAACCTAACTATCCCTGTGTGGGCCATTCAGAAAACGTAAGCCATAATCAGGTTCCTCGCATCATGTTCTCATACACTTTATACAGTTAATAGCCCTCTGTGTCTGTACTGTTACATATTTAGACTGTTAACTGGTTCATGCAGCTTTACATGAACACCCGAGCCTTACACTATGGCTGGTCCGAACAACAAAAGCAATTATTACCATCCACCTTTCGTGTCTCCCCTTTTTCCTCATAGATTGTAACCTTGCGAGCAGGGCCCTCATTCCTCTTGGTATCTGTTTTGAACTGTGATTATTGTTATGCTGTAATGTCTATTGTCTGTACAAGTCCCCTCTATAATGTAAAGCGCTGAGGAATATGTTGGCGCTATATAAATAAAATTATTATTATTATTATTATTATTATTATTATTAAGGCATATCCTCACACTGACCTTATACACAAACACTATTCCATAAGCTGAGGCAGCATTCTACATTAAAATGTATCCTCTTCCCATTTATAAGCCAGACGCTGTATCAAATGGCTCTCACCTGCTCCACATGCCCTCTATAACTGACCTGATGGATGGGAAACCAGCCAGTAAATATAACCCGAGCCACATTCAAGGTGTGTCCTCATACTAGTCTCATACACACACTCTTCTCCCAGTCATCAGGACATGCTTGGCCCCTACAAACCCTGGGACAGTTTGAGAATTACACCTAAGAGCTACGTTCCCAGACCCCCACACCTGCTGACATGCAGTGGCCACCAAGTGCAACAACAGAATAATAACATCTCACAAAGTGGTCAGATCAACATGAAAACATAAAAAGTGCAGTAATCAGAAGTCCAGTTGGGTGACCGAAAACACACAACTTAAAGGGAGGGTAACAGAAACAGTACATTTCAAATCCCTTGTCACCCTGTAGTGCCCCATAGGGTTAAATTGATATAATATGCAGTATGTGGTATGAAACACAAAGAGAACTCACTTTTTCACCCTTTTACACTCTTCTTTTATGCATCTAATGTGGTGAGGTCACATGAAAACGCTACCTAAGTATAAATTCTCAGTGATGACTTTCATTCTCCAGACTGCACTGTTAGTAGCATCGCTGTTGGCTGCTGTTACATTTACATACTTTTGTCATCACATTACCCATTGTTGCAGCATTTCACTGTAATATCTGTTTAGACAAATTGTTTCCAATAAAAGCTTTACTAACTTGTAAGTATTCTTTTCAAGGGTACAGCAAACATTTGACTATAGGAAAAACTAATATGTATCATAGCTTTCTTATCTGTAATTAAAACAAATACTTATTATTACATCATAACGCTCTGATCATGTAGCTTCAAAGTAAGTTAAAACCCATGACTAGCCTTTTATTCATTATTTTAATCCAAAATTGCTTCAAAATTGTGTGCCGATTAATTTTTTAATATTCATATAGCGGTTTAAATTCAGACATTTTTTCTAATATGGAGCTCCAAATCCCATGCATGCATATACAGGTAAATCAACTTTTAATTTTGGGGGAAGCATTTAACGATTTTATGAACTATGACATACATTCTCGTCACAACTTGCTTGCAGTAGAATAGAGTGGGCTCACGAGCTGAGCTTTATACCAAGCAGACGCTAGCCGTGTGACACAGCCAGCCTCTGCCTATAACATCAGCAACCAGATCGCTGCTTACCCATGTAAATAAGACAATCAATCACTCACAGCGGCATTTAAATGATTGCTAGTGCGCTCATGCAATGGCTCACATCAACCCCACACAATGCAATCACAGGGAAGTCAATGAGCTGAAGGCCCCACTGGCTGCCATCTTATTCCTCGTATTAATCTGTGTCCAGGGTTTGGCGTCATTGGAGACCATCAGTTACACTATAAACTGCAATACAACAGCACTGCAGTATGTAGTATGAGTGATCAAATGTGAACATAGGTTCAAGTCCTCTAATGCGACTAAAATAAGAATAAAAAAAAGATGTAAATATATAATAAAACACAACATCTCCTGTTGTGTGTTATCTCTAATATATGAAGATTTAGCAGGCAGGGATTGAAATAAATTAGTGAGTTGATGCACTCTTCAACTCTTCAAGGAAGGTGGGTCAGAAATAGGCCTCTGAGGGTTAATCAGCTCCTTTTTCAAAAAGGGATAGTTTTAGGCTGGCAGCCAGATGTTAACTGCTAGTAGAACACTGGGTCATCATGTCCAGAAGGAGTTATGGATTTCCAAAGACCGGATAAAGAGGTGAAAGCAACAGTATAATGTTTGATTAGACCATTGGGTCTGCACAATTGTCAAGATTAGACCCAACTGTTGGTTGGTTTCTGAATACTTCTAGAGATTCAGTTTCCAACCAAGGAGTTGCAGAAAGGGGTATTTTTATGATGCTTTGCTTTACCTCAATGCCAGACCATATGAACTTGGTGTAAATAGGCCAGATTTTTAAAGAAGGATGATAGGACCCAACTGGGAGGGCTTGGAGGACATACATTTTTTGGAAGGATATTCATTCTGAAAATAATGCATTGTCCAAACCTGGTGAAGCCTTGCCATCTGGAGCAATCATCTTGTAATAATTATAGGGGATAACTCAGGAGACTCTTTGCGTGGAACAAGACGACTACAGGACACAGTTTTATAAGTGGTAAAGTCTATATTATCACACGGTGATTCAAACAGGTGCAGAGAGAAACTCAAGTCCACAACACTTGGTGCAAATAATAAACGCAGCTTTGCAGTCTATAGGAAACTTCAGGGAAAATGCATTCAAGCAGAAAGTCTATGAAGCACAGTTATTCTTGAGGATACTTGACACGAATAAATCCTTGTCTTAGTCCAGGCACAGATAGATTTGCTTATTAGGCAGTTCAAATCATATCTTAGCTCAACCAGGGAGGCCTGGTTAATAGTCTCAGGTTATTGCAAAGCAGCAACAGCTTACATGACCAGCAAATGCAGATGGAAGTAAACACGAACAGCAGATGAAGGAGGATTACTGGAAACTTGTGTATGCAGCAGGAACTCAGAGCAGAGTAGCAGGATCACCACACAGGTTCACAGGAGCAGGTGTATAGCCAGGGAGTAATCAGAGGTCAGGAGCTGGATGCAAGGCAGAATACTCTAGCACAGACTGAAAGCTGGGGTGGAGTTTTATAGCAGGAGACACAGTGCACATGAGACCAAAGATGCCATCTAGAAAAAGGGCAGTAATGCACAAAAGGTAAAAAATGTTCAGAGTCCTGACACATCTTGGATGGACTTAATTTGTTTAGGGAAGTTAAGTGAGCAAGTCAGACTCATATCTCTAAGCAATTAATTAATTTGGAAATTAGGGAGGCTATTGTGTGAGCAGAATATGAACATCAAATTAGGAAGGGAAATAGTGGGCTTGGTAATAAAGAAAAGAAGATTGTTAGTGTCATCTGAGGCTTTATAAGGAATGCCATGGATGTAAAGGCCTGTAGTGTAAAGGTTTGAGTGGACCATCTTAAGGAAAGGTTCCATCAGAAGTATATAGATTAATGGAGATAAGGAACAGATGACACTTATACCAAAACTGCACAGAGAACTTCATTCACCTTACCATAAGCAGCTGGCCCAATAGGGCAGATATCCAATGTAATAAATTCACCTTTGGGCTAATACCACACAAAAAAGACAAGTAAAAAAAGTACATTGCACCTTATCGAAGGCCCTCTTTGCAACACTAGATAGAAGCATAAGAGGCTGATGATTACAGTTATAAATGAGGTTTAAGCCATTTGTGGTGCTATCTCAAGTCAGTCTCCATTTCATAACATTAATCTGCTTGGATGATGTTTGACAAAAGGGAGATAATCTGAATGCAGTCATTTTCACAAATATCTTGATATCCACATTAAGAAGGGAAATCTCTAGAGTAGAGAAGAACCATTGTTCAGTGCATTAAGACTGGAGAGAAAATAGAGAAGCGGATCTGTGAAATGTTTACAAAAAGGCAAGGAAAAGGCCATCAGGTTCTAAGACCTTCCTTGTTTTTGACTCTTTTTTGAAGAGAAGAAATCTTTTTTTCATGAAGCTCCGCTTCCAAAAACTAAGATTCAAGAAACTCTGTGTCAGTCTTCGATAGAGTAGGTAAACCTTAGCTCTTTATGTAAGTTTGAATATAACATCTAAAATCAGGTCTCTTTGTCATAGGATTAACTGAGTTAACTGAATATAGAGAGGAATAGAATGAATTAAATGCATACGCTATCTCTGATGTGGACATGAGGAGGTGTCTATGCACTTGTGACAGGTCAAAAATGGATGGGACATAACTGTGAGCTCTTTGAGTTTTCAGAGCCATAGCCATGGACCTACCATTCTTATTAAGATGTCCATAGAAAAGAAAGCAGATTGGCACATACCGTCCCGTGCAACAAAATCCTTTATTGTGGCATCATCATACCAACAGCATTATCAATACCAATACAGATGACGATCGTTGATCATTGCGCTTCAACAGGTCATAGCTCACAGAATATTTATCATCAGCCATTGCCCTTGTCCCACCCACCATCAGGTGAAAGCATATCATTAATTGTGAACAAGTGAAAACCAGATACACGCAGTACAAAAAATATTGTTAAAAACATAAATAAAAACAAATTACAAGAACACAGTCATGTCAAGTTTGTCATTAAAGCCTAATGGACCTTGAGCACGAGTCCGAATAATCCATCTAGCCTCCTTTCTTAATAATAATTTATTGAGGTCACCTCCTTGCGCAGGCATTTTAATGGTTTCAATCCCTGCAAACCACAAGACTTCAGGATTGCCTGCATGTTTTTTCCTTATATGTTCAATTAGTCTAGGGACCCCTTTACCTGAGGTGATAGAATTAAAGTGCTCACGGAAACGTACGAATAATGGACAAATAGCCTTTCCAATATAATGAAAACCGCATGGGCAGAAAACAATATATACAACGAAATTTGTGAGCCATGTTATAAAATCTTGGACTTTATGTGAAATACCTCCCATCTCTAAATATTTGGTGGTAAGATGGAAGGAACAGAAAGAACAATTTCCCCATTTATGATTGCCTACAGGCATATTTTTTTGCAGCCAATTATTGGATTCGATTTTAACACGATTCTGAACTAGAATATCTACCCCAGGACACTGTATCCGCAATTTCTTTTTCTCCCTCTAACAAATGCCATTTCCTGTTGATCGCAGATCAAATCTGACTGTCCATAGGACCAAATCTAAAATTAAAAATTATTATTTTTTCTTTTTTATTCTGTTGTTCCCAGTGTTTGTTTTCATATGAAACAGGAGGACTTTCCTCAACCCTTTTTCCTCAACCTGTTGAGCGTGAAACAATCGTCGTCTGTATTTGCTCCACTGTTTCATCTGCCTGCTGTTGGTATGATGATGCCACAATAAAGGATTTTGTTGCACGGGACGGTATTTGCCTATCCGCTTTCTTTTCTATGGACATACAGATTCTTTTTCTTTGGAAGTGGCACCCATAATCCCTGGTGTGTGTGCAGCTTCATCAACCCGAGGTCTTACAGCTGTGCCTTTTGTCCTGCTTCTCTTCTATGGTATGTGAATTCTTATTAAGATGTTAATACTAAAAACGATGACATTTGAAGAGGGTAGCCTTTGCCTTATATAGGATGAGAGATCGAAATCTTACTTGAGGGTGAAAGCTGCCCTAGTCTCATCAGTAATCTCCTCCAAAATTTGGAGATTTCGAGGACCATACCAGTCTTAATAAAAAGATTACTGGAGGTGTGCATGCCTCTTAATAACTTTAGCACTTCCTACAACTGTACACCAGATATGCTTCTCCAGCCTTCTGCTGACGTACATTTCTAGTGTAATCTATACCACTTTTTTGGTGCCAGTTATGATGAAGTTGATGTGGGGATTTCGCCACACAATGTTTCACCGCAGCTCCACCCACTTTGTGTTATGGATCTGCAACACAGGACTAAGGTAAAAGGGGGAAAACTGACCCTGCACTATGACTAGGCTGATACCCTACGACCTATTCCTTGCGAATAGACCCACCGACGATCCTAGGTTAATCTCAAATGAAGACCTATAGATAAGGGGAAGAGGTTCCCTAAAAGAACTAAGGACTGGGTACAAAAACGGGTCACCTCCTAGTAGAAAACACAGAGAAGGCTGCAGAAACCAACAGAAAACAGAAACTAAGGCTAGCAGAACCAGAGGTACCAGTACTGCACAAATAACACACACAGAACACTAAGCAAAGCACCATGCTAGAGCTCAAGCAGATTAACACTGTTGTCCAGCAAGGACTGGGAGGCAGGTGCTGGTTAATAAAGAGTGAAACAAACACCTGACCCAAGACAAACCCAGCACCAGAGGAAAAAGACCAGCAGCCAGAACTCCACAAGAAAATGGCGGATAGTAACAAACTAAACAGATTCTAACACTTTGGCTGAGTTAACTTAAACTAATATAAAATACCAAAAGTCACAAAATATTTCCGTATCTTCCAGTTGCACAAAAAATTGCGATATTTCAAGTAGATTTACGACAGGATGCTGTTGAGAATACATTGATGAATGAAGTTGCAGATAGTGTCCAAAAAATAATAAAGATGGCGCAAGCCATGAAAGAAAGTTTTTTTTATGCAAATTGCAACAGTTTTTTTGTGCATTTAGCTAAATAAATCTCCCACCCACTATATTTTATTACATAATGTAGGGAGGAGTATAATTTATTGTAAGGAGTTTATACACTTGTTAAAATATCTGCAAGCACATCACCAAATAGATTAAGTTAGAAGAAAGTTTCTCTCTTCAAATATCTGCTTAGTGATAATAAGTCTTTGTAAAATACCTTGAATTATTTACTATACATGAATAAACTTCAGCACTCTGTTTATTACTGCTGTGTTGTAATAGTTTCCACTTATTATTCCATAATAGTAATTGAAATTTGCATTTATATAAGAAATCCCTTCTAAGGGGATTCAATTTGATTTTCAATCACAAGTATGTGCGTCTGTTTCTTTCAGCTCTGACGTGATTTCTTCCACGACTGTCTCTCCCAACAACTGTACACAGCAAAAGAATATTTCTTATAATCATAATCAAAGTTATTCATCTCACCTGGCAATAGTTTTAAGCTGTGGCAGATTTTTTTCTCAAATTTATTTAAACACATACACTTACACAGCACTGAGCAAAAGTTTTAGGCAGGTGTGGAAAAATGCTGCAAATAATGATTTCAAAACAGGAATGTAAATAGTTTATTTTTAACAATTAGCAAAATATCAAGTGAATGAACCAAATATGAAATCTAAAGCAAATGAATATTTGGTGTGACCACACTCTGTCTTCAAAATAACATCATTTCTTCTAGGTACTAAGTTTTTGAAGGAACTCAGCAGGGAGGTTGTTCCAAACATGCATTTGTGAATGCAATCATCAAGATCCACTGCAGGTAGCTCCCTTTGCAATTGTTGACCATGATATCCTAGATTTGCCCAATGGTAGACAAGGCCACAAATCTTGCAGGCAATGGTAGCATGTGGCCTGGTGTTTAGTTCCGCTGTGGATTAAACGTACCTTAAACCCTCTAATTGACCTGAAAAACATGTATGACTTCACTATTTTTTTTCACACACTAATCCTCTGTCACACTTCTACAACTCTATACCAACCACTTAATTTTAGCACACAGCACAGTAACACAAATCAGAAGCAGCTGAAATGGAGATGCATGTTTCTGACCAGCATAGAGAGGGTCGTTAACCACTTCAGCACCAGAAGAAGAAACTAAATCCATTTAATATGGGACATAAATCACCCTATAGCTAAAGAAGACCTGTGATTCATTACCTGACATGACTGTCTAACTCCAGGTCTTCCAGGAGGACGCGACACCCTCATGACAGTATCCCCCCTTTTACATGGGGCCACTAGACTCTCGGGACTGAGTTTATCCGGATTGGCCACATGGAAGGACCAAATTCGTTTACTGGCATTAGCCTCAGATGATGGAACCCACATCTCTTCCTTAGGACCGTATCCCTTTCAGTGTATCAAGCATTGTAAATGCGGCAAACCATATGAGAATCCACAATACTTGCCACTTGAAACTCCAAATTACCATCAATAATAATTGGTGGTGGCGGAAGGGTGATGGCTCCATAGGCGCTACATATTTCTTGAGCAATGGCCTATAGAAAACGTTGTGGATTTTAAAAGTTAGAGGAAGCTCAAGACGAAGGGCCACAGGGTTAAATATGGCAATCACTTTGTAAGGACCAATGAACCTAGGACCTAATTTCCAGGATGGAATTTTCAGTTTAATATTTCTGGTAGACAGCCATACTAAATTATTCACACCCAGGTCAGGACCTGACAACCATTTCTTATCAGCCTTGCATTTGTATATGTCCCCCATGATATTTAAGTTGTTCTGAAGCCCTTACCATGCAGATGAGAGTGATGAAGAGAATCGTTCCTTCTCAGGAACCCCTGTAGACCGCTGCATACTGTAGGTACAGAACTGAGGATGGAAGCAATATGCACCAAGAAATGGTGACTTACCAGTGGACTCACTGCAATGATTTTTTTAGGCAAACTCAGCTAATGGTAGAAAAGATGACCAATCCCCCTGGTTATCTGACACAAAACACCTGAGATATGGCTCCAGACTTTGGTTATGCGTTCAGTCTTACCATTAGTTTGAGGATGAAACATCGAAAAAAAAGGATAGATGCATCCCTAGGCGAGAACAAAATGCCCTTCAAAATTTAGAAACAAATTGGGTCCTCTGATCTGACACGAAATCAGAGGAAACCCCGTGAAGCTTCATTATCTCTGATACTTGAGCCTGGGACTTAGCGTTAGGGAGAGCAGGGTATGGTTAGTGGTAGAAGAGCCCCAGAGGGAGGAGTCTGCAGGGTTTTAAAATGTGCATAATCATTACAAGAAGACACAAAGTTGATAACATCCCAATTCCACCTTGACCATTAAAAATGACGAGAAACAAGGTCCAAGGTTGCTTTACTACCTGGACCAACGAGAGCCGATGGTACAAATAATGTGCAATGGTACAAATAATTTCACTGAAGAACAAGCAGGGACGTCCTCGAGCCTTCAATACTTCTCCCCCCAGCTCAGAACATGGCAGAGATGACCATCCCTTCCTGTAAAATAGGGACAGAGTCATCCAATCACTCCAGGAAAACTTTGAGACAAAGCATCAGCTTTGACGCTCTTAATCCAAGGACGGAAAGTGACAATAAAATGAAACCTGTGAAAAACAGTGACCACCTAGCTTGTGTAGGATTAAGATGTTTACTAGATTCAAGGTACAACAGAATTTTAAGATCAGTAATAACAGTGACAGGGTGCTCTGCCCCTCCAAAAAGTGACGCTACTCCTCAAAAGCCAACTTGATGGTCAAAAGTTTTCTATTGTATACATCATAGTTCCTTTCGGCTGATGATAACTTTTTAGAGATGCCACTTACCAAGGAATAACCCTTGAGACAACACAGCCCCGACCCACACCTTAGATGCATCAACCTCAACAAGAAATGACTGGGAAACATTGGGTTGAATGAGTACAGGAGCAGGGGAAAAACATTTCTTCAAAGAAAATGCCTGACGGGCGCAAGTCGGACCACCTCGAGAATACCATACATTTCTTTATCTTGTCAGTGAGAGGTTTGACAATCAACGAGAAGTTTGTGATAAACTTACGATAGTAGTTAGCAAACCCCAAAAAGCGTTGCAACACTTTCAGATTTTCTGGCAGATCCAATTCCAGAACTGCACCCACCTTATCAGGGTTTAATCGGAAACCTGCTGCAGACACTAGGAAACCCAGTAACTAAATCTCTTGTACGGTGAATACACATTTTTCTAATTTGGCATATTGCAGTTCAGATTTTTATGGAATGGTTTGAGGGTGCCATGTTACACTGGCAGAGCACCTGAGGACCCAGAACAGCTGAAAGAAGCACTATTTCACTCTTGGAGAACAAAGTATCGTAGAATAGTTTGCAGACTCCATATAGAGCCCCTAAGTGCCAGAAAAAGCGGAATCCCCTCTCAAGTTACTCCTTTTTGGACATGTCACCCCTCTAGGTATTTATCTACAGGTATAGTTGTAAGGAAGTGGCAGGGACCCTCGACTGCTTCCTCTCTCCTTCACTGCGGTACCTCAACAGTTCCCTTATGTTTTTCACTGTTAAGCTGTGTATTAATGTGTAATGTGCTGTATATGTTATGTGACTGCATTTTGTACATAATTAGTTTAGGGACAGAAGAAGTTAAGAAGGGGGACTGTCCCACAGGTTTACAAGAGAAGGATTTCCTGTTCTTGCAGCAGAGCCCAGGCTGACTTGCCTGAGGCAAGATGTGCTTCTCTGCCTGGAGAAGGCGGTGCCTCATTCCATGGGGACACTAGATGCCAAGAACTGCGGGGCAGTGTAGATGGGCCCTAGTGCTGGGGGACTGTCCCCAGAAGGACTTTCCTGGCTCCCAAACCCAGACAGAAGCCAATAATGCTGAATATCTCGATGAAGACATAGGGTTAGTGCAGGAAGCATTACTTTATTTTCCTCATGTTACCTCATGTTCACTAAAGTTTCTAACGTTGGACAGAATCGTGACCTATGGTGTATCTGAGGATGTATTTCCAGTGCAGAGAGCAATCCTGTGATAGAGGTAACTGACTGTGCTGCTGGATCGGGACTTAATCTGTTTTTCTATGTGCAAGGGGCCGGGGTGCTCACTGACTGTGCCTTAGTGGACTCGCCCATGACTACCACCCCATTCCACTTTGTTACATAGCGATGATTAAGACTCCTTGGGTGTTTTCTAGAAACAATCAGCAGTGGATGTTGCAGAATGAAAATTGCAAATCTGCTAGTGTAGTGCCCATTAGCGTTGAGCAAAACGGATGGGTCATTTTCATAAATAGCCGACTTTTAGGCAAAGTCAGGTTTCATGAAACCCGAACCGATCCTAGTGTGGGATCGGCCATGCGGTCGGCGATCAGAGCGCCAAAGTCGCATTTCGTATGACGCTGTTACCGAGGTTTTTCATCCAATGAAGGAGGACGCAGAGTGTGGGCAGCGTGATGACATAGGTCTCTGTCCCCACCATCTTAGACAAGGGCATGGCAGTGATTGGCTTGCTGTCTGCGGCGTCACAGGGGCTATAAAGGGGCGTGCACGCCGACCGCCATCTTACTTCTGCCGATCTGAGCATAGGGAGAGGTTGCTGCAGTTAGTCAGAAGCAGGGACAGAGTTAGGCCATGTTCACATTTTGCGGTTTTTACCGCGGATCCGCGGCGATTTTGATGCTGCGGGTCTGCAGCAGTTTCCATAGCGTTTACATTTACATGTAAACCCTATGGAAACCGCAAACCGCTGTGCACATGCTGCGGGAAAAACCACACAGAAACGCAGCGGTTTACAACCCGCAGAATGTCACTTCTTTATGCAGAATCGCTGCGATTCTGCACCCATAGGAATGCATTGATCCGCTAACTTCCCGCATGGGGCTGTGCCCACGATGCGGGAAGTAAGCGGATAATGTGCAGATGGTACCAGGGGTGGAGGAGAGGAGACTCTCCTCCAGGCCCTGGGAACCATATTTGTTTGTAAAAAAAAGAATTAAAATAAAAAATAATGCTATACTCACCTCTCAGCGCTGCATGCGGCCGTCCGGTCTGGGTACTCACCTCTCAGCGCTGCACGCGGCCGTCCGGTCTGGGTTGCTGTGCGAGCAGGACCTGCGGTGACGTCGCGGTCACATGACCGTGATGACGCCGCGGTCACATGACCGTGACATCACGAAGGTCCTTCTCGCACAGCATCTTTGGAACCGGACCGCCGTGTGCAGCGCCGAGGAGATCGGGACATCAGAGGGTGAGTATATAACCAATTTTTATTATTTTTAACATTACTATTGATGCTTCATATTGCTGCATATGCAGCATCAATAGTATATGGGTAAACCCGCAGCGGAAACCGCAGAACAAACCGCGATAAATCTGCAGGGATAACCACAGCGGTTTTGCCCTGCAGATTTATCAAATCCGCTGCGGGAGAACCCGCAGAGGACGCCGCAAAGTGTGCACATGGCCTTAGGGAGGAAATATAAACCCCCAAACCGCTTGTGCTGGAGCGATTTTCACTGTCCCACACCACCTTTTTGTGCAGGGACAGTGGAGGTCGTATTTTAGTGCAGCAGCTGCATAGCTGTGTGCACGGTGCTGTGCAAACCAACTGCTTTTTTCAAAGCAAAAATCCTGTTGCTCCTTTCTGCACAGTTACCTGTCTTGTTTATTTGTCTACCAATTTTTTTGTTCAGCAATCCTTTTTATTGCTGCTATACTTGTCCTGAGATCATTGTAGGAAGCTTGTTATTGCAGTAATTTTTTATTTTTTTTTTATAATAATTACAGCCACTTTCTGCCACGTTCATAGTGTTGTGTTATACCACTGGGCCAGAGTTGTGGTTCAGTGTCTCCCCCCAAAAGTGAGATAGTAATTCTCACACAGTTTATATTCTGCAGTACTGCTAGTGTGTCGTATATCAGGCAGCCACTTTCTGCCACGTTCATAGTGTTGTGTTATACCACTGGGCCAGAGTTGTGGTTCAGTTTCTCCCCCCAAAAGTGAGATAGTAATTCTCACACAGTTTATATTCTGCAGTACTGCTAGTGTGTCATATATCAGGCAGCCACTTTCTGCCACGTTCATAGTGTTGTGTTATACCACTGGGACAGAGTTGTGGTTCAGTGTCTCCCCCCAAACAATGAGGAAGTCTGGTGGAAGAGGCCATGGGCGGGGGTTGCCAGCTAGTACTGATGGTGGTGGTGGTGCTGCATCTGGTGGTAGTGGCAAAAGCACAGTAGCACCTAAGGCTGGAGGTGTTGAGCCTGCGTCATCGTCTGGCTACACAAGGCCCCGAAGGCTCCCTTACCTGGGAGAAGGAAAACAGCTTTTAAAGCCGGAGCAGCAGGAAAAAGTTTTGTCTTTCCTTGCTGACTCAGCCTCTAGCTCTTTCGCCTCCTCTTCCCAAAGTTCAAAATCTAAGAGCAGCCAGTCGTCAGTGGATGCTTCCGATCCGGAAAAAGACGTTTCCTTGTGTCCTTCTCCCAAACCAAAAGTGAAGGATGCGTCAGGCGACACTACAGGTTACTCCATGGAGCTCTTTACCCATACCGTGCCAGGGTTAGAAAGGGAAATTGTACACTGCCCATTACAAGAAGAATCGGACATGGAGTGCACTGATGCACAGCCACAGCTAGATTATGATAATGTTCCATTGACTCAGATCTCTACATTGACCTCGCAGTTTCCTGAGCCAGAATCTGACCCTGATGAGACTATGGTGCCCTGTCCCAAACGCCATAGCACCGGCTTACACGGTGACACTGAGGAAGGTGCACATGACATTGTGGAGGAGGAGGTGATAGATGACCCAGTTCTTGACCCAGATTGGCAGCCATTGGGGGAAGAGGGTGCCGCTGGCACTAGCTCACAAGTGGAGGAGGGTTATCCGCAGCAACACCAATCTACATCGCAACAGCTGTCATTAGCCAGGCCCGTATCAGGCCCAAAACGTGTGACAAAAACAGTTTTACGACAGCGTGGCCAACCGCTGAAAGTTGCACAGCGTGCAATGCCTGAAAAGGAATTCCATAGTAGGAAGAGTGCGGTGTGGCATTTTTTTGACCAAGATCCCAATGATCAGTCTAAAGTGATCTTTAAGAAATGCTCAAAGACCTTTAGCAGAGGGAAGATTCTTCAAAATTTAAATACAACGTGCATGCGTAGACATTTAACCAGCATGCACTTGCAAGCCTGGACTAATTACCAAAGTCCTGTACCATTGGTACACCTGGTCAGAATGAAGGTAGTCAGCAACACTACATTGCTTCCCTGTAAGCCCACCGGTTCGGACACCACCAGCAGCAAATGTGGAGGGATCGTCGCAAGGCCAAAGCAGGCAGGGAATCAGAAGGTTATTGGTAGGAAGCACTGTATGTAGGCCAACATCACCAACTGTCTCTCAATCTGCCATGTCCACCACCACCGCTAGTTCCACCATCTGCAGGTCTCCTGTCCAGCTCACCCTAGAAGAGACTCTCGTGAGGAAAAGAAAGTACTCATCCTCTCATCCGCGTACACAGGGTTTGAACGCCCACATGGCCAGATTAATCTCGTTAGAGATTATGCCCTACCGGTTGGTCGAAAGCAAAGCTTTCAAAGACCTGATGGCCTACGCAGTACCACACTATGACCTACCCAGTCGCCACTTGTTTGCGAGAAAAGCCATCCCAGCCCTCCACCAGCATGTCAAAGACCGCATTGTCCATGCACTGAGGCAGTCTGTCAGTGGAAAGGTGCACCTCACCACAGATGCATGGACCAGTAGGCATGGCCAGGGATGTTACGTGTCCATCACAGCGCACTGGGTTAATGTGGTGGATGCAGGGTCCACAGGGGACAGCCATAGTGGGACAGTTCTACCTAGCCCACGGTCTAGGAAACAGTTGGCAGTAGGCGTTCGACACCCCTCCTCCTCCTCCTCTAGAAGCAACAGCTCGTCCACAGAGCGCAGTCGCCTGGCAACTCCATCCGCAGCTGCCAGTGTTGCACACGAGGTGTCTCATTATGGAACAGCTAGTGGTAAGCGTCAGCAGGCTGTGTTGGAAATGAAGTGTTTGGGCGACAACAGACATACCGCGGAAGTACTGGCCGAGTTCTTGCAACAAGAAAGTGAGTCATGGCTGGGCAGTGTACATCTTGAGGCAGGCAAGGTAGTCAGTGATAACGGAAGGAATTTTATGGCTGCCATAGCCCTTTCACAACTTAAACACATACCTTGCTTGGCTCACACTTTGAACCTGGTGGTGCAGTGCTTCCTGAAAAATTATCCGGAGTTACCAGCCCTGCTCCTGAAGGTGCGAAAACTTTGTTCGCACATCCGCCGGTCGCCCGTACACTCCAGCCGTATGCTGAACCATCAGCAATCGCTAAATCTTCCACAGCAACGCCTAATTATAGATGTTGCAACAAGGTGGAACTCCACACTGCACATGGCTGGTAAGTGCAGCCATCAGAAGCATGAGCATCCCACTTATGCGTCTGCTGATGCAAAGTTTGACGCACATTAAGGAGCAGGCGTCTGCAGCCGAGGAGGAGGGAAGCCTTGATGACAGTCAGCCATTGTCTGGTCAGGGAACTGTCCAGGACGAGGTGGCGGACGAAGAGGATGAGGAGGAGGATGATGGGGATGAATATGTATGGGAGGAGGGAGCTTCTCAGGGGGCAATAGAAACTGGGGCCGTTGCAAGGTCTGGTACAGGTTTCTTGCGGGACACTTGTGATGTAGATTTGCAAGAAAGTGCTCCTCAACCCAGCAGAAGCAGTGAATTGACACCTGGAACATTGGCCCACATGGCTGAGTATGCCTTGCGTATCCTAAAAAGGGACCCCCGGATTGTCAAAATGATGACCGATGACGATTACTGGTTGGCCTGCCTACTGGATCCACGCTACAAAGGGAAATTGCAAAATATCATGCCACATGAGAACCTAGAGCAAATATTGGCTACCAAACAAGCAACTCTTGTAGACCGTTTGGTTCTGGCATTCCCAGCACACAGCGGCGGTGATGGTTCTCACACGAGCCGTAGGGGGCAACATGACAGAGGTGCTAGCCGTGCAGAAATCCGAAGTGGCGTTGGACAGAGGGGTTTTATGACAAGGTTGTGGATTGATTTTTCAATGACCACTGACACGACAGGGACAGCTGCATCGATTCAAAGTGACAGGAGACAGCATTTGTCCAGTATGGTTACAAACTACTTTTCCTCCCTTATCGATGTTCTCCCTCACAGGTCATTCCCCTTTGATTACTGGGCATCTAAACTAGACACCTGGCCTGAATTGGCAGAATATGCATTACAGGAGCTCGCTTGCCCTGCTGCCAGTGTGCTATCAGAAAGAGTCTTCAGTGCTGCTGGTTCAATACTGACCAAAAAAGGACACGTCTGGCTACCCAAAATGTTGATGATCTAACCTTCATTAAAATGAACCAATCATGGATTTAAAATTCTTTTGCCCCACCTTCCCCTGCTGACACGTAGCTTTCCTTTAAAAAGGTCTTGCTTTTGGACTCCTCTTACTGACTGCTCCAATTCCTCCATTTGCTGCTGCTGCTGAATGTCCACCATAGGCCATTTTTAACACCTCCCTAAATGGGCTGACTCCCCCCACGGGCCCGTGGTCACAACTTGGCGCAAGCACCCATGCGAGTGCCGTTTGCCTGGACAGGTGGGTGTGCCCACTTTTGGCCGACGTCACTGGCACAGGGTCCCTCATAGTACAATTAAGTGTCTCTGGCGGTGCGAGTGCACACCCAACGTCAGACACAACGTCGTAATATGAGGGGCCCTGGGCCAGTACCGCCGCCCACGAGAGAGTGTTCCCCCCCCCAGCTCAAACAGTGCTCCACCACTGTTTAGTCGGTGCTGTTAAATCCTTCAATGGCACTGCCAATACAAATTGAGAGATGATAGTAAATATATACAGGGACCATGCCCTCCATTTTGACCTGTGAATACTGTGCGCGAACTACCACTATCTGGTACTCAGCAGAGGAACCCACCCCTGTACGTTGCTTTGCCACCTGTTTACTTACGAACATTTTTTTTCAGACATTTAGCCCGCTTTACTATTTAGGCCAACGTATTGTGTCAGCCACTTATTCCAGTTGTCCTCCACCGAACAAAGCAGTGCCACCAGTTTACTCCTGTTACCAGTTTAGAACTGCATTGAGCCAACTTTTTTATTTTAGGCCTAGTAAGTCTGTCTGCGCCACTCCTAGCAATCGTCCTCCGCTGACCAAACCAGTGCTGCCTGTGTACCCCTGTTACCCATTTTAAACTGCATTGAGCCAACTTTTTTATTTTAGGCCTAGTAAGTCTGTCTGCGCCAGTCCTACTAATCGTCCTCCGCTGACCAAACCAGTGCTGCCTGTGTACTCCTGTTACCCATTTTAAACTGCATTGCGCCAACTTTTTTATTTTAGGCCTAGTAAGTCTGTCTGCGCCAGTCCTACTAATCGTCCTCCGCTGACCAAAACAATGCTGCCTGTGTACCCCTGTTACCCATTTTAAACTGCATTGAGCCAACTTTTTTATTTGAGGCCTAGTAAGTCTGTCTGCGCCAGTCCTACTAATCATCCTCCACTGACCAAAACAATGCTGCCTGTGTACCCGTTACCCATTTTGTACTGCATTGAGCCTACTTTTTTATTTTAGGGAAATATGCAAATGCATGTAGGATAGCTGCGGAGACACCATCACGTGTTTCTCAGCGCAAGCAGTGAATAGCCAGACCTTTCCCCGGGAAGGAACAACCACGGGAAGGGCAGCATCCAGTAAAGGAAAACATCCAATACAGGAAAACCACCTGCTTGCATTGAGAAACACGTGATGGTGTCTCCGCAGCTATCCTACATGCATTTGCATATTTCCCATAAGGGATGGGGGCAGTGTTCTGGATCACTGCGTTGAGAAACACGTGATGGTGTCTCCGCAGTGTTGGATGTTTTGGTCTCCCCGAGGCCAATCATCTGTTCCTTCACAGCCTTTTACTTGGCACTGCTCCTAATAGCCAGATTCCTACTCCACACTGATGAGGGGCAAACACCCCGAAACAGCTGTCTGTGGATGGATACCATGCTTGGCATAGGTGGTTTTCCTATATTGGATGTTTTCCTTTACTGGATGCTGCCCTTCCCGTGGTTGTTCCTTCCCGGGGAAAGGTCTGGCTATTCACTGCTTGCGTTGAGAAACATGTGATGGTGTCTCCGCAGCTATCCTACATACTTTTTTATTTTAGGCATACTAAGTCTGTCTGGGCCACTCCGGTCCTGACAATCGTCCTCCGCTTAACAACGCTCTGCCACCTGTGTACCCCTGTAACCAATTTTAAACTGCATTGAGCCAACTTTTTTAATTTAGGCCTACTACCTGTGTCTGTCTGCGCCACTCAATACAGCTGTCCTTCACTGCACAAAGCAGAGCCTCAATTTGCAGCCGATATCACGTACTAAAGTGCATTTGGCCTACTAGTTTGGTTGGGCCTACTAACGGTGTCTGCCGCTCCTTGGTATTCTCCTGTGTTTTTCTCCTGAGCTTCAATCTTCAGGCTTTCGGCCTATAGGAATTTTAAAACTGCATTTGGCCTACTGGTTTGGTTGGGCCTACTAACATTGTCTGCCGCTCCTTGCTGTTCTCCTCTACTGAACAAAGCAGTGCTGCCTGCTTACTCCTGTTACCAATTTTGAACTGCATTTAGCCTACTTTATTCTTTGGGCCTATATCTGTGTTTCCTCCTCATCCTGCCCATTGCCCAGCCACTGCTAGATGAGTCTGCCGGTACATTGACCCAGACCACTACATTCCCCTTGCACTCTACATAGCCAGTATCTGACCTTGCAGAAAGTCTGGTTCCCCTTCCCGCATACTATACCACCTTACACGGGGACAAAGAGGAAGGTGCTGATGAAAGTGCAGGTTCCTTCAACAGGTGGGGGGGCATACTCGTTGGCGACGTCACTGGCACAAGGCCCCTCATAGTACGCAAAAGTGTCTCTGCCGGTGGGAGGCGCCCCCGCTGTCAATCACAACGCCGTACTTTGAGGGGCCCTGTGCCAGTGGCAATGCGAACGAGTGTGCCCCCCCTGCTTGCTCAGGATCACAGCACTTGCAAAGTTGAAATACTTACCTCTCCCTGCTCCACCGCCGTGACGTAGTCCGCGTTTCCTGGGCCCACGAAAAACTTGAGCCAGCCCTACTCCCCCCACAACTGTTGCCAAATGACCCCCAAATTTTCAATGGCTAACTATTATTATAAGGTAAATTAAGATTGACAAACTTAAGTAACAAGAATTGATGTTTTTGGCATTAAAATAGGCTCTGTTGGTGTTTTCCTGTCCTCCACTCACTGCCGACTTTGAATCTCCATTGACTTGCATTGGGTTTCGTGTTTCGGTCGGATCCCCGACTTTTCGCAATAATCGGCCGATTTCACCCGACCCGACTTTTGACAAAGTCGGGTTTCGCGAAACCCGACTCGATCTTGAAAGAGTAAAAGTCGCTCAACCCTAGTGCCCATATCTTGTGCACAATTTACAATCTAATGCAATTCAAGGTAAATGATATATAGCATAATTATTGCAAGTGCAATCAGAAAATTACCTTAGAATGGGTTGTGCCATTGCTATGTATATAGAGGGGTAGTTTATTTTGTTAAAATAAAGTGCTATATGCATCTATAACATAAGTCTCTATGGTGAGAGATATAGGTATGTCTAGCAAGGACATAAACCATTCTTATTTGAACAACAAATCTGTATGTGATGAACTATTAAACAGAGCATCTGCAGAGAAAGGCATTTAGTTTGCAAGAGGAGAGAGGGTAAAGTTTCCTCGGAACTCAAAGAAGGTACTCACAAAGTGACATGTGCACAGTACCAATGTGCTGCGTGCTCCTACCCCTAGAAGTATTGCCCAGTACATTGTAGTGTCCAGTACATTGTAGTGCTCAGTACATTATGCCCAGCTCGTGCTTCTGGAGATATGTAGTTGAAAATTAAGTGAGCTATCATCACTACAGAAATGCCAAACAAGTGGACGCTAAATGTGGTTTAGGTACACGGTGTGGCTCAGAAGGGAGAGGGGCATTTAAATTTGGTTGCGCAGAATTTGCTGGATTTCTTTTGGGGGACGAGGAGCCATAACACTTTTCCAGAGCCTTTGCTCTATCAATATCGTGGAAGCCCCCTATATTTCCACTGACAGATGACGAACCTGAGTGGGGATTTACTTTTTTTGTGGATTGAGTTGAAGCTTTTATTGGGAACATTTTATAGAATATTTTGGATCACATATATCCAGCGCTTTACACTCAGCACTTACATTAGGGTTTCCATCTAAATCTCCAAATACCGAGATTCAGATTAAATACCCTGAAAGACACATTCACTATTGTGAAGATCTGAGGTTGTGAGTTGTAATAATCACATAGACAGGTTGACAATGCAACTATATTTTGTTCCTTACATCCATGGACCTACAGCAATTTTGGGGAGATGGTCACAATACCATGTCCCCAGTCCACAAGATCCCATCCCAGGGCCAATAGATAACTGCCCCCGTACCAGGCAATTCCCACTGTCTCCCAATGTTTAATTTGCCCACAGATTTTGTATCTCCCGCCAGTATAGTATGCAGTCATCACAGTTCATGCTCCATACCACGAGCGAAGCACATGCCCCTCGCTGCAGCTGGCAACAACAGTCCTTAACATATTAACATAGTTCCTCATGTCCAGATGATAGATATCGTGACTGTAGCATGTATATCCAGCTGCAGTCGGCAACCAATCTCCAATCTTCATAGGCCATCCATACAGGGGCAGCAGGATTTCACCATCAGATCCTCTCCCCTTAGCATCACTGCATAAATTCACTCACTAAACATGTGGTGTCACGACTCCTTCCCTGTCCCTAATGCTAGGGGTACCCTAGCTCGCCCTGTTCCCCGGATTACTTCTGATGGTGAAGACACTGGGGACACGTACCTTGCCTTAGCTCCTGAATCCGCCATCAGTCTGTACCATTCCCCACCCAGAGAAGAGGGTAATAGTAGTGTACCGTAATACACCAACCAGACTAACAAGGTAATACGGACAGGGATAAAGGAAAATACCAATCATACAAATATACACACAATAACAACAGAGGTAAACACAGCAGAGTGGAGGATGGGGTTAAACCAAAGTAGGAGAAGAAAGGGAATTATTACACACTAAAAACCTAGCAACAGTCACATATAAATCCACCAAACTCCTTCTCCTATAACAATCACCAACAACCTCCTGCCATGCAGCATAAGCTTCCAGGAGCTCTCAACTGAGCAGATTAACCCCTGCACTGCTAAAAGACATTTACACCATTTAATGTGAAAGTGAAGTGCTTCTAACCAGTGCAGGAGTAGGAGAAATAATTTTCTGCAGTCTTCTGGCTTCTCTCTGTCATGGTAAACCCATGACATGTGGCTTATTGTTCTCCCTCCTTGGGATCAGTCCCTTGAATGCACTTCCGGCTGGGCTGCGGTCTTGTAGTGCAGCCTGGTTTTCTGCAGCGCTACTGAAGGAGTAGGACTTTAGGCCCAGAAGCGCCAATAGGAGCAGCTTTCGTCCTTGTAGCGGGCGGTGTGTGGGGGCTTGCTGGGACTTCTGGTGCCTCTCGTTTCCCTGCCTTGAACACTTGCTGGGATCCAGCGCTTTTCTCCACGATAATCCTCTGGGCCCCAGACTCTGTTGTTTGGCCTGCAGTAACCCCTGCCTGAAGCTATTTTGTTTCTTTTACCCCCTAGGATATTCTGACTGCCTCCTTTTTTCTTTTTTTATCGGGAGACTTGATACACTTTTTGGCTGCAACACTCCTTTTTACTGCCCTGATTTGGGAGAAACATTAACTTTACTCCATAATGCTACACAAGATGTAACCATCTATCCAGGGGACTCTGAGGAGAATTGAGGGAATTTTTTATTAACTGCACAACTTGCTCACAATGGTTAAATCCTCCCATAAGCAGACCAGATCGAGCTCCAAATCCATTAGACCAGGATCTCAAGCTGACATGGATAAATTCCTAAAGAAACAAGGAAACTCTTCAAACGCTTCAAAATCCTCTCGCTCATTTGAGAATGCTCTCGAGGACCATACAGAATCTGATCTAGAGAGCAACGGAGATTCTGAGGATCTAGACAAAGGTACTCAGGTCACTAGGTCATTTATTAAAAGGATCCTAAGCAGAGCTCTTGAACCCTTGGGAAAAGATCTTATGGCTATTAAGCATGACCTTAACCACTTAGGTCACAGGATTGAGACTGTTGAATCTACCCAAACAGAGATCATCCAATGCTTTAACTCCTCTGTTATCTGCCACAAACAGCAGGAGCACCATATCAATCGAATTTATACCATTCTAGAAGATCACGAGAACAGGGAAAGGAGAAGCAATTTAAGGTTAAAAGGTATCCCTGAATCGGTTCTACCTGACGCTCTTTCAACAACAGTCACTGAAATTTTCCGAGCCATTATGGTCTCCACTGACCCAACAGAGTTGAAAATAGTGAGAATTCACAGAGCTCTAAGACCCAAGCCAAAACCAGATGAGCCGCCCCGTGACGTTCTCTGCCATTTTTTAGATTTTAGAACCAAAGATCTCTTACTAAAAAGAGCCAGAGAGGCTGACTTGATCACCCACGACGGTACTCCAGTCCAAATCTACCAGGATCTCTTGGCTTCTACATTGTGCAAATGGCATCTCTTAAAGCCTCTCACTTTGATACTCCAACAAAGACACTACCCGTACCGTTGGCTATTCCCATTCGGTCTGTCCATCTCAGCTAAAGACAGGAGATTCCTCATAAGGTCCATGGCGGACATTAAAGACATCTGCAAGGAGCTGGAGATCCATTTGGACCAACTTCCAATCTTGGAGACGTCTTGTGATGCTTACCGCTTGAAATCTCTCTCGCTCCCATCTCCGTGGCAAGACTCGCCCTCCTCAAGGTCCTCACGGGTGAGATGTAGATCTTCCAAAGCTACACCACCAAGAGCTGATGATGATGACGACCCGGGAGGTTGAGGATTCACACGCATTTGATGATCTTTAAATGTTTATTCTATCTCGTGTTTTTTGGTTCCTAGGTACACACAGATCTTATGTCAGACTATTGCGACATATAGTTGTGTAGTGCTGTTGTCATTATTAACTACAGTCCCTTGAATGGGCAAAGTGTTCACATGTCCCCCCCACCAAAGCTAACTGTGTGCATTGGTGGAGGTATTTTCCCCAGGCTGAATCTGTCACCTGAGACTGCATGTGAGACTCCCTGTGTAAGTCCGTGCTGAAAGTGGTGGCCCGTCTCACCCAGGATCGAGTCTCTGGCCAGCTATTCTCATAACCTCTTCGGTACTTGAATGCTGACAGGTATCTCCTTAGTCTGTATCGATGGGGACTGGTCCTTGACTGCTGACCGGCGTTGTCGGGGTCAGGAAGCTTGACCGACGTTGTATAGATCTTCGGTGCTTGACCATCGATGGGTGAAGTCTGGACCTTAACTGGTGTAGCTCTGGTCTTCGGTGCTTGACAGTCATCATCTGAGTCTGGGCTTTGCTTGTACTTGTCTCAGCCACTGGAGCTGCAGCAGGAGCACCTGCTACTTCCTTTGGCTTCAAATCTCCTCCCTGTTTGCAGCAATGGCTTTTAATATTGAAGGATTACTTCTTCACCATCGCCTGACTGGAAGCACTGCCTAATTCTGTCTCTCCTTTAACTTTTCGCCTTCGGATCAGTTCCTCAGGGTTTTGTTCTAGCCTGGAATCTGCATTGCATTGTTTTATCTCCAGTGCTCTTTTCTCCTACATAAGCGCTCAGCGTAAGGGTCCCTTTCCACTTGCGAGGAAAACGGATGCGTGCAATCCGATTAAAAATCGGATTGCACTCTGACCAATGTTATTTAATAGGTGGCTTTTCATTTGCGATTTTTTTCTCAGCCGAAATCGGACTGAGAAAAATCTGGATCGGCTGAGAAAAAAATCGCAGCATGCTGCGTATTGCTGCGATTCTCGGACGAGACTCGCCAATGCAAGTCAATGGGTGCGAGAAAAAAATCGCACAGCACTCGCAACATGCGAGTTCTGTCCGATTATTACGCACCAGTGTCCTTTGAAAAGCCGGCAATTCAGTGCGGTGTACAGTAAAATCACACTGACAGGTTAGAATAGAGAAGATATATACACATAGAATAGGTATATATACATATATATATGTCAGTGAGACACCTATATATGTATATTTATATTTAATGCAGCGCTAGATAGCTTAAAAGCCTCTAATTCAATTGCCGGCTTTTTCCTTCTCCTTCACAAACCCGACATGATATCAGACATGGTTTACATACAGTAAACCATCTCATATCCCTTTTTTTATTACATATTCCTCTTCACTAATGTAACAAGTGTCTGTGTGCACAATTTGGGGGATCTAGCTATTAAATTAAAGGGTTAAATTGCGGAAAAACTTGGCGTGGGCTCCCGCGCAATTTTCTCCGCCAGAGTGGTAAAGCCAGTGACTGAGGGCAGATATTAATAGCCAGGAGAGGGTCCATGGTTATTGGCCCCCCCATAGCTAAAAACATCTGCCCCCAGCCACCCCAGAAAAGGCACATCTGGAAGATGCGCCTATTCTGGCACTTGGCCACTCTCTTCCCACTCCCTGTAGCGGTGGGATATGGGGTAATGAAGGGTTAATGCCACCTTGCTATTGGAAGGTGACATTAAGCCAGATTAATAATGGAGAGGCGTCAATTATTACACCTATCCATTATTAATCCAATTGTATGAAAGGGTTAAAAAACACACACACACATGATTAAAAAGTATTTTAATGAAATAAACACAGCGGTTGTTTTAATAATTTATTGCTCTCTCATTCCATTTTCATACCCTCGCTTGGCAAAACAATAAACACACAAGATACATACCCTCTCTGATGAACTGTCACGTCCCACGAAGTAATCCATCTGAAGGGGTTAACTAATATTACAGGCAGAGCTGCGATAATCCACTCGCTCGTACCTGTAATCCCCGGGTGCTGAAAGGAAAGCAGTGATCTGTACTTACATTCAGTCGCGGTGATGCGCCCCTGCTGGATGTTCTCATGAACTGCAGCCTGGGAACTTTTTCCCAGGCTCCAGGTCATATGAGGACATCCACCAGGGGGCGCATCACCGCGATTGAAGGTAACTATAGGTCATTGACCTACATTTCCTTCAGTCGCGTTGATGCGCCCCCTGGTGGATGTCCTCATATGACCTGGAGCGTGGGAAAAAGTTCCCAGGCTGCAGTTCATGAGAACATCCAGCAGGGGCGCATCACCGCGACTGAATGTAAGTACAGATCACTGCTTTCCTTTCAGCACCCGGGGGATTACAGGTACGAGCGAGTGGATTATCGCAGCTCTGCCTGTAATATTAGTTAACCCCTTCAGATGGATTACATCGTTGGACCTGACAGTACATCAGAAGGTATGTATCTTGTGTGTTTATTGTTTTGCCAAGCGAGGGTATGAAAATGGAATGAGAGAGCAATAAATTATTAAAACAACCGCTGTGTTTATTTCATTAAAATACTTTTTAATCATGTGTGTGTGTGTTTTTTTACCCTTTCAAACAATTGGATTAATAATGGATAGGTGTAATAATTGACGCCTCTCCATTATTAATCTGGCTTAATGTCACCTTCCAATAGCAAGGTGGCATTAACCCTTCATTACCCCATATCCCACCGCTACAGGGAGTGGGAAGAGAGTGGCCAAGTGCCAGAATAGGCGCATCTTCCAGATGTGCCTTTTCTGGGGTGGCTGGGGGCAGATGTTTTTAGCCACGGGGGGGCCAATAACCATGGACCCTCTCCTGGCTATTAATATCTGCCCTCAGTCACTGGCTTTACCACTCTGGCGGAGAAAATTGCGCGGGAGCCCACGCCAATTTTTCCCGCCATTTAACCCTTTATTTTAGCAGCTACAGCGGCCAAATTTTGCACATACACACTACTAACATTAGTAGTGTGGAATATGCAAAAAAAATGGGGATATGAGATGGTTTACTGTATGTAAACCATGTCTCATATCCTGTCGGGTTTGTGAAGGAGAAGGAAAAAGCCGGCAATTGAATTAGAGGCTTTTATGCTATCTAGCGCTGCATTAAATATAAATATACATATATAGGTGTCTCACTGACATGTATATATGTATATATACACATTCTATGTGCATATATCTACTCCATTCTAACCTGTCAGTGTGATTTTACTGTACACAGCGCTGAATTGCCGGCTTTTCAAAGGACACTGGTGCGTAAAAATCGGACAGCAATACGGATGTCATACTGATGTCATACGGATGGTGCGATTAAAAAATCGCATGGCACTCGCATAACACTCGCATGACACTCGCATGACAATCGCATACGTTCCATCCGTTTTTTCGGTCCAGATTACGGACCGTTTTTTATCTCGCAAGTGGAAAGGGACCCTAAAGCTCAGGATAAATGAGCACCGAGCCTTATTGCGATCTTTGAGAGACAGAATGAACAAATCAACAGCAGGTCAAGAATTTGTTTTATTTATCTTTTATGCGGTATAAGTGATTAGAAAAATGTATTCTTTAGGCTGCCGTCACACTAGCAGTATTTGGTCAGTATTTTACATCAGTATTTGTAAGCCAAAACCAGGAGTGGGTGATAAATGCAGAGGTGGTGCATATGTTTCTATTATACTTTTCCTCTATTTGTTCCACTCCTGGTTTTGGCTTACAAATACTGATGTAAAATACTGACCAAATACTGTTAGTGTGACGGCAGCCTTACAGTGATACCAGATTTATATCTTTTTTATGCTTGGCTGCTATCATACACTCAAAGATGCTTTTTTTAAAAAATAAATTTTTTGCAATTTCAAATTTTGAGAGCTATTGTTTTTCTATATTATTGGCGACAGAGTTATGTGAGGGCTTGTTTGTTGCAGGACAATTTGATGGTTTTATTGTTACCAATTTTGAGCACATCACTTTTTTGATCACTTTCTATTCTGAATTTTGGAAAGCAAAATTAGCAAAATGAGCAATTTAGGGATTTTTTTTTTATGCCGTTCACCATGTTGCAAAAATGATAAGACTGCTTTATTTTTCAGGTCAGTACAATTACAGCAATACAGCATATATATAATTTTTTTATTTTTTGCTGCTTTCACATTGGTTTATTCCGAGAGCTATAGCTTTTTTCTTTGCTGACGGAGCTGTATGGCAGCTTGTGTTTTGCGGGACAAGATGACGTTTTCAGTAATACAAATTTTCTTTATATTTGTCATTTTGATTGCATTTTATTCCCTTTTTTATGTTGTTTTTTTTTTACAGAGTTCATTTAAAGGGTTAAATAGTGTCACACTTTTATAGGTCGCGTCGTTGCAGACATGACAATATCTAATATATGGGAGGTGTGTTCTTTTTTTGCATAAATATACCTGTTTATTGGTTTTGTTTTAATTTCTTGGTTTATTTATTATAATCTTTGCAGGGGTTTTCAATTATCAGGAAAGTTGTTTCCCCCGGCTACAGATTGTTGTGAAAAAAACAAACAGAACTTCACACACCCTCCTTAGGTCCAATACTGAGTCTCTGATACTGCTTCCAATGTTTGTTGTGGCAAAGACTTGGTGCTGGACCCAGTGATGGTTATTAGTAGACCACAGTTCTTTTTCTTTACAACAAACTGCACCAGAAACAACTTTCCTGAAAATCAAAAACCCCTTTAAGGACCCATCATCTTATAACGTTCCTTACCTTACAATCTCCCAATTTCTCATCAAGGTACATTTTTTGATAATTTTATTGGTGCATTAGGAAATTGTTGTGAATTCTGTTGTGGGTTCTGCTCTTGGGCTCCCTCCGGTGGTTATAAGTGGTAGTGCTGCTGTTTGTCCTTCACAACAGTCATCAGCTGCTTCCACTTTGGACAGGGCTATTTAGTCTGGCTCCTTCCTTTATTGAGTGCCAGTTGTCCATTGTTTTCTAGGGATCCACATCTCTGCTTGGTTTCTCCTTCTGGATTGTCCAAATCATCAAAGATAAGTCCTGGCTCTGTTTTTGCAGTCCACATGCGGTGGACTTAATAGTTCTGTGAATTGCTATGTTTTTTCTTGCCCAGCTTTGTCTGTGTTAAGATTTACTCAGCCAAGTTGGAAGCTCTGGAGTCACAGAGTTACCCTCCATGCCTTTAGTTAGGTGTGGAGATTTTTGTATTCTCTGTGGTGGATTTTGTAGTATTTTTTATACTGACCGCACAGTACTTTTTCCTGTCTTTTCTTTCTAGGTAGCGTGGCCTCCTTTGCTAAATTCTGTTTTCAGTCTGCGTTTGTAATTTCCCTCTCCTCTCACAGTCAATATTTGTGGGGGGCTGCCTTTCCTTTGGGAATTTTCTCTGAGGCAAGATAGTATTCCTGTTTCTTTCTTTAGGTGTAATTAGTCCTCCGGCCATGACGAGGTGTCTAGGGAGTGACAGGAACATCCCACGGCTACTTCTAGTTGATGTGTTAAGTTCAGGGTCTGCGGTCAGTATAGAGGCCACCTACTCCAGAGCTCGTCCATGCTGCTCCTAGGCCACCAGTTCATAACAGTACAACTGGCCAACATTGAGTTAACCGCATCTCAAAAGAAGGGAAAGAAAGTGCTGAGCCATTTTTTTTTCTGTACTCTGTTGTGGGTTTTTTTCCCTCTTCACTTCTGGGTGGCTCAGGAGTTAGGCGTTGACATGGATGTTCAGGGACTTGCTTCTCGGGTGGATCAACTTGCTGCTAGAGTACAGGCGATTTCTGATTATATCGTGCAGACTCCTGTTTTAGAGCCTAGAATTCCTACCCCCGATCTGTTCTTCGGGGACAGGTCCAAATTTTTGAGCTTTAAAAATAACTGTAAACTGTTTTTTGCTCTTAAGCCCCGTTCCTCTGGTGATCCCATCCAGCAGGTAAAAATTGTCATTTCTCTGTTGCGTGGTGACCCGCAGGATTGGGCATTTTTCCTGGAATCTGGGAATCCGGCCTTGCTTAATGTAGGGTTATTGTATGATGAACCTAACTCTGTAGAGCATGCTGAGAAAACACTTTTGGCCCTGTGTCAGGGTCAAGAAGCGGCAGAGTCATATTGCCAGAAATTCAGAAAATGGTCTGTGCTTACTAAGTGGAATGAGGATGCTTTGGCGGCAATTTTCAGAAAGGGTCTTTCTGAATCTGTTAAAGATGTTATGGTGGGGTTCCCCACGCCTGCAGGTCTGAGTGATTCTATGTCTCTGGCCATTCAAATTGATCGGCGCTTGCGTGAGCGCAGAGTTGTGCACACTATGGCGTTGTCTTCCGAGCGGAGTCCTGAGCCTATGCAGTGTGATAGGATTGTGTCTAGAGCGGAATGCCAAGGATTCAGACGTCAGAATAGTTTGTGCTTTTACTGCGGCGATTCTGCTCATGTTATTTCTGATTGCCCTAAGCGTGCCAAGAGAATCGCTAATCCCGTTACTATCAGTACTGTACAACCTAAATTTCTGTTATCTGTGACCCTGATCTGCTCATTATCGTCATTCTCTGTCATGGAATTTGTGGATTCAGGCACCGCTTTAAATTTAATGGACTTAGAATTTGCCAGACGTTGTGGTTTTACCTTACAGCCGTTGCGGAGTCCTATTCCTTTGAGGGGGATTGATGCTACACCGTTGGCTAAAAATAAACCTCAGTTTTGGACACAGTTACCCATGTGCATGGCGCCAGCCCATCAGGAAGATTGTCGCTTCCTGGTGTTACATAATTTGCATGATGCTGTTGTGCTGGGGTTTCCATGGTTACAGGTACATAATCCGGTGTTGGATTAGAAATTTATGTCTGTGACTAGTTGGGGTTGTCAGGGGGTTCACGATGACGTTCCTCTGATGTCAATTTCCTCCTCCCCCTCTTCTGAAATTCCTGAGTTTCTGTCAGATTTCCAGGATGTTTTCGATGAGCCCAAGTCCAGTTCCCTTCCACCGCATAGGGACCTTGATTGTGCTATTGATTTGATTACAGGCTGTAAGTTTCCTAAGGGCCGACTTTTCAACCTGTCTGTGCCTGAACATGCCGCCATGCGGAGCTATGTAAGGGAGTCTTTGGAGAAGGGGCATATTCGGCCATCTTCTTCTCCATTAGGAGCAGGGGGTTTTTTTGTTGCCAAGAAGGAAGGCTCCTCGAGACCCTGTATTGATTATCGCCTCTTGAATAAGATCACGGTCAAATTCCTATACCCTTTGCCTTTGCTTTCTGATTTGTTTGCCAGAATTAAGGGGGCTAGTTGGTTTACTAAGATTGACCTTCGAGGGGCATATAATCTGGTTCGTATTAAGCAGGGTGACGAATGGAAAACTGCGTTTAATACGCCCGAGGGCCATTTTGAGTATCTTGTGATGCCATTCGGACTCTCTAATGCCCCATCTGTGTTTCAGTCCTTCATGCATGATATTTTTCGGAATTATCTTGATAAATTCATGATTGTATATTTGGATGATATTTAGATTTTTTCAGATGATTGGGAGTCTCATGTGAAACAAGTTAGGATGGTATTTCAGGTCCTTCGTGACAATGCCTTGTTTGTGAAGGGGTCTAAGTGCCTCTTTGGTGTACAGAAGGTTTCTTTTTTGGGCTTCATTTTTTCTCCATCACCTATAGAAATGGATCCGGCTAAGGTTCAGGCCATTCATGATTGGATCAAGCCCACACCCGTGAAGAGCCTTCAGAAATTTTTGGGCTTTGCTAATTTTTATCACCGTTTCATTGCCAACTTCTCCAGTGTGGTTAAACCCCTGACCGATTAGACGAGGAAGGGCGCTGATGTAGCTAATTGGTCCTCTGAGGCCGTTTCTGCCTTTCAGGAGCTTAAGCGCCGATTTACTTCTGCCCCTGTGTTGCGTCAGCCGGATGTTTTTCTTCCTTTTCAGGTTGAGGTTGACGCTTCTGAGATTGGGGCAGGGGCCGTTTTGTCTCAGAGGAATTCTGATGGTTCCTTGATGAAACCGTGTGCCTTCTTTTCTCGAAAGTTTTCGCCTGCGGAACACATTTATGATGTCGGCAATCGTGAGTTGTTGGCTATGAAGTGGGCATTTGAGGAGTGGCGACATTGGCTTGAGGGGGCCAAGCACCGTATTGTGGTCTTGACCGATCATAAGAATCTGATTTACCTTGAGTCTGCCAAACGGCTGAATCCTAGACAGGCCCGATGGTCCCTGTTTTTCTCCCGTTTTGATTTTGTTGTCTCGTATCTTCCAGGTTCTAAGAATGTTAAGGCTGATGCCCTCTCTAGGAGTTTCTTGCCTGATTCCCCTGGGATTCTTGAGCCGGTTGGTATTCTTAAGGAGGGGGTGATTCTTTCTGCCATCTCCCCTGATTTGCGACGGGCTCTTCAGGAGTTTCAGGCTGATAAACCTGATCGCTGTCCAGCGGGGAAACTGTTTGTTCCTGACAGATGGACTAGTAAAGTGATTTCTGAGGTTCACTGTTCTGTGTTGGCTGGCCATCATGGGATTTTTGGTACCAGAGATTTGGTTAGTAGGTCCTTTTGATGGCCTTCTTTGTCACGGGATGTGCGTTCTTTTGTGCAGTCCTGTGGGACTTGTGCGCAGGCCAAACCTTGCTGCTCCCGCGCCAGTGGGTTGCTTTTGCCTTTGCCGGTCCCTGAGAGGCCTTGGACGCATATTTCTATGGATTTTATTTCGGATCTTCCTGTTTCCCAGAGGATGTCTGTTATCTGGGTGGTCTGTGACCGGTTTTCTAAGATGGTTCATTTGGTACCTTTGCCTAAGTTGCCTTCCTCTTCTGAGTTGGTTCCGTTGTTTTTTCAGCATGTGGTTCGTTTGCATGGCATTCCGGAGAACATTGTGTCCGATAGAGGTTCCCAGTTTGTTTCTAGGTTTTGGCGGTCCTTTTGTGCTAAGCTGGGCATTGATTTGTCTTTTTCTTCTGCATTTCATCCTCAGACAAACAGCCAAACCGAGCGAACTAACCAGACATTGGAAACTTATTTGAGATGCTTTGTGTTGCCGATCAGGATGATTGGGTGGCTTTCTTGCCATTGGCTGAGTTTGCCCTTAATAATCGGGCTAGTTCTGCTACCTTGGTGTCACCATTCTTTTGTAATTCTGGGTTTCATCCTCGTTTTTCTTCAGGGCAGGTTGAGTCTTCTGATTGTCCTGGGGTGGACTCTGTGGTTGACAGGTTGCAGCAGATTTGGGCTCATGTTGTGGACAATTTGGTGTTGTCTCAGGAGGAGGCTCAGCGTTTTGCCAACCGTCGTCGGCGTGTGGGTTCCCGGCTTCGGGTTGGGGATTTGGTCTGGTTGTCTTCTCGTCATGTTCCTATGAAGGTTTCTTCCCCGAAGTTCAAGCCTTGGTTTATTGGTCCTTATAGGATTTCTGAGATTATCAATCCAGTGTCTTTTCGTTTGGCCCTTCCAGCCTCTTTTTCCATCCATAATGTTTTTCATAGATCTTTGTTGTGGAAATAAGTGGGGCCCGTGGTTCCCTCTGTTGATCCTCCTGCCCCGGTGTTGATTGATGGGGAGTTGGAGTGTTGTGAACTATATTTCTTGGCTCCCTCTTGTGGTCACTAGCGGTATGACACTTGGATTATCTTTCTCCAGGTTGGTACCCACCTGGTTCGTTAGGCCTTGGGTGTTCCTATTTAGACTTCCTGGAAACTCAGTCTAGTGCCTGGAATCGATGTAGTCAGTCTATGTCTGTTTGCTCCTGTCTCCTGGTCTCCTGTTCTTTGCAAGATAAGCTAAGTCCTGCTTTCTTATTTTTGTTATTTTGCATTGCTTCTATTTTGTTCCAGCTAGTTCATAATGTGATTCCTGATTTTTGCTGGAAGCTCTAGGGGGCTGATATTCTCCCCCCACACCGTTAGTCAGTGCGGGGGTTCTTGGATAATCAGCGTGGATATTTTTGTAGGGTTTTTGCTGACCGCATAAGTCCGCTTCCTATTTTCTGCTATTAATTAGTGGTCCTCTCTTTGCTAAATCTAGTTCATTCTTACGTTTGTCTTTTCTTCTTACCTCACCGTTATTATTTGTTGGGGGCTTGTATATTAACTTTGGGGTTCTTTCTCTTGAGGCAAGTGAGGTCTTATTTTCTCTGAAAGGGTTAGTTAGTTCTCCGGCTGGTGCGAGACGTCTAGAATCAACGTAGGCACGTTCCCCGGCTACTTCTAGTTGTTGTGCTAGGATCAGTTATGCGGTCAGCCAATTTACCACCTCCCTATGAGCTGGTTTTTGTGTTTGCGGACTTAGCTACAACTCCTGAGATCCTCTACCACTAGGCTCACAACATTGGAGTATGTTGCGGAGAAGATCTTGGATTCTCGTTTTTCTAGACGGAGGCTTCAGTATCTTGTCAAGTGGAAGGGTTATGGCCAGGAGGATAATTCTTGGGTTGTTGCCTCCGATGTTCATGCTGATGATTTGGTTCGTGCCTTCCATTTGGCTCGTCCGGATCGGCCTGGGGGCTCTGGTGAGGGTTCGGTGACCCCTCCTCAAGGGGGGGTACTGTTGTGAATTCTGTTGTGGGTTCTGCTCTTGGGCTCCCTCCGGTGGTTATAAGTTGTAGTGCTGCTGTTTGTCCTTCACAACAGTCATTAGCTGCTTCCACTTTGGACGGGGCTATTTAGTCTTGCTCCTTCCTTTATTGAGTGCCAGTTGTCCATTGTTTTCTAGGGATCCACATCTCTGCTTGGTTTCTCCTTCTGGATTGTCCAAATCATCAAAGATAAGTCCTGGCTCTGTTTTTGCAGTCCACATGCGGTGGACTTAATAGTTCTGTGAATTGCTATGTTTTTTCTTGTCCAGCTTTGTCTGTGTTAAGATTTAGTCAGCCAAGTTGGAAGCTCTGGAGTCACAGAGTTACCCTCCATGCCTTTAGTTAGGTGTGGTGATTTTTGTATTCTCTGTGGTGGATTTTGTAGTATTTTTTATACTGACCGCACAGTACTCTTTCCTGTCTTTTCTTTCTAGGTAGCGTGGCCTCCTTTGCTAAATTCTGTTTTCAGTCTGCGTTTGTAATTTCCCTCTCCTCTCACAGTCAACATTTGTGGGGGGCTGCCTTTCCTTTGGGAATTTTCTCTGAGGCAAGATAGTATTCCTGTTTCTTTCTTTAGGTGTAATTAGTCCTCCGGCCGTGACGAGGTGTCTAGGGAGTGACAGGAACATCCCACGGCTACTTCTAGTTGATGTGTTAAGTTCAGGGTCTGCGGTCAGTATAGAGGCCACCTACTCCAGAGCTCGTCCATGCTGCTCCTAGGCCACCAGTTCATAACAGGAAATATACTGTGAAGACTTTTTGAACATTCATAAAAGTGAAATATTGCTATAATAAGGTTCGCTTTGTTGCCTCATCGTTTCAGGTTACTTGATCAGGAAATTCTGATTTAGTGCTAATTTTATCACAAACAGTACTTGACAGCACAAATTCAACTCAAGATTAATAGTTCTTTACCATCTGCTGACTGGAGGAATAATTGTAAAAATAAGACCAATATTAGTTAAATTATGTTCTCAGTAAAATAACAGAAGGAAAATAAAGGAAATTATGGGAGAGTGGTGTATATACTCCGAGGAGTTGTTATGTGGCAATATTTAATCTAAGCAGGGTCTGTCTGCCTGTGTTATTTCTACTCTCATTGGGTTTCAGAACAAGTTTTTTTGTGTTTAAACAGCTAAAGAATATGAATTTGTCAATTAGACTTATGTGAAAACCTGTTTCAGCATATGTAGACACTAATCAGCAGTGGTAATATGTGTATATTTATATACTGCTAACGTTATTAATGGTAATGAGGATTCGTCTATATGCTTCATACAAATGTGGAAAATACTCCAATAAAGAACATTTGGCAAACATTCATTATTTCATTTTCCTTTAAATGGGTTATCTGTCCTTTTTAAAACTTGATGGCCTACGATTACGCTAAGCCAAAATATTAGATCAGTGGAGGGCTGACTTTCCATCCCAACATCAACTGTTTTCAGAGGCCGTAGTCTAGTGAACACAATCACATAGAAGCGTGGCTGCGATTAATGGCATGCATTGTACTCAAAACGCTTAAGAAGAATTCCTTATTATGAATTTTATCCCATGAAAAATAAAGTTCCTATACTTTTAATCCACAAAAGAGTGTCGGACTTCACTTTTCTTGCTAGTGAGCACAATGTCTCCTTCATTACCTGTCAGATACACCTCCTTACTTTCTGTAGAATATTTACCCCTTAAGGATGTGCCCATTTTGGGCCTTAAGAACAGTGTTTCCTGGGACCATAATACTTTTTCCATTAATGTAGCTGTATGAGGGCTTGTTTTTTTCTGGTATGAGATGTATTAATCAGAGGCAACATTTTGGAGTACATATAATTAACATTTATTAATTCTTCACAACCGTTAAGAGATTAAAAGATTACGACATAAAATATAATATTTGCACAGCAATGTCGTTTTGACATTGCCATGCAATATGTTCATTTTTGGGGGTAATTTTTCATGCGGATTTCGGGGTTTAAAATGGCATGTGCACATATTTTTAAAAGGAACCTGTGAGGTGACTCATGGTCCCTGAACTACCGGTAGCATAAATCAGATAATGGCTGTGTTATTTCAGCCATGTATGTTTTACTGTAATGCTGCAGCGTTTCAGAGGCTACATTTTTAAAAGGGTGGGACAAAACGTCTCGGATAACTAGTTGAAGGGAAGGTCCCTGGTGGCTTCTTGGCTCTGCCTCTCTGTTTACACTAGACGGGTAGTGTGGTGAGCACTCTTGCTGAGATCCGAGATGCTGGTGAAGTGGGATGCCAATCCCCGTAATAGAGTAATGTTCAATCAAGGCACACTCTTGATAGATGCTTGTGAGAACTTTATTGTACAGATATAGATGCAGCAATAGCACAATTCACGAATAAGGAATTGGTGCAGGGATAAAGAAAATGGTGAGGCGACAAGAACATAACGTTTCGACTCTCATAGGGTCTTATTCATATAGTCGCTGTTGGCAAAGTTCACTGTTTACATTGACATATGGAGAAACCTGACAATCTAAGGTCACTTGCACATGTTGAGTATTTGGTGAGTTTTTTTTACCAAAAAACAGGAGTAAGTAACAAATGGGGAAGAGGTGCACATGTTTCTATTATACTTTTCCTCTGACTGTTCCACTGTTGGTTTTGGCTTAAAAATACTGAGGTAAAAAACTCACCAAATACTCAACGTGGGCACAGGGCCTAAGGGAGCGAGGCACAGAGAAGCCACTGGGGATATGTTTCAGACTAGTGATCTAAGATGTATAGTCCCTGGCAGGCTTTTCAAAGTATGCTCATCCATGTGACATTTGTGTGGCATCTGTATCTATACATACAGTTTAATATTTGCAATTTATCCATAAGATATGATTTTAAGGTAAAACCAGAGACTAAAATGGGTGAGTTTCATCCAAAATACGGAGGAGAATAGTGCATGCTGCAATTTTTCATGGACATTCAGTCTGTGTGAAAAAACATCTCCTTATTGAATAACATTTGTCAGTGTGCTGTTAGTGTACTATAAAATTTTAAATTGGACAGCTTATGTCCTTACAATATGCTTGTCCGAACGAGCCCTTAACCCCTAAACAACCACCAATACGCATTAAACCGGCAGCCAGTAAGAGGCCTTATTCCTCATTGCTGTTTAAAAGTGGCGGCGAGAAATATGGTAATAGCACCCCTCAGAGTCAGAAAATATCCAGGGTTTCAGCTACCAGGACATTTTTCTTCTATTTAAAAAAAAGGAAGCTCTGCATTAAAAATCATTTCCTTCTCCTCTATCATGATCTAATATGTCTGAGGAGAGATAAATAGTGTCCTTAAGTCCCCCTCGGTTCCTTTGTACCAGTGTCACTATCTCCCAACCCCCCACCTCTTCTTCTTGTGGGAAATGCAACATCAGGGGCCAAATGATGATTTGGAAACAGGACAGCACTTGGGCTATGCTTCTCTCTTCTCCCCTTGTAGTTGTTCTGCGAGAGAAGAGAGATACACTACATCCAAAGAGCTCTCTTGTCAGATAAAAAGAAAAAATTTTCTAGACTAATTTCAATAAATCCTTGCCAATCTCCTAATCAGCCCCAATATCCTCCCCATTGAGTGATACAGAATATGCTTCTAAAGCAGAACAGTTTTCAAACAGGGACGACTCCTCTTCCTCCATGGGATCCCACAGTCAAATGTTAGCGGAGTGAGTCACCACTGCTGAAAAGTCAGAGGCAGGGCCAAGTTCCAAAGTCCCACCTCCATTGTAGTATCTCACCCATTCCTTTTCCCATCAAATTCACCCCTTTATACTAACTACTGGAATAAAAGTAGATGTCACTAATTTTACCCCTTTTGATTTTTTCAAAGTTTTTGTAATCCAATTAATTGCCCACCAAAACAAATTTATATGCCAGCCATTCCCCTTCATGGATCCCCATAATTGTCCTTAAAATAAAACATTTGGGACATTACTTTCAAAATGGGTTCAGAAAAAAAAAAAAAAATCTCTGCTACTACTGGGCAACAAAATCTGTCCACAGTACCCCTGTTTTTGCAGCAGTCTTGTCGCGAGCCCGTTATGAAATCCTTGTGAGATTTCTTCATTTTAGTGATAATTCCAAGGCTCCCCAAGAAATGATCCCAACTATGATCACCTTAATAAATTGAGACAACTAATTTCCCTCCTAAAGCATTTATTTTTAAGTTCCTATAGCCCTGAGCAAAATGTTGCAGTTAATGAGTCCCTTTTGAGTTTCAAGGGCCATCTGTTACTCTGCCAATTCATACCCTCCAAGCGAGCCAAATACGGTGTCAAATTATCCAAAATGTGATAGAGCGCAACTGTGTACACGTGCACATTTCTAATTTATGAAGGCAGGGATCACCAAATAAGCCCACCAAACTGCCCCCAGACAAATGGCACCTTGGATAAAATTGTCTGGGAACTAAGGAAACCATTTCTACTTCAAGGTTACCACATGTACAATGATAATTATTACACCAGTAACCCCCTAAACAAATCCCTCCACGCTGCAAATACAGGAACCTGTAGGACAGTCAGAAAAAAACAAATAGGTTTTTGGAGACTTTTATAGAAAGGGGCATCATTCTCATTCGCAAGGGAACAACTTCTTGCAGTGAAGTGCAGTGACAGGAAAGACATGTACATGCTGACCACACTGCATTTGGACAACACTGTGATGGTCAGAGACAGGGGCGCCACCAGGGGCAGAAACTGGTCTGTGTAGGGGCCTGGTATAAAAAGGTATCAATCTATCTCATCGAGATTGCTACCTATAATAGCTTTGTCCTCCATAAGAAGTCTCAAGGAGTGCTCAGAAAAATGTCAAATGTTTCCTATTTGACTCAAGGGCACAGGAGGCACCTTTCGAGTCTGAGGCTATCCGGAGACTTTCAGAGTGACATTTTATTCCCCTTGTCCCTTCCCCTCGTTTCTGCCACTCCCACCCAAAACCATCTCCAAAAGGATGTTGGATTTGTAGTAAACATGAAGGAGCGATTCCAGCTATTATTAACCCATGTGCACATCACAACCGGGTCTTTGTTTCACCTCGTTTTGAGAAATGCCACACAACTTCCCATCTTTAATCCAATTACCATGAATTACATCAAATTGTGTGGTATTTTTTTTTTCAAATAATTTATATTTATATGTTCTGATTAGTGGTCCACAGTAAAGATTCGATTTATTACTTGTCCCTTAAAAATTACTATTTTAAACCATTTCACAATTAATTCCAGGCCACAATCATTACATACCAAGCTATTATTCAGACAATTCTTATCCACATGCCCATGTCTATATACTCCAGAAAGTGGACCCCACAAATATTCTGAAAAAATTCAGGTAATTGACTATTAATTCCAGGACTTGATCATTCACATACCAAACTTTTATTCAGATAAATTGTTGACCATGTCAGTATACTCCAGAACGTGAACCCCACAAATGATCTTGAAAAGTCAGGTCATCTGACAAATAATTCCAGGACTTGATAAACATTTTTGACCATTTATCTTAGTGTGACTATTTTTACGACTATGTCTTGCTACACAAAACTTTTGTTATGCTACTGATATATTACACATGTCAACAGAAAACAATATTTCAGGTGCCAAGGTTTTTTGAATGGATTTAGGGTATTTTGAAGGTGCTGAACACAAAACTCCCATTATTTTTGCTGAATTGGCTCTAGTTTTTTAGATAATTCATTCAAGAAATTATGCATTCCCCCAGTGAGAATTGTGTGTAATAACAAATGCAATAGATTTTTGTCAAGACTCTGTTGTCGGGTGTCACCAGGACCAAGGGCTCCTTTCCTGTCCTTAACGCTAGGGGAGCCCTAGCTTGCCCTGTTCCCTGGATTACTTCTGATGTTGAAGACGCCGGGGCTACATACCTTGCCTTAGGTCTTGAATCCGCTCAAAGTCTGTACCCTTCCACCACCCAGGGAAGAGGGGGATCAACATGTTAGGGCATGTTAGGTTAGGCTATGGGTTGAACTAAATTGACTTAAAGTCTTCCTTTAACCTTAATTAATAACTATGTTACTAGTAGTGTACTGTAAAACACCAACCAGACTAACAAGGTAATACGAATAGGGGTAACAATAAACACCAAACATACAAATATACACACACATATAACAGATGAATGCATCGGTGTCATGGTTCCCAATGGCAGGGGAACGTCAGGACACATAAATAACGGACGAGCTCTTGGGTGATGGAATCTCGAGCTGACTGTGAGCTAAACCTACCACACAACTAGTAGTGGCCGGGGGGCGTGCCTACGTTTTATCCCTAGACGTCTCTCGCCAGCCGGAGAACTAACTTACCCTAGTAGAGGAAAAAACAGACCTGGCTTACCTCTAGGGAAATTCCCCCAAAAAGGAGACAGAAGCCCCCCACATATATTGACGGTGAGTTCAGAGGAAAAGACATACGCAGTATGAAGGTAGGTTCAGCAAAGCGAGGTCCGCTTACTAGATAGTAGAAAGATACAAAAGGGAACTGCACGGTCAGCTGAAAACCCTTTTAAAATACCATCCTGAAATTACTTTAAAACTCATGTGTCAACTCATGACACCGGAGTGGTAATTTCAGCCCACAAGAGCTTCCAGCTACAGAGAAAGACTTAACTGTAAACTGGAACAAAAATGCAAACAAACTTAGGACTAAGAGTCCAACTTAGCTGATCAGTAGTCTAGGAGCAGGAACATGCAACAGAAAGGCTCTGGTTACATTGATGGCCGGCAAGGCAATGACTGAAGAGCAGGAATAAATAGGAACTCCCCACTACTGATGAAAACAGGTGAACTGAGAAAGAAAACACACCCGAGTCACCAGTACCACTAGCCACCACCAGAAGGAGCCCAAAAGCAGATTCACAACAGTACCCCTTCCTCAAGGAGGGGGCACCGAACCCTCACAAGAACCACCAGGGCGATCCGGATGAGCCCTATGAAAGGCATGAACCAAATCAGAGGCGTGAACATCAGAAGCAGTTACCCAAGAATTATCTTCTTGACCATAACCCTTCCACTTAACCAGATATTGTAGTCTCCGTCTGGAAATACGGGAGTCCAAAATTTTCTCCACAACATACTCCAATTCACCCTCAACCAGCACAGGAGCAGGAGGCTCGGTAGAAGGAACAACCGGCACCTCATACCTCCGCAACAACGACCGATGGAAGACATTATGGATAGCGAAAGATGCCGGAAGGTCTAAACGAAAGGATACAGGGTTAAGAATCTCCAAAATCCTATAAGGACCGATGAACCGAGGCTTAAACTTGGGAGAAGAAACCCTCATAGGGACAAAACGGGAAGACAACCACACCAAGTCCCCAACATGAAGACGAGGACCAACACGACGACGGCGGTTGGCAAAATGCTGAGTCTTCTCCTGGGACAACTTCAAATTGTCCACCACCTGTCCCCAAATCCGATGCAACCTATCCACCATAGTATCCACTCCAGGACAATCCGAAGACTCCACCTGACCGGAAGAAAAACGAGGGTGAAACCCCGAATTGCAAAAGAAAGGAGAAACCAAAGTGGCAGAACTAGCCCGATTATTGAGGGCAAACTCTGCCAACGGCAAAAAGGCAACCCAGTCATCCTGATCCGCAGACACAAAACACCTCAAATAAGTCTCCAAGGTCTGATTAGTTCGCTCCGTCTGGCCATTAGTCTGAGGATGGAACGCAGACGAAAAAGACAAATCAATGCCCATCCTAGCACAGAATGCCCGCCAAAATCTAGACACGAACTGAGTCCCCTGTCAGAAACGATATTTTCCGGAATACCATGCAAGCGAACCACATTTTGAAAAAACAGAGGAACCAATTCGGATGAGGAAGGCAACTTAGGCAAAGGTACCAAATGAACCATCTTTGAAAAACGGTCACACACCACCCAGATGACAGACATTTTCTGAGAAACAGGGAGATCAGAAATAAAATCCATAGAGATGTGAGTCCAAGGCCTCTTCGGAATAGGCAAGGATAACAACAATCCGCTAGCCCGAGAACAACAAGGCTTGGCCCGAGCACAAACATCACAAGACTGCACAAAAACTCGTACGTCTCGAGACAGGGAAGGCCACCAGAAGGACCTAGCCACCAAATCCCTAGTACCAAAGATTCCAGGATGACCTGCCAACGCAGAAGAATGAACCTCCGAGATGACTCTACTGGTCCAATCATCAGGAACAAACAGTCTACCAGGCGGGCAACGATCAGGTCTATCCGCCTGAAACTCCTGCAAAGCCCGTCGCAGGTCTGGGGAAACAGCAGATAATATCACCCCATCCTTAAGGATACCTGTAGGTTCAGAATCACCAGGGGAATCAGGCTCAAAACTCCTAGAAAGGGCATCTGCCTTCACATTTTTAGAACCTGGTAGGTATGAGACCACAAAATTAAACCGAGAGAAAAACAACGACCAGCGCGCCTGTCTAGGATTCAGGCGCTTGGCAGACTCAAGATAAATCAGATTCTTGTGATCGGTCAATACCACCACCTGATGTCTAGCCCCCTCAAGCCAATGACGCCACTCCTCAAAAGCCCACTTCATAGCCAAAAGCTCCCGATTACCAATATCATAGTTTCGCTCGGCGGGCGAAAATTTTCGAGAAAAGAACGCACAAGGTCTCATCACGGAGCAGTCGGAACTTTTCTGCGACAAAACCGCCCCAGCTCCGATCTCGGAAGCGTCGACCTCAACCTGAAAAGGAAGAGCAACATCAGGCTGACGCAACACAGGGGCAGAAGAAAAGCGGCGCTTAAGCTCCCGAAAGGCCTCCACAGCAGCAGGGGACCAATTAGCAACATCAGCACCCTTTTTTGTCAAATCAGTCAAAGGTTTAGCAACATCCGAAAAACCAGTTATAAATCGACGATAAAAATTAGCAAATCCCAAGAATTTCTGAAGGCTCTTAAGAGAAGTAGGTTGCGTCCAATCACAAATAGCCCGAACCTTGACAGGATCCATCTCAATGGAAGAAGGGGAAAAAATGTACCCCAAAAAAGAAATCTTTTGAACCCCAAAAATACACTTAGAACCCTTCACACACAAGGAATTAGCCCGCAAAACCTGAAAAACCCTCCTGACTTGTTGGACATGAGAGTCCCAGTCATCCGAAAAAATCAAAATATCATCCAGATACACAATCATAAATTTATCCAAATATTCACGGAAAATGTTATGCATAAAGGACTGAAAGACTGAAGGGGCATTTGAAACACCAAAAGGCATTACTAAATACTCAAAATGGCCCTCGGGCGTATTAAATGCGGTTTTCCACTCATCCCCCTGCTTAATTCGCACCAAATTATACGCCCCACGAAGATCAATCTTAGAGAACCACTTAGCCCCCTCTATTCGAGCAAACAAATCAGTCAGCAGTGGCAAAGGATACTGATATTTGACTGTAATTTTATTCAAGAGTCGATAATCAATACACGGCCTCAAAGAGCCATCTTTTTTAGACACAAAGAAAAAACCGGCTCCTAAGGGAGATGAAGAAGGACGAATATGTCCCTTTTCCAGGGACTCCTTAATATACTCTCGCATAGCAACATGTTCAGGTACGGATAAATTAAACAAACGACCCTTTGGAAATTTTCTGCCTGGAATCAGATCTATTGTACAATCGCAATCTCTGTGAGGAGGGAGCGAACCAAGCTTAGGCTCCTCAAAAACATCACGATAATCAGACAAAAATGCCGGAATCTCAGAGGGAATAGATGATGAAATGGAAACCAAAGGTACGTCCCCATGAGCCCCCTGACATCCCCAGCTTAACACAGACATTGCTTTCCAGTCAAGGACTGGATTATGAGATTGTAACCATGGCAATCCGAGCACCAAAACATCATGTAGATTGTACAACACAAGGAAGCGAATCACCTCCTGATGATCTGGAGTCATACGCATGGTCACTTGTGTCCAGTATTGTGGTTTATTACTAGCCAATGGCGTAGAATCAATACCCTTCAGAGGTATAGGGACTTCCAGAGGCTCTAGATTAAACCCACAGCGCCTGGCAAAGGACCAATCCATAAGACTCAAAGCGGCGCCAGAGTCGACATAAGCGTCCGCGGTAATTGACGATAATGAACAAATCAAGGTCACAGATAGAATAAACTTAGACTGTAAAGTGCCAATTGAAACAGACTTATCAACCTTCTTTGTGCGTCTAGAGCATGCTGATATAACATGAGTTGAATCACCACAATAGAAGCACAACCCATTTTTTCGCCTAAAATTCTGCCGTTCGCTTCTGGACAGAATTCTATCACATTGCATATTCTCTGGCGCCTTCTCAGAAGACACCGCCAAATGGTGCACAGGTTTACGCTCCCGCAAACGCCGATCAATCTGAATAGCCATTGTCATGGACTCATTCAGACCTGTAGGCGCAGGGAACCCCACCATAACATCCTTAATGGCATCAGAGAGACCCTCTCTGAAATTCGCCGCCAAAGCGCACTCATTCCACTGAGTAAGCACAGACCATTTACGAAATTTTTGGCAGTATATTTCAGCTTCATCTTGCCCTTGAGACAGGGCCATCAAGGCTTTTTCAGCCTGAATCTCTAAATTAGGTTCCTCATAAAGCAACCCCAAAGCCAGAAAAAACGCATCCACATTGAGCAACGCAGGATCCCCTGGTGCCAATGCAAATGCCCAATCTTGAGGGTCACCTCGCAGCAAGGAAATTACAATCTTAACCTGCTGTGCGGGATCTCCAGTGGAGCGAGGTCTCAGAGAAAGAAATAATTTACAATTATATTTGAAATTCAAAAAACGAGATCTATCTCCGGAGAAAAATTCTGGTATAGGAATTCTAGGTTCAGATATAGGAGCATGTATAACAAAATCCTGTAAATCTTGAACTTTTGTGGCAAGATTATTCAAACCTGTAGCAAAACTCTGAGGATCCATTTTAAGCAGGTGAGATCAGAGCCATTCAAGGGTTAGAAGGAGAGGGAGACAAAGACTGCAATTAGAGCTGAAATGCAACTGATTCAACTATAGAGCAAGCACCAAAGGAAAAAAAAAAAAAAATTTGCAGACTTCTTTTTCTCTCCTTTCTTCTGCCAACAGTTTTAACACTTGGCCGGCCATACTGTCATGGTTCCCAATGGCAGGGGAACGTCAGGACACATAAATAACGGACGAGCTCTTGGGTGATGGAATCTCGAGCTGACCGTGAGCTAAACCTACCACACAACTAGTAGTGGCCGGGGGCGTGCCTACGTTTTATCCCTAGACGTCTCTCGCCAGCCAGAGAACTAACTTACCCTAGTAGAGGAAAAAACAGACCTGGCTTACCTCTAGGGAAATTCCCCCAAAAAGGAGACAGAAGCCCCCCACATATATTGACGGTGAGTTCAGAGGAAAAGACATACGCAGTATGAAGGTAGGTTCAGCAAAGCGAGGTCCGCTTACTAGATAGTAGAAAGATACAAAAGGGAACTGCACGGTCAGCTGAAAACCCTTTTAAAATACCATCCTGAAATTACTTTAAAACTCATGTGTCAACTCATGACACCGGAGTGGTAATTTCAGCCCACAAGAGCTTCCAGCTACAGAGAAAGACTTAACTGTAAACTGGAACAAAAATGCAAACAAACTTAGGACTAAGAGTCCAACTTAGCTGATCAGTAGTCTAGGAGCAGGAACATGCAACAGAAAGGCTCTGGTTACATTGATGGCCGGCAAGGCAATGACTGAAGAGCAGGAATAAATAGGAACTCCCCACTACTGATGAAAACAGGTGAACTGAGAAAGAAAACACACCCGAGTCACCAGTACCACTAGCCACCACCAGAAGGAGCCCAAAAGCAGATTCACAACACATCGGGGAGTGGAGGATGGGGTTAAACAAAGTAGGAGAAGAAAGGGAATTATCACACACTCAAAACCTAGCAACAGTCACAGATAAATCTGCAAAATTCCTTCTCAAATAACAACCAACAACAATCTCCAGACATGCTGCATAAGCCACCTCTGACAATGAGTGCTAGCCAGGGCCCAGATTATATAGGAGATGGAAGTGGCTAACAGTGCACGGCTGAGAGCCTTAACGCAGGAAAACTTCCAGGAGCTCTCAACTGAGCAGTTTAAGCCCTGCACTGCTAAAAGAAATGTACACCGTTTAATGTGAAGGTGAAGAAGTAAGAGAAATCAGATGCTGCTGTCTTCTGGCTTCTCTCTGTCGCGATAAATCTGTGACGCTTTACAGTGTCTTAGGTAATGAAATATCCCATATAACTACTTTGTATTTCAATTTATAGGCTTACAATGCTATAAAAATTACTTTTTGAAGCCAGAATTCTACTGTAATTAATTAATCAATTAGCTATTAAATATTTCAGAAACTAGAGCCAATCTGGCAAAATCAGTAATACTCTTAATCAGCACCATAAATTTAATATAAAATTGTTCAGACATCATTGGCACCAAAATCACTGTAATACTAGTGTTATTTATATTGGTGATACATGCATGATCGTTTAATCTCTAATAATAACTCTGTTCCATATTTATGCACTATGGGCTTTACTGCATGGTTCTTGCTAAACCTCCTATACCAGACAATACTTTCAGAATTCTGTAGGGGATTGGTCGTTTTGTGCACATAGCGGTTCCTATCTTGATGGGCAGGAACCTGTTATGGTATACCACGTTGGCACATTCATCCCTCATGTAGGGATTGATGGACTCTTTGAAAGATGAATCTTTCATTCTAGCCCTGCAGGTGTTCTTTCATCTTTGGAACAAACTCAGATTTAACACACAGTAGGCTACATTTTAGATAAATACATTAGAGGGTATAAGGTACAGAAAACATATGCACTGCAAATGGGACAATCTATTTCAAATAGAGCCAAATTTGTGTTACAAAATTCAAATATTGCCCCTTCCCTTCCGAGCCCTGCTGTTTGTCTAAACAGAACTTTTTGACTACATGTGTGGTATCGCTGCTCTCATAAGAAAGTGGGTAACAAACTGTAGGTTCTGGCAATACAGGTCAGTGTCCTGGGGCTCCTAAATACTCAGGTCCCCCTCACAGAGATCTGCCATCTTAGGGCTGTCGCCCAGAAGACCAGGGACTTGTGTTGACACCAATCCTGTCAGACCCAAATAAATATTCAAATATACTAGGAACAAAAACCTATATAGAAAAGAAATCCCATAATTAAGAATCAATGAATTTGTACCATGAATTCTAAAATACAAAGCATAAATCAAAAAGAAGTATTCACTGAAAAATTGTATAAAATTTAAACTTTTATCGATAAATATTAAAACGTGATTACACAACAATAAGAAAAATAAAAATAATTGCACAATAAATGAAGAGGTTAAAAAATGAAACATAAAACAATGATATGTGAGAGAGCAGAATATGTCACCCAGACTGGCAAAAAAATAAATCAAAACAATAATACATCCATAATAACAGACAAAATTATGGGGGCTGCTGTACAAGCATTCATCAATATTAAAGATACATAAATTCATAATATAAAGTGCATAATGCTGTAATTAATTAATGTAAATATTAATAACCTAATATACAGTTTGTTAGAAATAAATGTATCTTTATAAAAGGATATTGGGTGATATGGCAAGAAAAGTAACTGCATACAATTATATTATTAACCAAAAGAAGGAAGGTGCTTAGTGCAATAGTGCAATAATAGATATATAAACTGCATGAACTGTTAAGCAGAAAAGCCATAATTGAAAAAATGTGTGAGATACTGTTTTTGTTGATTTAACCTGCAAAGGCCAAAGCTATTCCTTCACTCACTTGTATTAGCTGGACAGGTTTCATTTTTATCTTTACTTGCACCCATTGTGCCATTTTCTGCTGAATTTTGCCACTAAAGCGGCTTGAGGGTCTCATACACTCAGTTATGGACTGAGCCGTATACAGTATTCACCATAAGGACTGTTAGGCCGGGGTCACACTTGCGAGTGTAATGCAAGAAACTCGCGTGAGTCTCTCGCACCAATACCCGGCACTGCTACCGGCACTCAGGACCGAAGCGTTCAGCTGCATAGAAATACATTCAGCCACACGCTCCGGTCCTGAGTGCCGGTGGCAGTGCCGGGTATTGATGCGAGAGACTTGCGCGAGTTTCTCACATTACACTCGCAAGTGTGACCCTGGCTTTACAAGGACTGTGTTCATATCTGTTCCACAGTAGTTAATGTTAAATATTAATTATTAATTGAATTATTCATATTCTCAATTCTGTACTGAGCACATTGCCTCTCGCTGACATTACAAAAGCTATTTCTGTATATGTAGCTCAGAGCATAAGTTAACACCATATAGAGGGAACACGTGGTCTGTAGGACATATAAATAACGTCTCTTAGGAGGGTGTGGGGTTGTCACGTGGGGGCTGTCACCTCCTGCCTTCACCATCATTCTCCATGGACGTCAGACAAGTCACACAAGGAAGGAACAGCTGATAGCCATGATTCTACTCCATGAAAGAAAGATGACTTCTATTACATCTCAGAAACGATGAGTAACAAGCGCTGATATTTCCAAATGGACAATCTGTTCGTAACTATTTCATCTATTTTTAGGTTTTGCTGCAATGTAGTTTTTCTGTGGACAATTCAATAAACCACTACATTTTTTATGAAAATATCATGACATTTTTTCTTTAAGAGTAACGCACCTGGTGAATAGTCTTGATTAAATAAATGTGCAAAAAAAGCATATTTAACAGTTATTAAGAAGGGCCAGGTCGATTTAATGCACTAATATAGAGTAAAAAGGACTCAGTTTGTTCTGTTCCCAGGTCCTTAACTTAGGACAGGGGATCCCTATGAAGGAACTGTGTAGTTACTTTATCTGCACAAGCCACTTGGGAGGTTATACCATACAGACTTCCTATTGGTATTTACTGTTTTTATATGTTCTAATTCTTTATAGGGTGGAGAATCTGTTCAAGGACTTTTGTACAATTTTGATAACACATGTTTTTATAAAAACATTTTACCCTAATTTTGTACTTTACAGAGATTGAAGATTGGAGATATGTACAGAAAATGTTCGTATAATTGTACTTGTGATTGTACAGGCATGTCAAAGAAGGGGGAGCATGTAATACCCCAAAGTTGGGGATTACAATAATGTAGAGCATGTTAAAATACTTGAAGTTTGATACTGTTTTTATGTGTAAGGCATAAAACTCCTCACTAAGCTGGTAACTAGGAATCTAGTTTGGTGAGTGGCTCTTAGTGTACCAAAACTGCTGCAATTTTAGAATAGTGTACAGATCAGCCAGACCAAGGGGTTTAAGGAATTCAATGGGCTACAAATTCTATGTAGTACCTGAAAGTTCAAAATGCTCACTATACACCTGGATAAAATCCTTGAGTGGTGTAGTTTCCAAAATGGGGTCACTTGTGAGGGGTTTCTGCTGTTTAGGCAAGTTAGGGACCCTGCAAATGCGAAACGGTGACGGCATTCTCTTTAGGCCAAATTTGTATTCCAAAATTCAAATTTATCTCCTTCCCTTCAGTGCCCTGCCAGTTGTCCAAACAAAGCATTCTGACCACATCAGTGTGGCAAAAGAAACTGAGTAACGCATTTTGCAGTCCATTTTGTCATGCTAATCATTGCAAAAATGCAAAAATTAGGGCTAAAGCAACATTTTAGAGATAATTTTTTTTTTTTTTATTCCACTTTGCATTAATTTCTGTGTAGCACCTGAAGGGTGTTTTTCAAAAAGTTTTGAAATATTTGAGGGGTGCGGTTTTTAAAATGGTATCACTTTTGGGGAGTTTCCACTATATAGGCCCTCAAATCTATTTAAATCAAAATAGGTCCCTAAAGAAACAGGTTTTGTAAAATTAAAAAAAAATAGAAATTACTGCTAAACTTTTAACCCCTCTAACATCCTAACAAAATAAAATTATGTTTGAAAAATGATCCTGATGTAAAGTAGACATATGTGAAATGTTATGTATTAATTGTTTTGTACAGCACGACTAACTGGTTTAAGGATATAAAAATTGAAAGTTTGAAAATCACGATTTATCAAACTTTTTGCCAAAATTGTAATACTTTCACAAATAAACGCAAAAAGTACAATGTGTCACACAAAAAACAAATTCAGAATCACTGGGATCTGATGAAGTGTTCCAGAGTTATTACCACATAAAGTGACACTGGTTAGACTTCTAAAAGGAGTTACCCTGTGACTCACTCTAATATTCCATATATAAAAAAATATATTTATTGACCATCAATTTAATTAGAAAATGAGAATTTAATATCAGAACATCTGAAGGTTACAAAGCATTTGCTAAGAGATGTGTGGCACATTGAAGGGCTAGTAATATTTAACCCCTTAACGACCGCCGATATGGCTTTTATCGGCAGTAGTTAAGGGTACTTAAACCACAGTGCCATTAATTAACAGCACTGTGGAAAAAGTGTATAGCGCCCCCCTAGAGTTGGAATTTCTCCGGGGTCTCGGCTGCCGGGGGTAGCCGAGACCCCAGAGAACATGATTTGGGTCGGTTTTTACCAACCCCGGGGTTGCGATCGCCGTTATTAACCGTATTTTTAAAAAAGTGCGATTTGCAATTTAATTTCTCACTCCTCTGATGTGATCACACATCAAAGAATAGAGAAATAGGATCCCCAATCACTCCCATGTACATCCCTGTGTCCCCCAGTATGCCTGGGCCCGCTTTCACCCTCCTGCGTCCCTCCCCCCACGTCTTCTTCCAGGTAGGAAATCGCGGGCGAATGCGCAGTGCGCCCACTACCCGGCAATAATAGTGAGATTTTTTCTATTGGTTCATTTTGGTCACTGTGATAGACCCTATGACAGTGGTCAAAATACAAAAATAGGAAATTAACTCCCCCTTTATCACCCCCTTAGTTAGTTAAAAATAAAATAAAGAAAATATATTTATTTCCATTTTCCCATTAGGGTTACAGTTGGGCTAATGTGAGTTGGGCTAAAGGGTTAGGGTTTGGGCTAAAGGGTTAGGGTTGGGATTAGGGTTAGGGTTGGGACTAGGGTGAGAGTTGGGATTAGGGTTAGAGTTGGGAATAGGGTTAGGGTTGGATTAGGGTTACGGTTGGATTAGGGTTAGGGTTTGGATTAGAGTTGGGATTAGGGTTATGGTTGGGATTAGGGTTAGGGATGGGATTAGGGTTTGGATTGGGATTAGGGTTAGGGGTGTGTTGGGGTTAGATTTGTGGTTAGAGTTGGGGTTAGGGTTGTGCTTAGAGTTACGGTTAGGGTTGGGATTAGGGTTAGGGGTGTGTTGGGGTAAGGGTTGTGATTAGGGTTGGGATTAGGGTTAGGGTTGTGGATAGGGTTGGGATTAGGGTTAGGGGTGTGTTGGGGTAAGGGTTGTGATTAGGGTTATGGTTCGGGTTGGGATTAGGGTTAGGGTTGGGATTAGGGTTAGGGTTTGGATAAGGGTTAGGGTTAGGGTTGGGATTAGAGTTATGGTTGGGATTAGGGTTAGGGATGGGATTAGGGTTAGGGTTGGGATTAGGGTTAAGGGTGTGTTGGGGTTAGGTTTGTGGTTAGGGTTGGGATTAGGGTTAAGGTGTGGTTAGGGTTATGATTAGGGTTGGGATTAAGGTTAGGGGTGTGTTGGGGTTAGGTTTGTGGTTAGGGTTAGGGTAGTGGTTAGGGTTATGGTTAGGGTTAGGATTAGGGTTAGGGGTGTGTTGGGGTAAGGGTTGTGATTAGGGTTATGGTTAGGGTTGGGATTAGGGTTAGGGGTGTGTTGGGGTTAGGGTTGTGATTAGGGTTAGGTTAGGGTTGGAGTTAGAATTGGGGGGTTTCCACTGTTTAGGTACATCAGGGGTCTCCAAACGCAACATGGCGCCACCCTTGATTCCAGCAAATTTTGCGTTCAAAAAGTCAAATGGTGCTCCCTGTTGTGAATTCTGCTCTTGGGCTCCCTCCGGTGGTTGTAAGTGGTAGCGCTGCTGTCTCTGATTCACAGCATTTATCAGGTGTTTTCACTTTTTGCAATTTGGACAGGGCTATTTAGTCTTGCTTCACCCTTTAGTCAGTGCCAGTTGTCCATTGTTCCTGAAGGATTCACATCCCTGCCTGGTCTCTTCTGCTTTGCAGTTCTTTTCAACAAAGATAAGTTCTGGCCTTGATTTTGCTGTCCACATGCTGTGGTCTTATTGTTCAGTTATTTTCCATGTTTTGTCTTGTCCAGCTTGGTCTGTATAAGGATTTGTTTAGCCAAGATGGCATCTCTGGAGATGCAGATATACCCTCCATGTCTTTAGTTAGCTGTGGAGTTTTTGTATTTTCTGTGGTGGATATTTTCTAGTGTTTTAATACTGACCGCATAGTACTCTGTCCTGTCCTTTCTATTTAGCTAGAAGTGGCCTCCTTTGCTAAATTCTCATTTCAGTCTGTGTATGTTTTTTCCCTCTCCTCTCACAGTCAATATTTGTGGGGGGCTGCCTGTTCTTTGGGGATTTTCTCTGAGGCAAGATAGTTTTCCCTTTTCTATCTCTAGGGGTAATTAGTCCTCCGGCTGTGTCGAGATGTCTGGGGAGCGCTAGGTACATTCCATGGCTACTTCTAGTTGCAGTGTTAGGTTCAGGGTCTGTGGTCAGTACAGGTACCACCTTCTCCAGAGTACGTCCCATGCTGCTCTTAGGCCACCAGATCATAACAGTACAACTGGCCAACAATGAGTTAACCGCATCTCAGAAGAAGGGAAGGAAAGTGCTGAGCCATTTTTTTTTTCTGTAGTCTGTTGTGTTTTTTTTTTCTCTTCCCTCTTTGCCTCTGGGGGGCTCAGGAGTTCGGCGCTGGTATGGATGTTCATGGATTGGCTTCTCGTGTGGATCAACTTGCTGCTAGAGTACAGGGTATTTCCGATTATATCGTTCAAACTCCAGTTTTAGAGCCTAGAATTCCAACTCCTGATTTGTTTTTTGGGGATAGGTCCAAATTTCTGAGCTTTAAAAATAACTGTAAACTGTTTTTTTCTCTAAAACCCCGTTCCTCTGGTGATCCCATCCAGCAGGTTAAAATTGTTATATCTCTGCTGCGTGGTGACCCCCAGGATTGGGCATTTGCCCTGGAACCTGGGAATCCGGCGTTGCTTAATGTAGACACCTTTTTTCAGGCGCTTGGGTTATTGTATGAAGAACCTAATTCAGTGGATCATGCTGAGAAGACCTTGTTGGCCCTATCTCAGGGCCAAGAAGCGGCAGAATCATATTGCCAGAAGTTTAGAAAATGGTCTGTACTGACTAAATGGAATGAGGATGCCTTGGCGGCAATCTTCAGAAAGGGTCTTTCTGAATCCGTTAAATGTTATGATCCTGGTGGTAGTAGTCTTAGGCGAACTGAAGACCGCGCACACGGTGTGAATTTTTAGGTGATTTATTGAAGCCTACGCGTTTCAAGAGCTTTCCTGCTCTCTTCTTCAGGGCATATATCGATATATGCCCTGAAGAAGAGAGCAGGAAAGCTCTTGAAACGCGTAGGCTTCAATAAATCACCTAAAAATTTACACCGTGTGCGCGGTCTTCAGTTCGCCTAAGACTACTACCCTCAACATCCTTGTTGGATTTTTGTGGAGACCTGCAGCTGCGGTTAAGCATACATGGGAGTTGTGACCTAGGTTCACAACTCTAATAGGTGAGTACATTCCCTGCAAAGGGTTGTATGTTTTTCCTCAACAGTGTGACACATTGGGGGCGCCTTGTGTTTTTTTCATGATCCTGGTGGTAAGGACACATGAATGACCTGATGGGTAACTAGAAAATAGGACAAGCTCTGGGAATGTGGGAACTTTACTGACCGCAATCCTGATCCTATCAAACACTAAAGGCAGCCGTGGAGCGTTCCTAAGTCTGCCTAGACGCCTCTTCACAGCCTGAGAACTAACTTCCCCTAGAGAGAAACACAGCCTCACTTGCCTCAGAGAAATTTCCCCCAAAGTTTAGACAGCCCCCCACAAATAATAACGGTGAGTTAAGGAGAAAACACAAACATAGAAATGAAAACAGGTTTTAGCAAATGAGGCCCGCTAATCACTAGATAGTCAGAAGATAGCAAGGGAACTGTGCGGTCAGTATAAAATACTACGAAAATTATCCACCCAGAGAATGCAAAAGACCCCCACACCGACTCACGATGTGAGGGGCGCAACTCTGCACCCCAGAGCTTCCAGCTAGCAAGAAAATAGCATATAAGCAAGCTGGACTGAACTCGTCATATACAGAGAAACATTTTCAAAAAACAAGAGCAGAAATGAACTAGCATGAACTTAGCTTCTCCAAGAGGAGACAGGTCACAGGGAAATCCAAGAGAGTTCTGAACCAGTACTGAATACAACGACAGCTGGCAACAAGTAAAGGTCCAGGTGGAGTTAAATAGGGAACCAGCATAGCAGAAAACGAGGCAGCTGGAGCCCAGCTACAGACAGCCATATCACTCAAGGCCACCAGAGGGAGCCCATGAACAGAACTCATAAAGTACCACTCATGACCACAGGAGGGAGCCCGAGAACGGAATTCACAACAGTTAAAGATGTTATGGTGGGGTTCCCCACGCCTGTTGGTCTGAGTGATTCTATGTCTCTGGCTATTCAGATTAATCGGCGCTTGCACGAGCGCAGAGTTGTGCACACTATGGCATTGTCTTCCGAGCGGAGTCCTGAGCCTATGCAGTGTGATAGGATTGTGTCTAGAGCTGAACGACAAGGATTCAGACATCAGAATAGGTTGTGTTTTTACTGCGGCGATTCTGCTCATGTTATTTCTGATTGACCTAAGCGTACCAAGGGAATCGCTGGTTCTGTTACCATCAGTACTGTACAACCTAAATTTCTGTTATCTGTGACCCTGATCTGCTCATTATCGTCATTTTCTGTCATGGCAGTTGTGGATTCAGGTGCCGCTCTAAATTTAATGGACTTAGAATTTGCCAGACGTTGTGGTTTCCCCTTGCAGCCTTTGCAGAGTCCTATTCCTTTGAGGGGCATTGATGCTACACCGTTGGCTAAAAATAAACCTCAGTTTTGGACACAGCTGACCATGTGCATGGCGCCAGCCCATCTGGAAGATTGTCATTTTCAGGTGTTGCATAATTTGCATGATGCTATTGTGCTGGGTTTCCCATGGTTACAGGTGCATAATCCGGTATTAGAATGGAAATCTATGTCTGTGACTAGTTGGGGTTGTCAGGGGGTTCATGGTGACGTTCCTGTGATGTCAATTGCCTCCTCCCCCTCTTCTGAAATTCCTGAGTTTTTGTCAGATTTCCAGGATGTATTCAATGAGCCCAAGTCCAGTTCCCTTCCACCGCATAGGGACTGTGATTGTGCTATTGACTTGATTCCAGGCTGTAAGTTCCCTAAAGGCCGACTTTTCAACCTGTCTGTGCCAGAACATACCGCCATGCGGAGCTATGTGAAGGAGTCCTTGGAGAAGGAGCATATACGGCCATCTTCTTCACCATTGGGAGCAGGTTTTTTCTTTGTTGCCAAAAAAGATGGCTCCTTGAGACCCTGTATTGATTATCGCCTCTTGAATAAGATCACGGTCAAATTCCAATACCCTTTGCCTTTGCTTTCTGATCTGTTTGCTAGGATTAAGGGGGCTAGTTGGTTTACTAAGATTGACCTTCGAGGGGTATATAATCTGGTTCATATTAAGCAGGGGGACAAATGGAAAACTGCGTTTAATACGCCCGAAGGCCATTTTGAATACCTTGTGATGCCATTCGGACTCTCTAATGCTCCATCTTTGTTTCAGTCCTTCATGCATGATAAATTCATGATTGTATATTTGGATGACATTTTGATTTTTTCAGATGATTGGGAGTCTCATGCGAAATAAGTCAGGATGGTATTTCAGATCCTTCGTGATAATGCCTTGTTTGTGAAGGGGTCTAAGTGCCTCTTTGGAGTACAGAAGATTTCTTTTTTGGGCTTCATTTTTTCTCCCTCATCTATAGAAATGGATCCGGTTAAGGTTCAGGTTATTCATGATTGGATCCAGCCCACATCCGTGAAGAGCCTTCAGAAATTTTTGGGCTTTGCTAATTTTTATTGCCGTTTCATTGCCAACTTCTCTAGTGTGGTTAAACCTCTGACCGATTTGACGAAGAAAGGCGCTGATGTGACGAATTGGTCCTCTGCGGCTGTTTCTGCCTTTCAGGAGCTTAAACGCCGATTTACTTCTGCCCCTGTGTTGCATCAGCCGGATGTTTCTCTTCCTTTTCAGGTTGAGGTTGATGCTTCTGAGATTGGGGCAGGGGCCGTTTTGTCTCAGAGGAATTCTGATGGTTCCTTGATGAAACCGTGTGCTTTCTTTTCTCGAAAGTTTTCGCCTGCGGAACGCAATTCTGATGTCGGCAATCGTGAGTTGTTGGCTATGAAGTGGCCATTTGAGGAGTGGCGACATTGGCTTGAGGGGGCCAAGCACCGTATTGTGGTCTTGACCGATCATAAGAATCTGATTTATCTCGAGTCTGCCAAACGGCTGAATCCTAGACAGGCCCGATGGTCCCTGTTTTTCTCCCGTTTTGATTTTGTGGTCTCGTATCTTCCGGGTTCTAAGAATGTTAAGGCTGATGCACTCTCTAGGAGCTTTTTGCCTGATTCTCCTGGGGTCCTTGAGCTGGTCGGTATTCTGAAGGAAGGGGCTCAGCGTTTTGCTATCCGTCGTCGCTGTGTTGGTTCTCGGCTTCGGGTTGGGGATTTGGTCTGGTTGTCTTCCCGTCATGTCCCTATGAAGGTTTCTTCCCCTAAGTTTAAGTTATTGGCCCTTATAGGATTTCTGAGATTATCAATCCAGTGTCTTTTCGTTTGGCCCTTCCAGCCTCTTTTTCCATCCATAATGTTTTTCATAGATCTTTGTTGCGGAAATATGTGGTGCCCGTTGTTCCCTCTGTTGATCCTCCTGCCCTGGTGTTGATTGATGGGGAGTTGGAGTATGTGGTTGAGAAGATTTTGGATTCTCATTTTTCGAGGCAGAGGCTTCAGTATCTTGTCAAATGGAAGGGTTATGGCCAGGAGGATAATTCTTGGGTTGTTGCCTCCGATGTTCATGCTGATGATTTGGTTCGTGCCTTTCATTTGGCTCGTCCAGATCAGCCTGGGGGCTCTGGTGAGGGTTCGGTGACCCCTCTGTTATGAACTATACTTTTGGGCTCCCTCTTGTGGTCACTCGCGGTATGGCTCTTGGATACTCTTTCCCCAGGTTGGTAGTCACCTGGTTCGTTAAGACTCTGGGTGTTTCTATTTAAACTTCCTGGAGTCTTAGTCCATTGCCTGGCATCCATGTAATCAGTCCTTGTCTGGTTGCTCTTGTCTACTGATCCTGATTTTTGCAACATAAGCTAAGTCCTGCTTTCTTGTTTTTTGTTTATTTGTATTATTCTGTTTTTTGTCCAGCTTGTTCATAATGTGATTCCTGATTTTGCTGGAAGCTCTTAGGGGGCTGATATTCTCCCCCCATACCGTTAGTCGGTACGGGGGTTCTTGGATATTCAGCGTGGATATTTTTGTAGGGTTTTTCGATGACCACATAAGTCCGCTTTCTATATTTCTGCTATTATTTAGTGGGCCTCTCTTTGCTGAATCTAGTTCATACTTACGTTTGTCCTTTCCTCTTACCTCACCGTTATTATTTGTTGGGGGCCTGTATCTACTTTGGGGTACCTTTCTCTTGAGGCAAGTGAGGTCTGTATTTTTTCTGAAAGGGTTAGCTAGATCTCCGGCTGGCGCGAGACGTCTAGAACGAACGTAGGTACGTTCCCCGGCTGCTATTAGTTGTGGGCTAGGATCAGGTATGTGGTCAGCTCAGTTACCACCTCCCTAAGAGCTAGTTTTTATGTTTGCAGACTTTGCTGAAGACCCTGAGATCCTCTGCCATTAGGATCACAACAGTATGCCAGGCCACTGAATAGTTAATGCATTGCAGAAGTTGGATTAAAAGAAAAAGAAGTTCTGAGTTTTCTTTTTTTTTTTTTTTCTTCCTTCCCCTTTATCTCTGAATGGCTTGAAACTCTGCTGCAGACATGAATGTGCAAACTCTGATTACTAGTGTGGATCAGCTTGCTGCTCGTGTGCAGGGCATTCAGGATTTTGTTATTAGCAGTCCTATGTCAGAGCCTAAGATTCCTATTCCTGAGCTGTTCTCTGGAGATCGATTTAAATTTAGGAATTTTAGGAATAATTGTAAATTGTTTCTATCTTTGAGACCTCGTTCGTCTGGAGACTCAGCTCAGCAAGTTAAAATTGTTATCTCCTTCTTGCGGGGCGACCCTCAGGATTGGGCTTTCTCATTGGCGCCAGGAGATCCGGCATTGGCGAATATTGATGCGTTTTTTCTGGCGCTCGGATTGCTTTATGAGGAGCCCAATCTTGAAATTCAGGCAGAGAAGGCTTTGCTGGCTATTTCTCAGGGCCAGGATGAAGCCGAAGTGTATTGCCAAAAATTTCGGAAATGGTCCGTGCTTACTCAGTGGAATGAGTGTGCTCTGGCCGCAAATTTCAGAAATGGCCTTTCTGAAACCATTAAGAATGTGATGGTGGGTTTTCCCATTCCTACAAGTCTGAATGATTCTATGACGCTGGCCATTCAGATTGATCGGCGTTTGCGGGAGCGCAAATCCGCTAATCCTTTGGTGGTGTTGTCTGAACAGACGCCTGATTTAATGCAATGTGATAGAATTCAGACTAGAACTGAACGGCAAAATCATAGACGTCAGAATGGGTTGTGTTTTTACTGTGGTGATTCTACACATGTTATATCAGCATGCTCTAAACGCCTAACAAAGTTTGTTAGTCCTGTCGCCGTTGGTAACTTGCAGCCTAAATTTATTTTGTCTGTGACTTTAATTTGCTCATTGTCTTCCTACCCTGTTATGGCGTTTGTGGATTCAGGCGCTGCCCTGAGTCTTATGGACTTGTCGTTTGCCAGGCGCTGTGGTTTTGTCCTGGAGCCTTTAGAAAATCCTATTCCTCTTAGAGGAATTGATGCTACGCCATTGGCGGAGAATAAACCGCAGTATTGGACACAAGTGACCATGTGCATGACTCCTGAACATCGGGAGGTGATTCGTTTTCTTGTTCTGCATAAAATGCATGATTTGGTCGTTTTGGGTCTGCCATGGTTACAGGCTCATAATCCTGTTCTGGATTGGAGGGCTATGTCTGTGTCAAGTTGGGGTTGTCAGGGAATTCATTGCGATTCCCCGTCGGTGTCTATTGCTTCCTCCACTCCTTCAGAAGTTCCTGAGTATTTGCTTGACTATCAGGATGTGTTCAGTGAGTCCAGGTCCAGTGCTCTTCCTCCTCATAGGGACTGTGACTGCGCTATAGATTTGATTCCTGGTAGTAAGTTTCCTAAGGGACGATTATTTAATCTGTCGGTACCTGAGCATGCCGCGATGCATTCTTATATAAAGGAGTCTTTGGAGAAAGGACATATTCGTCCATCCTCGTCCCCTCTTGGTGCGGGATTCTTTTTTGTGGCCAAGAAAGACGGATCTTTGAGACCTTGTATAGACTATCGGCTTCTGAATAAAATCACGGTTAAATTTCAATACCCTCTGCCACTATTGTCGGATTTGTTTGCTCGGATTAAGGGTGCCTGTTGGTTCACCAAGATAGATCTTCGTGGTGCGTACAACCTTGTGCGCATTAGGCAGGGAGATGAATGGAAAACTGCATTTAATACGCCCGAAGGTCATTTTGAGTACTTGGTGATGCCTTTTGGGCTCTCTAATGCTCCTTCAGTGTTTCAATCCTTTATGCATGACATCTTCTGGAAGTATCTAGATAAATTTGTGATTGTTTATCTGGATGACATTTTGGTTTTTTCTGATGATTGGGATTCTCATGTAAAGCAGGTCAGGATGGTGTTTCAGGTTTTGTGTGATAATGCTTTGTTTGTGAAGGGCTCAAAGTGTCTCTTTGGAGTGCAGAAGGTTTCCTTTTTGGGTTTTATTTTTTCCCCTTCTGCTGTGGAGATGGACCCAGTCAAGGTCCGAGCTATTCATGATTGGACTCAACCCACGTCTGTTAAGAGTCTTCAGAAGTTTTTGGGTTTTGCTAATTTCTACCGTCGTTTTATTGCTAACTTTTCTAGCGTTGTTAAACCTCTGACGGATATGACCAAGAAAGGTTCTGATGTCGCTAATTGGGCTCCTGCGGCCATTGAGGCCTTCCGGGAGCTGAAGCGCCGGTTTACTTCGGCGCCTGTTTTGTGCCAGCCTGATGTCTCACTTCCCTTTCAGGTTGAAGTGGATGCTTCTGAGATTGGTGCAGGAGCTGTTTTGTCGCAGAGAGGCTCTGTTTGCTCTATGATGAAACCATGTGCTTTCTTTTCCAGGAAGTTTTCGCTGGCTGAGCGGAACTATGATGTTGGTAATTGGGAGTTGTTGGCCATGAAGTGGGCATTTGAGGAGTGGCGTCATTGGCTCGAGGGAGCTAAGCATCGTGTGGTGGTCTTGACTGATCACAAAAATCTGATGTATCTCGAGTCTGCTAAACGCCTGAATCCTAGACAGGCTCGTTGGTCATTGTTTTTCTCCCGTTTTGACTTTGTGGTCTCGTACCTGCCTGGTTCGAAAAATGTGAAGGCTGATGCTCTCTCTAGGAGCTTTGTGCCTGACTCTCCTGGAGTCTCAGAGCCGGCTGGTATTCTTAAAGAGGGAGTGATTTTGTCGGCCATTTCTCCTGATTTGCGACGTGTGTTGCAGAGATTTCAGGCTGGTAGACCTGACTCTTGTCCACCTGATAGACTGTTTGTTCCTGATAAATGGACCAGCAGAGTTATTTCCGAGGTTCATTCCTCGGTGTTGGCAGGGCATCCTGGGATTTTTGGTACCAGAGATTTGGTGGCTAGGTCCTTTTGGTGGCCTTCCTTGTCACGGGATGTGCGTGCTTTTGTGCAGTCCTGTGGGACTTGTGCTCGGGCTAAGCCTTGCTGTTCTCGTGCCAGCGGGTTGCTTTTGCCCTTGCCCGTCCCGAAGAGGCCTTGGACACACATTTCCATGGATTTCATTTCAGATCTTCCGGTGTCTCAGGGAATGTCTGTCATCTGGGTGGTGTGTGATCGTTTTTCCAAGATGGTCCATTTGGTGCCCTTGCCTAAGTTGCCTTCCTCTTCCGATCTGGTTCCTTTGTTTTTTCAGAATGTGGTTCGTTTGCACGGCATTCCTGAGAATATCGTGTCTGACAGAGGATCCCAGTTTGTGTCCAGATTCTGGCGATCTTTTTGTGCTAAGATGGGCATTGATCTGTCGTTCTCGTCTGCCTTTCATCCTCAGACTAATGGCCAAACGGAGCGAACTAATCAGACGCTGGAGGCTTATTTGAGATGTTTTGTTTCTGCGGATCAGGATGATTGGGTGACCTTCTTGCCATTGGCTGAGTTTGCCCTCAATAATCGGGCTAGTTCCGCTACTTTGGTTTCGCCATTTTTCTGCAAGTCTGGTTTTCATCCTCGTTTCTCCTCGGGTCATGTTGAGCCTTCTGACTGTCCTGGGGTGGATTCTGTGGTTGATAGGTTGCAGCGGACTTGAAATCATGTGGTGGACAACTTGAAGTTGTCACAGGAGAAGGCTCAGCATTTTGCCAACCGCCGCCGCGGTGTGGGTCCCCGACTTCGTGTTGGGGATTTGGTTTGGTTGTCTTCTCGGTTTGTCCCTCTGAAGGTTTCCTCTCCTAAGTTTAAGCCTCGCTTTATTGATCCTTATAGAATTTTGGAGGTCCTTAATCCGGTGTCTTTTCGTTTGGATCTTCCTGTGTCGTTTGCCATTCACAATGTGTTCCATAGGTCTTTGTTGCGGCGGTACATTGTGCCTGTGGTTCCTGCTGTTGACCCTCCTGCTCCGGTCTTGGTTGAGGGCGAGTTGGAGTATGTGGTGGAGAAGATCTTAGATTCTCGTCTCTCTAGACGGAGGCTTCAGTATCTGGTCAAATGGAAGGGCTATGGTCAGGAGGATAATTCCTGGGTGGTCGCCTCTGATGTTCATGCGACCGATTTGGTTCGTGCCTTTCACGCTGCCCATCCTGATCGCCCTGGTGGTCGTAGTGAGGGTTCGGTGACCCCTCCTTAAAGGGGGGGTACTGTTATGAACTATACTTTTGGGCTCCCTCTTGTGGTCACTCGCGGTATGGCTCTTGGATACTCTTTCCCCAGGTTGGTAGTCACCTGGTTCGTTAAGACTCTGGGTGTTTCTATTTAAACTTCCTGGAGTCTTAGTCCATTGCCTGGCATCCATGTAATCAGTCCTTGTCTGGTTGCTCTTGTCTACTGGTCCTGATTTTTGCAACATAAGCTAAGTCCTGCTTTCTTGTTTTTTGTTTATTTGTATTATTCTGTTTTTTGTCCAGCTTGTTCATAATGTGATTCCTGATTTTGCTGGAAGCTCTTAGGGGGCTGATATTCTCCCCCCATACCGTTAGTCGGTACGGGGGTTCTTGGATATTCAGCGTGGATATTTTTGTAGGGTTTTTCGCTGACCACATAAGTCCGCTTTCTATATTTCTGCTATTATTTAGAGGGCCTCTCTTTGCTGAATCTAGTTCATACTTACGTTTGTCCTTTCCTCTTACCTCACCGTTATTATTTGTTGGGGGCCTGTATCTACTTTGGGGTACCTTTCTCTTGAGGCAAGTGAGGTCTGTATTTTCTCTGAAAGGGTTAGCTAGATCTCCGGCTGGCGCGAGACGTCTAGAACCAACTTAGGTACGTTCCCCGGCTGCTATTAGTTGTGGGCTAGGATCAGGTATGTGGTCAGCTCAGTTACCACCTCCCTAAGAGCTAGTTTTTATGTTTGCAGACTTTGCTGAAGACCCTGAGATCCTCTGCCATTAGGATCACAGCACCCCTCCTCAAGGGGGGGTACTGTTGTGAATTCTGCTCTTGGGCTCCCTCCGGTGGTTGTAAGTGGTAGCGCTGCTGTCTCTGAATCACAGCATTTATCAGGTGTTTTCACATTTTGCAATTTGGACAGGGCTATTTAGTCTTGCTTCACCCTTTAGTCACTGCCAGTTGTCCATTGTTCCTGGAGGATTCACATCCCTGCCTGGTCTCTTCTGCTTTGCAGTTCTTTTCAACAAAGATAAGTTCTGGCCTTGATTTTGCTGTCCACATGCTGTGGTCTTATTGTTCAGTTATTTTCCATGTTTTGTCTTGTCCAGCTTGGTCTGTATAAGGATTTGTTAGCCAAGCTGGTATCTCTGGAGATGCAGATATACCCTCCATGTCTTTAGTTAGCTGTGGAGTTTTTGTATTTTCTGTGGTGGATATTTTCTAGTGTTTTAATACTGACCGCATAGTACTCTGTCCTGTCCTTTCTATTTAGCTAGAAGTAGCCTCCTTTGCTAAATTCTCATTTCAGTCTTTGTATGTTTTTTACCTCTCCTCTCACAGTCAATATTTGTGGGGGGCTGCCTGTTCTTTGGGGATTTTCTCTGAGGCAAGATAGTTTTCCCTTTTCTATCTCTAGGGGTAATTAGTCCTCCAGCTGTGTCAAGATGTCTAGGGAGCGCTAGGTACATTCCACAGCTACTTCTAGTTGTGGTGTTAGGTTCAGGGTCTGCGGTCAGTACAGGTACCACCTTCTCCAGAGTACGTCCCATGCTGCTCTTAGGCCACCAGATCATAACAGTTCCCTCCCTTCTGAGCTCTGCTTTGCACCCAAACAATGGTTTACCTCCACATATGGGGCATCAGCATACTCAGCACAAATTGGACAACTAGACAAGCTCCTTGGGGTGTCTAGTTTCCAAAATGAGGTCATTTGTGGGGGTTTCTACCATTTAGGCACATCAAGGGCTCTGCAAATGCAATATGACGCCCGCAGACCATTCCACCAAAGTCTGCATTCCAAAACGTCACTACATCCCCTCCTAGCCCCGACATGTGCCAAACAGTAGTTTTCTTCCCCATATGGGGTACCAGCGTACTCAGGACAAATTGGACAACATCTTTTGATGTCCAATTTCTCCTGTTACCCTTGTGGGGGTTTCTACTGTTTAGGTACATCAGGGGCTTTGCAAACGCAACATGATGCCCGCAGACCATTCCATCGTAGTCTGCATCTTAAAACGTCACTACTTCCCTTTTGAGCCCCAACAGTGCACAAACAGTGGTTCCCCCCACATATCGGGTACAAGCGTACTCAGGACAAACTGGACAACTTTTGGGGTCCAATTTCTCCTGTTACCCTTGTGAAAATAAAAAATTGTGGGCTAAAAAATCATTTTTGAGGAAAAAAAAATATTTTTTATTTTCACTGCTCTGTGTTATAAACTTATGTGAAGTGCTTGGGGGTTCAAAGTGCTCACCACACATCTAGATAAGTTCCATAAGGGGTCTAGTTTCCAAAATGGTGTCACTTATGGGGGTTTCACTGTTTAGGCACATCAGGGGATCTCCAAATGCGACATGATGTCCGATCTCAATTCCAGCCAATTCTGCATTAAAAAAGTCAAATGGCACTCCTTCCCTTCCAAGCTCTGCCGTGTGCCCAAACAGTGGTTTACCCCCACATATTGGGTATCAGCGTACTCAGGACAAATTGCACAACAACTTTTGGGGTCTAATTTCTCCTGTTATCCATGTGAAAATAAAAATTTGGGGATGAAAATGTCATTTTTGTGGAAAATTAGGATTTTTTTATTTCCATGGCTCTACGTTATAAGCTTCTGTGAAGCACTTGGGGGTTCAAAGTACTCACCACACATATAGATAAGTTCCTTAAGGGGTCTAGTTTCCAAAACGGTGTCACTTGTGGGGGATTTCCACTGTTTAGGCACATCAGGGGCTCTCCAAATGCAACATGGCGTCCGATCTCAATTCCATCCAATTCTGCATTAAAAAAAGTCAAATAGAACTCCTTCCCTTCCAAGCTCTGCCATGCACCCAAACAGTGGTTTACCCCCACATATGGGGTATTGGCGTATTCAGGAGAAATTGCACAACAAATTTTGAGGTTCATTTTCTCTTTTTACACTTGTGAAAATCAAAAACATTGGTTCTGAAGTAAAATGTTTGTAAGAAAAGTTAAATGTTAATTTTTTCCTTCCACATTGTTTCAGTTCCTGTGAAGCACGTAAAGGGTTAATAAACTTCTTGAATGTGGTTTTGAGCACCTCGAGGGGTGCAGTTTTTAGAATGGTGTCAAGTTTGGGTATTTTCTGTCATGTACACCCCTCAAAATGACTTTAAATGTAATGTGGTGGCTAAAAAAATGGTTTCATAAATTTTGTTGTAAAAATTAGAAATCGCTGGTCAACTTTTAACCCTTATAACTTCCTAACAAAAAAAAATATGTTTCCAAAATTGTGCTGATGTAAAGTAGACATGTGGGAAATGTTATTTATTAAGTATTTTGTGTGACATACTGTATCTCTCTGATTAAAAGGCATTAAAAGTTTTAAAAATTTCATTTTTTTCATAAATAAACACAAGTCATATCAAAGAAATTTTACCACTAACATGAAGTACAATATGTCACAAAAAAAATTCTCAGAATCAGCGGGATCCGTTAAAGCGTTCCAGAGTTATAACCACATAAAGTGACAGTCTTCAGAATTGTAAAAATTGGCCTGGTCATTAAGCTCCAAATAGGCTCTGTCACTAAGGGAAGAGCCAAATAATATTTTCATTAAAAGTTAATCTAGTTGCTACAAGAGCTCCTGTTATACAGCTCCAAGAATCAGAGTTTGAACTGTATACTGTGCTTGTCATCCAGCTAAAACTAGGTTCACTTTAGTACAGTGCGGTCTGTCAATGGATTCTGTCGCCTTCATGTCAGGGCTCTATCAGGGTACTCATCAGAATGCAGTTTTTCTAGGATCTGACAGTAACTCAGATGCAGTGCTCCATGTAGAATATGTGAACTTAGCCTAAAAAGGAAATTTTGATGGAATGGAGTAACAAACATATACTGTATGTTATAGACCACTAACTACCGTGCTCATGACGGATTTGTCCATCATATAGCGCTAAGGAGTTGATGGTCCACTGTCGGCTTTACCATGCATACTTTTGTGACACCCCTGTTGTGAACTCTGTTTTCAGGCTCCCTCTTGTGGTCACTGGTGGTATGGAGTTACTTTCGCTTTGGGCTCCCCCTGGTGGCCTTGTTTGTTTTCCTGCTGGTCTCTGGCTATCAGCTGGTTCGTTATCCTCTGGGAGGTTCCTATATAGCTCTGTTTTACTTCCACTTGTTGCCGGCTGTCGATGTAATCAGTGCTACTCAGATTCCTTCTGACTACCTTGCTCCCAGTCCATCCAGGACAAGCTAAGTTTTCTTTGCTCATTTTTTGATCAGTAATGTTTATCATGTTTTCTTGTCCAGCTTGCTAAAAATGTGATTCCCTCGCTTGCTGGTTGCTCTAGTGGACTGAGTTTCTCCCCACACACCGTTAGTTGGTGTGTGGGTTCTTGAAATCTCAGGATGGATATTTTGTAGGGTTTTTTATTGATCGCATAGACCCCTGCTCTATTTTCTGCTTTCTAGTACTAGTGGGCCTCTTTTGCTGAATCTGATTTCATCCCTATGTATGTGCCTTCTTCTTGCTTCACCGTTAATATTTGTTGGGGGCTTCTATATCTTTGGGGATTATTTCTCTGGAGGCAAGCGAGGTCTTTATTTCTCTTTAGGGGTAGCTAGTTCCTCAGGCTGGCTCGGGACATCTAGGAATTTTAAGGCACGTTCACCGGCTACCTCTAGTTGTGTTGGATAGGTTCAGATTTGCGATCAGTCCAGTTACCATCTCCCTAGAGCTTGTCCTAAGTTTATCCACTTGCTGGTCTATTTGTGATCCTCAGCCACTAAGGATCATTACACACCCCATCATCAGCTGCCTATGGCAGATCTCAAAATAACCCCCTGAAGTGCAATAAGGGTCAGTTTATACTTGTTTTGGATCTCAAGGTGACCCACACACCAATATGACTGCTGCTTGATATAGTCTGTCATTATTTTTTGCTACTCATATAGATGGGCCAACATATGCAGAGTTGAATTCCAGCGGCTTGGCTGAAATTGAATCATCACAGCAGCTTCTGAGCCTGCACAGCTGTGTACATCAGTCAGTCTCCCTGCAACTGATCACACTGGTACAGAAGCAGTACCATGTGATCAGTAACAGGTTGAGTGAGGGCTTATTCTTTGCGTGCGGAGCTGACATTTTTAATGATAACACTTTGGTGCAGATGCAATCTTTTGATCTCCCGTTATTGCATTTTAATGCAATGTTGTGGCGACCAAAGAAATGTAATTCTGGCGTTTTTACTTTTTTTCTCATTGCGCCATTTAGCGATCGCGTTAATTCTTTTTTTTTTATTGATTGATTGGGCGATTCTGAAAGCGGCGATACCAAATATCTGTATGTTTGATTTTTTTTATTGTTTTATTTTGAAAGGGGGGGATTTGAACTTTTATATTTTTTTTATCAGATCGCCTTTATGTAGCAGAGATGCTGACTTGCTATGGGCACTGACCACCGGGTGGCGCTCAAAGCAATCCGGCAGTGACAACCAAAGAAGTCTGCTGGAGACCTCTGGTTGTCATGCCGACTAATCAGTGACCAACGATCACGTGTCAGGGTCATTGATGGGTGGAATTTCTGGTGTGCTCACCGTAAGCGCGCATTAAATGCTGCCATCAAAGTTTGACAGCAGCATTTAACTAGATAACAGCAGTGGATGGATCGCGATTCCACCAGCGGCTGTTAGAGGCACATATCAGCTGTTCAAAATAGCTGACATGTTCCGGAAAAGATGAGGGCTCAGCGCTGGAGCCCAATCAAACAGAGGGAGTCCGACATCGATGTACTGTTATGCCCGATCTCGGAAAGGGGTTAAAGGCTTGTTAACAACAAGCCGTTACTTCTTCACATTGAAAACAGCTAGCCTCTTCCTGCTCCCTAAAAGTGGGATCATTTTTGGAAGGCTTGATAAAAAGTCTTAATAATTGTTTACTCATTTTGAGAATGACAAACCTATTGCGGCACACAAAAGAAGTAGCTTCTTCACTACTGGTTGAGCAGCTATTACTTCGTCACTATTAAAAGTGCCGAGCACACTTGTTTTTGCTACCTAAATAAAGAGATCATTTTTGGATGTCATGTAAAAAAAAGTTTTTGCTTATTCATTTAACAAAGAAAAAACCTCTTGAAATTCCCCAATTTATGTATAATATAATTTTTGCACCATACTGTTTGAAAAAGTCACAGCTTCTACCATTGGCACCTCCTATGTATAAACACCAGGAAGTCTAGCACCTGACCCCCCCAAAATTGTTAATTTTTGAACTGTTTCTACAATTTAATTAGTCTAACAAGTCTGATACTGCAATGTTTTGTTAAATAGCCTGCTATTTACCATCATTTACCATCTGGTTTCACCTAGCCAGATACAGGGGTTGGACAAAATAATGGAAACACCTTGAAACATTAACAAAAGTTAGTTTAATATCGTGTACGTCCACCTTTTGCCATGATTACAGCCTCAATTCTCTGAGGTATGGATTCATACAAGGCGTGAATTGTTTCCAAAGGAGTTTTAGCCCATTCTGCAGTTAAAACACCCTCCAGTTCTTTGATCGACGATGGCGGCGGAAATCGGTGTCTAGCTTGAATCTCTAAAATCGACCATAAATGCTCAATAATGCCGAGGTCTGGGTATTGTGGGGGCCAGATGAGATGCTGAACTTCATTAGAATGTTCCTCGTGCCAAGCTTTAACAATTCTAGCTGTATGAATTGGTGCATTATCATCCTGAAAGATGGCGTTCCCCTCCGGGAACAGTACTTGAACCATTGGATGCACTTGGTCGCCCAAAATGCCTAAATAATCTTGGCTGTTAATTCTTCCATGAAGGGATACCATTGGCCCAGCAGATCTCCACGAAATAGCACCCCAGATCATCACAGAACCTCTGCCATGTTTTACGGTTGGGAGAAGGCAGTGTGGATGGAATGCTTCTTTCGGCTGTCTCCAAACATACACTCGGCCAGAGGTCGGAAATAGGGTAAACGATGATTCGTCTGAGACTATCACATGTTTCCACTGCTCGAGGGACCAATTCTGGAGGTTTCTACACCACTCTAAACGCTTGGAAACATTTGTCATTCAGAGCAGCGGTTTTCTAATTGCAGCTCTTCCGTGGAATCCAGATTTGTGCAGATCCCGACGAACAGTCTTCATGGAAACTGGGTTCTGTAGGTGTTTATTGAGCTCAGCAGTGATTTTCGGAGCCGTGGTCTTGCGATCCTCTCTCACAATTCGCTATAGAGTCCGACGGTCTCTCAGTCAACTTTGACTTTCGGCCGGACCTGTGCTTTGCTGCGGACGTTTTTTCCTTCTCTTTCAAACACAGTCATTACTTTGGAGACAGTACCTCTTGACACGCCACGCATTCGGGCACTTTCTGTTACACTAGCGCCTGCCATACGAGCACCAACAATCTCTTTGAAAATCCGAGAGGTCTGCCATTGGTATCAGGTTCTCATCAATGTTCTTACAATTATGCAAAACAAACAGTTAATTTACATATACATATCACATAACACAACTAATCAACTACAAAACATTACCATATGTCACGGTTTGCATGTATATAACATGTTCGAAGATTATGATGCCAAAACGTTAGGTGTTTCCATTATTTTGTCAAATGTCTGTAGATTGAGGTCAAGTGGACAATAGTAATGCATTAAAGATCTCAAAAGGGGTTCAGTACAGTCCTAAAAGATGCCCCACAGTTATACACCTATTCTGAGGGCAATTAGTGGCTTTACAGTATCGCGATTAACCCCTTTCTGACATTGGACGTTCTATCCCGAGGTGGGGTGGGCCTGTATGACCACCAACGTGATAGTACGTCATATGCGATCGGCCACGCTCACGGGGGGAGAGCGGCCAATCGCGGCCGGGTGTCAGCTGAGTATCGCAGCTGACATCCGGCACTATGTGCCAGGAGCGGTCACGGACTGCCACCGGCACATTAACCCCCGATACACTGCGATCAAACATGATCGCAGTGTTCCGGCGGTATAGGGAAGCATCGCGCAGGGAGGGGGCTCCCTGTGGGCTTCCCTGAGACCCCCGGAGCAACGCGATGTGATCGCGTTGCTTTGAGGGTCTCTTACCTCCTCCTCCCTACAGCAGGCCCGGATCCAAAATGGCCACGGCATCCGGGTCCTGCAGGGAGGTGGCTTCACAGCGCCTGCTTAGAGCAGGCGCCGGGATGCCTCGAGGAGTTGTGCACGTCAGATCGCCGATCTGACAGAGTGCTGTGCAAACTGTCAGATCAGCGATCTTACACTATAACATGATGCCCCCCCTGGGGCAATGTTATAGTGTAAAAAAAATATTAACATGTGTAAAAAAAATTCAAAAAAATTCAAAAAAAAAATTCCCCCCAAAAAATATATATATTGTTCCTATAAATACATTTTTTTATCTAAATTAAAAAAAAACAAACAATAAAAGTACAGATATTTAGTATCGTCGCGTACGTAATGACCCGACCTATAAAACTGTCCCACTAGTTAACCCCTTCAGTGAACACCGCAAAAAAACGAGGCAAAAAACGCTTTATTATCATACCACCAAACAAAAAGTGGAATAACACGCGATCAAAAAGACGGATATCAATAACCATGGTACCATTGAAAACTTCATCTTGTCCCGCAAAAAACAAGCTGCCATACAGCATCATCAAAGAAAAAAGAAAAAAGTTATAGTCCTCAGAATAAAGCGATGCAAAAATAATTATTTTTTCTATAAAATACTTTTTATCATATAAAAGCGCCAAAACATAAAAAAATAATATAAATGAGGTATCGCTGTAATCGTACTGACCCGAAGAACAAAACTGCTTTATCCATTTTACCAAACGCGGAACGGTATAAACGCCTTCCCCGAAAGAAATGAATGACTAGCTGGTTTTTGGTCATTCTGCCTCACAAAAATCGGAATAAAAAGCTATCAAAAAATGTCACATGCCCGAAAATGTTACCAGTAAAAACGTCAACTCATCCCGCAAAAAACAAGACCTCACATGACTCTGTGGACCAAAATATGGAAAAATTATAGCTCTCAAAATGTGGTAATGCAAAAAATATTTTTTGCAATAAAAAGCGTCTTTCAGTGTGTGACGGCTGCCAATCATAAAAATCCGCTAAAAAACCCGCTATAAAAGTAAATCAAACCCCCCTTCATAACCCCCTTAGTTAGCGAAAAATTAAAAAAATTAAAAAATGTATTTATTTAGGGTTAGGGCTAGGGTTAGGGTTAGGGCTAGGGTTAGGGTTAGGGCTAGGGTTAGGGCTAGGGTTAGGGTTAGGGCTAGGGTTAGATCTAGGGTTAGGGTTAGGGTTGGGGCTAGGGTTAAGGCTACAGTTAGGGTTGGGGCTAAAGTTAGGGTTAGGGTTGGGGCTAAAGTTAGGGTTAGGGTTTGGATTACATTTACGGTTGGGAATAGGGTTGGGATTAGGGTTAGGGGTGTGTCAGGGTTAGGGGTGTGGTTAGGGTTACCATTGGGATTAGGGTTAGGGATGTGTTTGGATTAGGGTTTCAGTTATAATTGGGGGGTTTCCACTGTTTAGGCACATCATGGGCTCTCCAAACGCGACATGGCATCTGATCTCAATTCCTGCCAATTCTGCGTTGAAAAAGTAAAACAGTGCTCCTTCCCTTCCGAGCTCTCCTGTGCACCCAAACAGGGGTTTACCCCAACATATGGGGTATCATCATACTCAGGACACATTGGACAACAACTTTTGGGGTCCAATTTCTCCTGTTACCCTTGGGAAAATACAAAACTAGGGGCTAAAAAATAATTTTTGTGGAAAAAAAAGGATTTTTTATTTTCACGGCTCTGCGTTATAAACTGTAGTGAAACACTTGGGGGTTCAAAGTTCTCACAACACATCTAGATAAGTTCCTTGGGGGGGTCTAGTTTCCAATATGGGGTCACTTGTGGGGGGTTTCTACTGTTTAGGCACATTAGGGGCTCTGCAAACGCAATGTGACGCCTGCAGACCAATCCATCTAAGTCTGCATTCCAAATGCCGCTCCTTCACTTCTGAGCTCTGCCATGCGCTCAAACGGTGGTTCCCCCCCACATATGGAGTATCAGCATACTCAGGACAAATTGGACAACAACTTTTGGGGTCTAATTTCAACTGTTACCCTTAAAAAAATACAAAACTGGGTGCTAAAAAATAATTTTTGTGGGAAAATTTTTTTTTTTATTTTTATGGCTCTGCGTTATAAACTGTAGTGAAACACTTGGGGGTTCAAAGTTCTCACAACACATCTAGATAAGTTCCTTGGGGGGTCTAGTTTCCAATATGGGGTCACTTGTGGGGGGTTTCTACTGTTTAGGTATATTAGGGGCTCTGCAAACGCAATGTGACGCCTGACTTCTTTGATGCAGTCCCTGGAAGCTTCACCCTACATTGCTCCAGGTGATTGACTGGTCTCTCCTATGTACACATGAGGAGACACAAAGACTTGTCACCTCTCTCTCTATAGTCCCCGGCTGTCAAGTCAAAGCATGTGTTTATTCTACAATGCTATAGAATTTCAGAGTAATACATATTTGCCAGTAATCGTGCAGCCAGGCTCTTATTCGTGCTGGCCATAATTCAGGCTGCTTGGATCTAATGACATGTACTCCTTAAACAGGTTGTGTGAAAAGATAAGTCTGCAGTCACTCTGGCCAGGAGTATGTATAACTTATACATACCCTCCGTTCCCGTCTCAGAAACCGGCGAATCTCTGCAGCACACAGTGTGATTGCAGATTTATCAGTTTGGACTGAGCAACCCCTTTAATATAAAAATCTGTAGGCTCAGATACTGTATGAACTAAATCTGTGCAATACAGATTTGTAGTACATAGATACATAGTTACATAGGATGAAAAAAGACTTAGGGCCATCAAGCTCAACATTTCTCCATTAATTGTTAATTTTGTCACTAAATTAACTATAACCCTCAACGTTATGGGTATTAAGGAAATCGTCCAGCCCTTTTTTAAAAGCTGTTATAATGTCTGCCATTACTACCTCCTGTGGTCGGCATTTCACAGTCTGCTGCTCAAACTGTAAAGAACCCTTTCCTATTTAGCTGTCGGAATCGCCTTTCTTCCTGCCAGTTAATAAGTGTCCCCTGGTCCTTAGTATGGTCCTTGGAAGGAATAAGTAATGTGCCAGTCCTTTGTACAGACCACACATATATTTATACATGTAAATGAGTTCCCATCTGAGGCGTCTTTTTTCTAAGTAAACAAGACCAACTTTTCCAACCTCTCATCATACGAGAGGCCTTTGATCCCTTGTAATAATCTAGTTGCCCACATTGGAACTGACTCCAATTTCTGAATATCCTTTTTTAAATGTGGAGCCCAAAACTGGATCTCATATTCTAGATGTGGCCTCACCAGTGATTTATAAAGGGGTAAAAATACATTGTGATTGCCGGATTTTATCTCTATTTTTATTCACCCTAAAATCTAGTTTTCTTTTGCGGCTGCTGCTTGACATTGAGTGCTGCTGCCCAGATTACTTGTAACCAGAATACCCAAGTCTTTCTCCTGTTCTGTAGTCCCATTATGCATAGAACCTAACTTTCCTAAACAATTATCCATCTTCATATTTAAAGAAAATACTAGTGAGAAGTTACCTGTAAGATTTCTTAATTTCATCATGCGTTGCACCTTTCTCCAATCCAAGAATTTGATACAAGGCCTCTCCTGATGTGGACAAAGAACGCTGCCTTTGTTCAGACATTTTCACCTAGAATAATTGAGGTATAATTAGCATTAATATTCTTTATAAGAAAATGTTTTGACTAAATGTAGAGTCATGTCCTAATATTTTGAGAGTGACACAATATCATGAGAGTGTTGGGACTTTGGGCACTAACCAGTTCCCTAGAACTAGGGGCACGGTAGTCCATCCCAGTCACCCGGATTACTCCTGAAGGTTGAGATGCCAGGTTCTCATGCCTTGCTATGATCCTATACCTACCCTGATCTGTCCCCTCCTTCACCCAGGGCAGTGGGAAACTGAAGTTTGTAGGAACACACTAACCAAACAAACCAGGGAAGACAAACAGGTATAAATGAAAATGACAATCATACCAAATAACACACGAAACAGCAGTGTGGGACACAGGGGAGTTAAAGGAATGAGAAAGAAAATAGGAAAGGATGAAGGTGTGCACAAAGAAAAAACTCCAAGCAACAATTTCCTGGACAATCTCCAAACACCAACTCCAAACACTAACTACACCTCCAACTCCAGAACCAGGTAGTAAGAGCTAACACTGACAATCCCTAAGTGCCAGAGGCGAGCCTATAAAGTAGAGGGGAGTGGCCAACACTAAACAGCTGAGACAATCCAAGTAGGAAAGCTCTAGGAGCTTCAACTGAACAGATTAACTCTTCCACTGCTAGCAAGGAAAAAAACTGCACTGTTTAATATAATGGTAAAGTACTTCTAACCAGTGCAGAAGTTCATGAAACCAGACACCTCGGTCTTCTAGCCCTTCTCTGTTGCGATAACCCCTTTACACACAAATTTTGATTTTCACAAAGTTTGCTGCTTCTGTGTTTTTAGATTTTTTTATTTAGTCAGATGTTTCTATTGTTACTAAACTACAATTATAAGCATTTCAGAAGTTTTTAAACTTTTATTAAAAATACATGAAGTTTATGCAAAGGTACAATATTTACATTGATACATTTTTTAACACTTTGGCAATTCACCCTGGCAGTTGGAAATCAGCTTCTGGCACAAATCCTAGTGATGGCAACTAGTGATGAGCGAGTGTACTCGTTGTTCGGGTTTTCCCGAGCACGCTCGGGTGACCTCCAAGTATTTGTTAGTATTCGGAGATTTAGTTTTCATCGCGGCAGCTGAATGATTTACAGCTACTACCCAGCCTGAGTACATGTGGGGGTTGCCTGGTTGCTAGGGAATCCCCACATGTAATCAAGCAGGCTAGTATCTGTTAATCATTCAGCTGCCGCGATGAAAACTAAATCTCCGAGCAGTCATAAATACTCGGAGGTCACCCGAGCGTGCTCAGGAAAACCCAAGCAACCAGTATATTCGCTCATCACTAATGGCAACTTATTCTTTCCTAATCAGTGCTTGGAGTTTATCACAATTTCTGTGGTTTTGTTTGTCCTCCCACTTTTTTAGCCTTGCCCACAGGATTTCAATGGAGCGTTTCTTCGATATGGACCTAAAATTTCAATGTTTTCTTCACAGAGCCACTCATTATTACTTCTGCTGTGGAACATGGTGCTCCATCATGCTGAAAAAAGCATTGTTCATCACCAAATGTCTCCTTGATCATTTGTAAGATATTGCTTATTGAGTTGTTTAGATAGAATTCCTTATTCATGGCAGTGTTCTTAGGCAAAATTCTGGGTGAGCCCTTGGATAAAAAGTAACCGCACAGATGAATGGTCTCAGGATGTTTTACTGTTGGCATAACACAAGACTTATGATAGTGCTCATCGTGTTTTCTTAATACAATTATTCTTCCAGATGTCCCAAACAGTGTGAAAAGGGCTTCATCAAATAAGTTATCACAAAGCAGGAGTAAAAATTAAAACACAGAAATTGAGATCAAATCCAAGCACTGATTAGGCAAGAATGGTCTGTCATTAGTAACTATTTTGCCTACAAGGTGATATTCGGCTGCCAGAACAAATTGAAGAAGTCTTAAAAAATAAGGGTCAACTGTAAATATTGAGTCTTTAACTCCTTTGAGACCGAGCCAATCTTGACCTTAATTTTTACAATTCTGACCACTGTCACTTTGAAGTTCACAAAAAACAAGCTTCTTTTCCTGCACAGCTACTTTCTGAACAACTCTCTGATTCTGTTGGCCCTCACTGAAACCTGGATTCTGACACTGTCTCCCCTGCTGTCATTTCCCATGGTGGCTTTCAATTCTCCCATTCCCCAAGACCCACAAACAGACATGGTGGTGGAGTTGGCATACTCTTGTCCCCATAATGCACTTTCCAGGTCATTTCGTCCCCTCTCCCTCAGAGTAGCGGTCATATAGCGTCATTTCTCAGCCTGGTTGCCGCACTTTATGTCCTCAGAACTCCCAACCCTTATCCTGGGAGATTTCAACATCCCCATTAACAGCCTCACTTCAACATCTGCGTCCCAGCTTCTATCACTAACCACTTCTCTCGGCCTCTCACAGCTCTCAACCTCTGAGATATACAAGGACGGTAACATTCTTGACCTGGTCTTTGTCCGGCTCTGTTCAATCTCCTACCTAAATAACTCACCGCTTCCCCTCTCTGACCACAACATTCTGTCCTTCACGCTCACAATGCCTCGCCCACCCCAGCACACTCCTACCGACCATACATTCAGAAATCTACAAGCCATTAACACTCATACACTTTCAGACTTCCTACACTCAGCACTGTCCCCAATCTCCTCTTTCTCCTGTCCTGATCTGGCTGTACACCACTACAATGAAACGCTCAGAAGCACCCTGGACCAAGTAGCGCCCCTCACCCTCAGAACCTCCAAACACAGAGTAAAACAGCCCTGGCTCACATCGCAAACTTGATTTCTTCAGTGATGCTCTAGGATTGCTGAACGCTTATGGAGTAAAACTTGCACACCAGAAGACTTCATCCACTTCAAATTTATGTTAAGAACCTATAACTCCGCCCGTCACTTCGCCAAACAGACCTACTACACCACCCTGATCTCCTCACTATCCAATAACCCCAAGAAACTTTTTGACTTTTGACACCTTTCCCTCCCTCCTCAGGCCAAAAGCATAAGCCCTCATCACAGACATTTGTGCTAGTGACTTGGCCTCCCACTTTAAAATAGATAAAATCCGTCAGGAAATCCGCTCCCAACCACCAAGTTCAGTGACTCCCATCCCTCCCTGCATTTCCCCTGGCTCACTCTCCACATTTGATCCCATCACAGAAGAAGAAGTCTCCAGGCTCCTCTCTTCTTCTCGTCTGAGTACATGCAGTACTGACCCCGTTCCCTCTCATCTCCTCCAATCTCTCTCTCCAGTCGTCACTACTCACCTAACTACAATCTTTAATCTCTCCCTCTCCTCAGGCATTTTCCCATCCTCCTTCAAACACTCTATCATTACTACATTATTAAAGAAACCCACTCTCGACCCATTCTGCACAAATAACTACAGCACAATTTCCAATCTCCCCTTTATCTCTAAACTCTTGGAGGGCCTGGTCTACTCCCACCTTACCCCATAACCTCTCCACTCACTCACTTCTAGACCCTTCACAGTCCAGCTTCCGCCCTCTACTTTCGACAGAAACTGCACTCATCAAAGTGACCAATGACCTTCTGACAGCAAAATGTGACCACTCTCTGCTCATTCTTCTTGACCTTTCTGCAGATTTCGACACTGTTGATCACCGTCTGCTACTCTCTAGGCTTCAGTCATTAGGCATTAATGACACTGTCTCTCCTGGTTCTCTTCCTGTCTTTCTGACGGCTCCTTCAGTGTTTTGTTCATTGGCTCCTCTTCATCTCCTCTTCCTCTCGCAGTTGGGGTATCTCAGGGCTCAGACCTTGGCCCCTTCTCTTCTCTCTCTACATGGTCCCAATTGGACAGACCATCAGCAGATTTGGCTTTCAGTACCATCTTTACGCTGATGACTAGTGTTGAGCGATACCGTCCGATACTTGAAAGTATCGGTATCAGAAAGTATCGGCCGATACCGGCAAAGTATCGGATCTAATCTGATACCGATACCCGATACCAATACAAGTCAATGGGACTCAAGTATCGGACGGTATCCCTGATGGTTCCCAGGGTCTGAAGGAGAGGAAACTCTCCTTCAGGCCCTGGGATCCATATTAATGTGTAAAAGAAAGAATTAAAATAAAAAATATTGCTATACTCACCTCTCCGACGCAGCCTGGACCTCACCGAGGGAACCGGCAGCGTTCTGTGCTTAAAATGCGCGCGTTTCCTTCCTTCTGTGACGTCACGGCTTGTGATTGGTCGTGTGCCGCCCATGTGGCCGCAACGCGACCAATCACAGCAAGCCGTGACGTAATTTTCAGGTCCTGGATGCCTAATTCTAGGCATTCAGGATTTTAAAATTACGTTCCGGCTTGTGATTGGTCGCGTCGCGGTCACATGGGCAACGCGACCAATCACAAGCCGTGTCGTCACGGGAGGCAGGAGACGCGCGCATTTTAAAATTATGTCCCGGCTTGTGATTGGTTGCGTGCCGCCCATGTGACCGCGACGCGACCAATCACAGCAAGCCGTGACGTAATTTCAGGTCCTGAATGCCTATTTCTGCATTCAGGACCTGAAATTACGTCACGGCTTGCTGTGATTGGTCGCGTCGCGGTCACATGGGCGGCACGCAACCAATCACCGCGACGCGACCAATCACAAGCCGGAACGTAATTTTAAAATCCTGAATGCCTAGAATTAGGCATCCAGGACCTGAAAATTACGTCACGGCTTGCTGTGATTGGTCGCGTCGCGGCCACATGGGCGGCACGCGACCAATCACAAGCCGTGACGTCACGGAAGGAAGGAAACGCGCGCATTTTAAGCACAGAACGCTGCCGGTTCCCTCGGTGAGGTCCAGGCTGCGTCGGAGAGGTGAGTATAGCAATATTTTTTATTTTAATTCTTTATTTTACACATTAATGTTGTTTCGATACCGATACCCGATACCACAAAAGTATCGGATCTCGGTATCGGAATTCCGATACCCGCAAGTATCGGCCGATACCCGATACTTGCGGTACCGGAATGCTCAACACTACTGATGACACACAACTATACGTGTCATTCCCTGACATTACCCAGGCAGTACTACAGAACACCAGTGACTGTCTGTTCTTCTCCAACATCATGTCCACTCTCTATCTGAAACTCAACCTCTCCAAAACTGAACTTCTTCTGCTCCCGCCAGCTACTAACCTCCCTAAATCTGACATTTCCCTCTCCGTGGGTGGCACCATAATAACACCCTGGCAGCAGGCGCACTGTCTGGGTGTTATGTTTGACTCCGATCTCTCCTTCACATCCCATAAACAATCTCTTGCCCACTCTTGCCGCTTACACCTCTCTAGAATCCGTCCATTTCTCACCATGGAAACAACAAAAAACCTCACTGTCGCCTTGATCCACTCCCACCTGGACTACTGCAATGCTCTATTAATTGGCCTCTCCGTTACTCGACTTTCTCTTCTCCAGTCCTTAAAGCAGCAGCCAGGGATGTCCATCTAACTGATCGGTATTCAGACATGTCCGCTCTTCGGCAGTCGCTATACTGGCTGCCCTTTAATTATAATTATAGAATCCAATTCAAAGTACTTGTTCTCACCCACAAAGCTCTCCACAGTGTGGCACCCCCTTACATCTCCTCCCTCATTTCTGTCTATCGGCCTAACCGACCACTGCGCTCTGCAAGCGACTTTCGACTAACCTCTGCACTAATCCATACCTCCCACTCCCGGCTCCAAGACTTCTCCTGTGCTGTGCCAATCCTCTGGAATGCTCTACCCCAAGATATTAGGACCATCCACAATTTGCATAGTTTTAGGCGCTCCCTCAAAACACATGTGTTCAGAGTGGCCTATCACGTTCCCTAATCAAAGTTATTGTATGTGTAAGTGTGTGTGAGTAGCCCATTCACTACTTCCATCTATCCCCCACTCCCTGAAGATGGCTGGACAATCATTATAAATACATACCTTGTATCTCCCTCACCTCATTGTAGATTGTAAGCTCTCCTGAGCAGGGTCGTCTTATTTTGCTTTAATTACTGTATTGTTAACGTTGTTACCTATGACAGAATATGTTGACGCTATATGAATAAAGATTATTATTATTATCAAGATGAAGTGTCACTAGATGTGCTTGCTGATAAATTTGATGAACAGATGATATCATTGACAACTTTATTTGAACAGATTTACAAAGTCAATGTGTTTCAAGGTCAACACAGGACCTCTTCATCAGGACAAAAACCTCAGTGCTGAGATCTCATCTCCCGAGATATCGGTGCTCAGATCTCCATCTGCGCATACGCCGCCCTCGGCAGACATTTTCCCGGAGTCCACAGTATACTGAATCATGTAAGTGCGGGGTGCTCTGGACTTTCACAAAATGTCAGCAGAGCCCTCACACCACCGAACACCCGCAGCGGTGCACATCGGTACACCCCATCATCCAAGCCTGCGACTTGCAGCAATGTTCCACTCTTGCCTCCACCAGCAGCGACCCTGGGACCCCCACTTCACCGCAGCCAGCACCCTCGGTAAGCAATAAGACTCACTGATTATAAGAAACACCACCATTTTATTTAAAACGTTTTTGTTCCTATTTTTCTCCTCAAAATTTGGGGAGCGTCTTATAATCATGCGTCTTATAATCTGAAAAATATGGTAATTGTCTTTTTAAAATACAAAAACAAAATCGCCAAAAGTCAGATATTTTTGTGTAACTGTCCACCTCACAAAGTGTGCATGTCACAAATAATTTTCATTTTTGTTCATCTGCTCTACAAGACAAATTTATTTTCATACTCACCACACCAATACAGCTCCTTTTGCAAGTGTTGGCTTTTTGGATGGGTACGTAGTTAGCATTTTTTATTAAATCATTTTTGATAAGTGGGTTTAATTTTGTTAAATATCATCCATTTCTATGACGAAGTCACCTTGATCCAAAGAGATCTTAGAGCATTATTCACTCCTCTTTTCAGAGAAATTGGAGGCTTGGCAGTACAGCCATTTGTGGAGAAATTTTGTCCTCCATCTTCTCCTCATCGAAGAGAATTGGATCACACTATGCTGACACTCTGAGTTTGATCAGAGTTTGATCAAAGTGTCATTTGCATGATCAGCCCGATTCTCTCAGATTGACAATTGACGTCCGTGTGCACCTGACCTAGGGCTAATTTTGCTGCTTTTAAACATGTCAAGAAATATGTAAAGAAAATGAGCTAAAGTGGTGCTGCTTTCTATAAGAGCACATGACGTCTTTTGCTCAATAGAATGAACATATGCATTTCTATGTACAAATGATGTACTGTGCATATGTTCAGGCTTTTAATAATCTGAAAACGGCACGCAGTTAAAAGAAGTGACATGTCCTGTTCATTCTTCTGACGTTTTCAGCTCGGAAGATGCTCTATATTTAACAATACAAGTTAATGGGGATGCTGTAAAGATGCCTGGAAGACAACAAGATGTCTCTTGGAGCATTTTGTTATTATTTTTGCTTAAACTTTTCACCCCCGGACCATGTTTCATTTTTTCATTTTCATTTTTTCCTCCCCTTCTTCCAAGAGTTTAACTTTTTAATTTTATCGTAGTCATAGCTATATGAGGGCTTGTTTTTTGCAGGATGAGTTGTACTTTTGAGCGACACCATTAATATTATATCATATAGTGTACTGGAAAATGGGAAAAAAATTACAAGTGTGATGAAATTGCAAAAACAAGTGCAATTCCACAATTTTTTTTAAATACCGTAATAAAATTAATAAATATTGACCATTTGGTAAAACTGGCCTGGCAATATGATTCTCCAGATCAGTACGATTACACAGATGCTAAACATGAATAGTTTTTTTTTAAGTGGTGAAAAAAAATGGAAATTTGTATGAAAAAAAATCTTGCTTTTGTCTCCCAAGTTTTCATTTTTCAGGATCTGGGGCAGGGTTAAGGCTCTTTTTTGTGCCCTGAGCTGATATTTTTACTGATACTATTTTAGGATAGATATAATGTTTTGATCGCCTTTTATTGCATTTTATTGCAATGTTGCTGTGGCAAAAAAGTGTAATTATGGCGTTTTGATTTTTTTCTCATTATGCTGTTTAGCGATGGGATTAATTTATATTTTGATAGATTAGACATTTATGAACACAGCGATACCAAGTATATGTATTTTTTATTTTATTTTTTTTTATTTTCAATGGGGCAACAGTGAGGAGATATGAATTTTTTCTTTTTTTATTTCTTACTTTATTTTGATAGTCTTTAAGGAGACTTGAAACTGTGGACTGGCATTCACAGGAGGCTCATAATGACAAGCACAGGAGTCATCAGCAGACCCACGGTTGTCATGACAATCCATCAACGCCCTTCGATCACATGACAGGGCCACCGATGGGCTGAATGAATGACACGTTTCCCAGCCAGTGAGTTTTAAATCCCGCTGTGAATGATTAACAGTGGGAATTAACTAGGTTAAAAGCCTCAGGCGGAGCACCGCTTCACCTGTGGCTATTAAACGCACATGATGACTGATTAAATGCGGGAAAAGATGCGGGCTCTGCGCATGAGCCAGCATCAAAGGCAGCGACAGGACATATGACCTAAATATGTCATATGTCATGAAGGGGTCAAAAAATGTTAGCGGTTTCTTCATTATTCAAGGGAGTGGAAAAAAAGACTGAAAATTATAGTAAAAAAAAAAATCACAAATAAACAAGGGAAAACTCTCCAAAAAAATCGCAGTTGGCAAAAACCATCAGAAAATGCTCATAAAAAAAGATTCAAAAGACACATCGGGAAAAAAAATAGCATTTTCCTCTAGCACTATCTGCTTCAAAAACAGTTTAAAAGACGCCGTGTGCACAAATCCTAAGAGACCAGCCAGGGTTTTTATTCTCATTTAATCCCTTTAACGCTAAACAAAATGTTTACATGTAACAAAATTAAACATCCAAAGTAGTAAAACATTTTGTAATCTGTAGCCTGTATTGAAATAACACAAGTATAATAACTTTGATTTTCAATTGTGAGCACAGTGGTTTCAATTTTGTTTTGTATGATACCTTAAGGAATTATGTTGCTGTTCTGTAAATTAACTCCACTGGCCAAACCTTAGAAGCCTCTGGGAAATCTAATGGCAATTATAGGTGATAAAGTTCATTATTCATTTCCTTTCTGTTTCATGTTTTATTGACTGGCTTACCACTTAAGCGATTTAGCATCAATTCAATTTATTCTTATTGTTTCTTCTTTCTCTTTTAGGATTCCAGTAAATGTCTTGTTCAAGTTATTCTAGTGTTCTTGGATTTTTACTTATTTTTTGCTCTTGAACATAGAAAGTTTTTTATAATGTAAAACATATCCTACAAATCAAAACAACTGTTCAGCACATTTAACTCTCTCCTCCGCCCACCACTGCCACCTCCAACTCCCTTCATCTCTTCCAATGACTTTGCCACCTCCTTCAAAAACAAGATCGACCAAACAAGGCAAACCTTTACTTGTCCACCACCCCAACCACTCCATATACCAGACCTCTGCCCTTCCCTAATAACCTCCCTCTCCAACATCACTGAAAGAGAGCTTACTCGCCTCTTTTCCACATCACACCTCACCACCTGTCCTACTCTCCTCCACACTTATTCGTTCCTCACACAACCACCTCCAAAATTTCTCCCGAATATCCCCCATCCTCTGGAATTCCATGCCTCAACATGTCCGATTATCCACCACCCTCGGATCCTTCAGACGGAACCTGAAAACCCATCTCTTCAGGAAAGCCTACAGCCTACAATAACCATGCCGCAGCCTCACCACCGCCAGAGCTGCCCCTCACCACCGCCAGAGCTGCCGCCTCACCACCGCCAGAGCCGCAGCCTCACCCTGCCAGAGCCGCCGCCTCACTACCGCCAGAGCCGCCGCCTCACCACCGCCAGAGCCGCCGCCTCACCACTACCTTCTGTCTCTTCCCCACTATCCCATAGAATGTAAGTCCGCTAGGACAGGGTCCTCTCCCCTCTGTACCAGTCTGTCACAGTAAACCTGTTTACTGTAAACGATATCTATAACCCTGTATGTAACCCCTTTCTCATGTACAGCACCATGGAATTAATGGTGCTATATAAATAAATAATAATAATAATAATATTGAAATATTAAATCTCAAAATAAAATAATTGTAGTTTGCAGTATATAACTTCGCTAACCAATGCTGAAAACACCAGCAGCCATGTGCCGTTGCGGTGTTTCCACTATTTCCCTGCACATTCGCTATATCTGACAGGGGAACCACTGTTGCACCTGCAATGCCGCCGGCCCGTTACGATTAGACTGCATCGTGTGAACACTGCCTTTTGCTTTGGAACTTCTAGTAGTTGGTATTCAATTCTGGAAACGGTCAGAATAAGTTTCCAGCTCTAAGAAACGAAATCCACTGTTCATTTATAATTCATCAAGGCAGGTAATAATCAGTTTCCTGACAGTAAAATGTTTGTATCACGCAGTGTTATATTTCAATAGAGGCAGTAAGTATAGACTGCAGGTTAATGGTCTGATAGTATAACACAAATCTAGAGATGTTAAAGAGAAAATCAATTATGAAAAATCCTTAAGAAGCATCGGTCGTCCATTTAAACTTAGAATTACGTACACTATAACCTGTAATATATTTCATTGAGATGTGTTATGCATTTTATTACTTTAGTGCCCCATTGTGGAGTGAGGAACTTGGGTGTCCGGGGAGCTAAGTGGGATAGAGTCTGAAGACTTGGTCAGCAATAGCTTTGACCAAGCATTTTGACTGTTTTTCAAGAAAGTACATGTGATCATATCTCAAACTATTACAATGCATGTATGAAAATATAATAAAAATAGAGTAAAATAAACAGTATACCAAAAGATTTCAGATCTCGGTTTTCACAGGCATTATTAAAAGTGAAAGAAGAAAATTGATTGGTTCATAGTCGACTCCACAACAGATTCACCGACTTAACATGTCCAGATAGTCTTGATAAAACATCACTTAAACATAACCCAATTAAACAACTACAGTGTCCCTACCCTGCTGCGGAGGTTGGCACCCTACATAGTACACAATTGAAGCCCCCGCTCATCATTGGCTCTCCCTGACTGGCCCTATAAGGCCATGTTACAGGATGATATGGACAAATAGGCAACTCCTCCATTTTACCTTTTTATTCCCAGTATGAATAATGAAAATCTGCATTCTTGATTTGAAGCTGTTAGCTTTCAGTAAGTTAGTTTTTCACTTTTATACATATAAAAAAATCTATGTTTTTCTGTTAACATGAGCAATAATTTGAATCTCTTTGTGCCAGCAGTACTTTGGTTAAAAGGGATATTTCCAACTGTTTCTTTTAGGTTAAAGGGTTGGCCAAGTGACTAAAATGTCCTTTTTAAATATTTTTTTTATACCCAAAGCACTTTTGTAATTAGTTTTACTATAAATACTCTGTGACATTTCGTTTGTGAGTCTCAAATAGGACGTCACAGGAGGCTGAGGCTGCAGTCACTTTGCCGCATTGTCTATGACCCCTACTAGAACAGGACCTCATGGGGGCACTGCAGCTATTTACTACAGTTTATATGCTGCCCTCTGAAGATATCCTGGTTCCACAACACTAATAGAAGCTGTGGGAGAGGTGAGTGCAGCACTGGCATTCTGCTTCTATCTCCACCACTGCAGCTTCTAAAGTGTGAAACAAGACATGACATACTAAAGAGAAACAAAAACCACAGCGTCAAAAACACAAATTTCCTAATTTACCTAATAGGTGCAGAAATGCTGCACAAAGTCTGAAGCATCAAAAGTGCATCAAATATTCATCGTGGGAATGTAGCCTAACTCTGTCTTTGCACCATGCAATTTCTGTAGTTTCTGTAGCTTCTCTTCATTTTTAGGAGAGTTATGGAATTGAGTCGCCAGCCAGGGCAGCAGGGTACTTGGTACTGGGTTGCTTTTAAAGGGGATGTCAGGGTGACTGCGACCTGGTCCGTGGCCTTGGGTGCCCAATTAAAGGGGAAGGTCTTTAAGGGAATTTGTAATGTCTATGTTCGTGACGCCACCTGTGGTTTTCAGTCAGTGAGGACGACGCTGCTTAAAGGGGTCTTCTGGGGTGATGGTATGCAAGATGGTGACGCTTCCCACAGGTGAAGCGGGGTCACCAGGGCTTCTCAAGTGTAGGGCACTGATGGTGTGGTGGATTGTATGGCAAAGAACGAGGACACAGGTTTGCAGTCTCAGTTACCTGGTTTACTGATGGTAGTAGTAGTCCTGAGTCCAGGGTACCAATTGCAGGGTAGCTGTGGTCCGGCCGGCTTGGAGGCAATAGGAGACCCCTCTCCCAGGTGAGGTCCGTAAGCCTTTCCTACGTGCGCTATTTAGTTGGTTAGGTCCCTGCCACTTGATGCTCAGTGAAAGTCCCCTCTCTCCTGTCCTAAGACAGATGTCTGTACGATAGGCAGTTCAAGCCGGTTTATAGGGTCTCTTGTTGTGAATTTGCTTTTTGCTCCCTCTAGTGGTTACTAGTTTTTTGACTCTGGTTTTTCTGTCATTCCTTTTATCCGCACCTGGGTCGTTAGTTAGGGGTGTTGCTATATAAGCTCCCTGGACCTTCAGTTCAATGCCTGGCAACGTAGTTATCAGAGCTAGTCTGCTGTGCTCTTGTCTACTGATCCTGGTTCCAGTTATATCAGCTAAGTCTGCCTTTTGCTTTTTGCTATTTGTTTTGGTTTTGTATTTTTGTCCAGCTTGTTCCAAATCTATATCCTGACCTTTGCTGGAAGCTCTAGGGAGCTGGTGTTCTCCTCCCGGACCGTTAGACGGTTCGGGGGTTCTTGAATTTCCAGTGTGGATTTTGATAGGGTTTTTGTTGACCATATAAGTTACCTTTCTTTATTCTGCTATCAGTAAGCGGGCCTCTCTGTGCTAAACCTGATTCATTTCTGTGTTTGTCATTTCCTCTTACCTCACCGTCATTATTTGTGGGGGGCTTCTATCCAGCTTTGGGGTCCCCTTCTCTGGAGGCAAGAAAGGTCTTTGTTTTCCTCTACTAGGGGTAGCTAGATTCTCCGGCTGGCGCGTGTCATCTAGAATCAACGTAGGAATGATCCCCGGCTACTTCTAGTGTTGGCGTTAGGAGTAGATATATGGTCAACCCAGTTACCACTGCCCTATGAGCTGGATTTTTGTATTCTGCAGACTTCCACGTTCCTCTGAGACCCTCGCCATTGGGGTCATAACAGTTTGCCAGGCCAGTATTAAATGTTTAATGCATTGCAGAAGAGGGATTATAAGAAAGAAGATTCTGAGTTTTTTTTTTTTTTTTTTTTCTTCTTCCCCTTTACCTCAGAGTGGCTATGCTTGCTGCAGACATGAATGTCCAGACCTTGATTACAAGTGTGGACCAGCTGGCTACTCGTGTGCAGGGCATACAAGACTATGTTATCAGAAATCCTAGGTCAGAACCTAAAATACCGATTCCTGAACTATTTTCCGGAGACAGGTTTAAGTTTAGGAATTTCGTGAATAATTGTAAATTGTTTTTGTCCCTGAGACCCTGTTCATCTGGAGATTCTGCTCAGCAAGTAAAAATTGTTATTTCGTTCTTACGGGGCGACCCTCAGGATTGGGCTTTTTCGCTGGCGCCAGGAGATCCGGCATTGGCTGATCTTGATGCGTTTTTTCTGGCGCTCGGTTTACTTTATGAGGAACCCAATCTTGAGATTCAGGCAGAAAAGGCCTTGCTGGCTATGTCTCAGGGGCAGGACGAGGCTGAAGTGTATTGCCAAAAATTTCGGAAATGGTCCGTGCTGACACATTGGAACGAGTGTGCACTGGCCGCTAATTTTAGAAATGGCCTTTCTGAAGCCATTAAGAATGTTATGGTGGGTTTTCCCATTCCCACAGGTCTGAATGATACTATGGCACTGGCTATTCAAATTGACCGGCGGTTGCGGGAGCGCAAAACCGCAAATTCCCTCATGGTGTTGTCTGAACAGACACCTAATTCGGAGCAATGTGATAGAAAAACCGCAAATTCCCTCATGGTGTTGTCTGAACAGACACCTGATTTAATGCAATGTGATAGAATCCTGACTAGAAATGAGCGGAAAATTCATAGACGCCGGAATGGCTTGTGCTACTACTGTGGTGATTCTACACATGTTATCTCAGCATGCTCTAAACGTATAGCTAAGGTTGTTAGTCCTGTCACCGTTGGTAATTTGCAACCTAAATTTATTCTGTCTGTAACTTTGATTTGCTCACTGTCGTCTTATCCTGTCATGGCGTTTGTAGATTCAGGTGCTGCCCTGAGTCTTATGGATCTGTCATTTGCTAAGCACTGTGGTTTTACTCTTGAACCATTAGAAAATCCTATTCCTCTTAGGGGTATTGATGCTACACCATTGGCAGCAAATAAACCGCAGTATTGGACACAGGTTACCATGTGCATGACTCCTGAACACCGCGAGGTGATACGTTTCCTGGTTTTACATAAAATGCATGATTTGGTTGTTTTAGGGCTGCCATGGTTACAGACCCATAATCCAGTCCTGGACTGGAAGGCTATGTCAGTCTCAAGTTGGGGCTGTCGTGGTATTCATGGGGATTCCCTGCCTGTGTCTATTGCTTCTTCTACGCCTTCGGAAGTTCCGGAGTATTTGTCTGATTATCAGGATGTCTTCAGTGAGTCTGAGTCCAGTGCACTGCCTCCTCATAGGGACTGTGACTGTGCTATAGATTTGATCCCAGGCAGTAAGTTTCCTAAGGGAAGACTGTTTAATCTGTCGGTACCTGAACATACCGCTATGCGTTCATATATCAAGGAGTCTCTGGAGAAAGGACATATTCGTCCGTCTTCTTCCCCTCTTGGTGCGGGATTCTTTTTTGTGGCAAAAAAGGACGGATCTTTGAGACCTTGTATTGATTATCGGCTTTTAAATAAGATCACTGTCAAATTTCAGTATCCTTTACCGCTGTTGTCTGACTTGTTTGCCCGGATTAAGGGTGCCAAGTGGTTCACCAAGATAGACCTTCGTGGTGCGTACAACCTTGTGCGCATTAAGCAAGGTGATGAATGGAAAACCGCATTCAATACGCCCGAAGGTCATTTTGAGTACTTGGTGATGCCTTTTGGGCTCTCCAATGCGCCTTCAGTTTTTCAGTCCTTTATGCATGACATTTTCCGGAAGTATCTGGATAAATTTTTGATTGTTTATCTGGATGATATTTTGGTTTTTTCTGATAATTGGGATTCGCATGTGGAGCAGGTCAGGTTGGTCTTTAAAATTTTGCGTGAAAATTCTTTGTTTGTCAAGGGCTCAAAGTGTCTCTTTGGTGTACAGAAGGTTCCCTTTTTGGGGTTCATTTTTTCTCCTTCTGCTGTGGAGATGGACCCAGTCAAGGTCCGAGCTATTCTTGATTGGACTCAGCCCTCGTCAGTTAAGAGTCTTCAGAAGTTCTTGGGCTTCGCTAACTTCTACCGTCGTTTTATTGCTAATTTTTCTAGCATTGTGAAACCTTTGACGGATATGACCAAGAAGGGCTCCGATGTAGCTAACTGGGCTCCTGCTGCCGTGGAGGCTTTCCAGGAGTTGAAACGCCGGTTTACTTCGGCGCCTGTTTTGTGCCAGCCTGACGTCTCACTTCCCTTTCAGGTTGAGGTGGATGCTTCGGAGATTGGGGCAGGGGCCGTTTTGTCGCAGAGAGGCCCTGGTTGCTCTGTTATGAAACCTTGTGCCTTTTTCTCTAGGAAGTTTTCGCCTGCCGAGCGAAATTATGATGTGGGCAATCGGGAGTTGTTGGCCATGAAATGGGCATTTGAGGAGTGGCGTCATTGGCTCGAGGGTGCTAAGCATCGTGTGGTGGTCTTGACTGATCACAAAAATCTGATGTATCTCGAGTCTGCTAAACGCCTTAATCCGAGACAGGCCCGCTGGTCATTGTTTTTCTCCCGCTTTGATTTTGTTGTCTCGTATTTACCAGGTTCAAAGAATGTGAAGGCCGATGCTCTTTCTAGGAGCTTTGTGCCTGATGCTCCTGGAGTCGCTGATCCTGTTGGTATTCTTAAAGATGGAGTTATCTTGTCAGCTATTTCTCCGGATCTGCGACGTGTGTTGCAGAGATTTCAGGCTGATAGGCCTGAGTCTTGTCCATCTGACAGACTGTTTGTCCCGGATAAGTGGACCAGCAGAGTCATTTCCGAGGTTCATTCCTCGGTGTTGGCAGGTCACCCGGGAATTTTTGGCACCAGAGATCTGGTGGCCAGGTCCTTTTGGTGGCCTTCCTTGTCAAGAGATGTGCGGTCATTTGTGCAGTCCTGTGGGACTTGTGCTCGAGCTAAGCCTTGCTGTTCTCGTGCCAGCGGTTTGCTCTTGCCCTTGCCTGTCCCGAAGAGACCTTGGACACATATCTCCATGGATTTCATTTCTGATCTTCCGCTATCTCAGGGCATGTCCGTTATCTGGGTGATATGTGATCGCTTCTCCAAGATGGTCCATTTGGTTCCTTTGCCTAAGCTGCCTTCCTCTTCCGATCTGGTTCCTGTGTTTTTCCAGAACGTGGTTCGTTTGCACGGCATCCCTGAGAATATTGTGTCAGACAGAGGATCCCAGTTCGTTTCCAGGTTCTGGCGATCCTTTTGTAGTAGGATGGGCATTGATTTGTCGTTTTCGTCTGCTTTCCATCCTCAGACTAATGGACAGACGGAGCGAACCAATCAGACTTTGGAGGCTTATTTGAGGTGTTTTGTCTCTGCTGATCAGGACGATTGGGTGACATTCTTGCCTTTGGCTGAGTTTGCCCTTAATAATCGGGCTAGTTCCGCCACCTTGGTTTCGCCTTTTTTCTGCAACTCTGGTTTCCATCCTCGCTTTTCTTCGGGTCATGTGGAGCCTTCTGACTGTCCTGGGGTGGATTCTGTGGTGGATAGGTTGCAGCAGATCTGGAATCATGTGGTGGACAACTTGAAGTTGTCACAGGAGAAGGCTCAGCGCTTTGCCAACCGCCGCCGCGGTGTGGGTCCCCGACTACGCGTTGGGGATTTGGTATGGCTTTCTTCCCGCTTTGTTCCTATGAAGGTCTCCTCTCCCAAATTTAAACCTCGTTTTATTGGGCCTTACAAGATATTGGAAATCCTTAATCCTGTATCTTTTCGTCTGGATCTTCCTGTGTCGTTTGCTATTCACAATGTATTTCATAGGTCCTTGTTGCGGCGGTACATTGTGCCTGTAGGTCCTTCTGCTGAGCCTCCTGCTCCGGTGTTGGTTGAGGGCGAGTTGGAGTACGTGGTGGAGAAGATCTTGGATTCTCGCCTCTCCAGGCGGAGGCTTCAGTACCTGGTCAAGTGGAAGGGCTATGGTCAGGAGGATAATTCCTGGGTGGTCGCCTCTGATGTTCATGCGGCCGATTTAGTTCGTGCCTTTCATGCCGCTCATCCTGATCGCCCTGGTGGTCGTGGTGAGGGTTCGGTGACCCCTCACTAAGGGGGGGGTACTGTTGTGAATTTGCTTTTTGCTCCCTCTAGTGGTTACTAGTTTTTTGACTCTGGTTTTTCTGTCATTCCTTTTATCCGCACCTGGGTCGTTAGTTAGGGGTGTTGCTATATAAGCTCCCTGGACCTTCAGTTCAATGCCTGGCAACGTAGTTATCAGAGCTAGTCTGCTGTGCTCTTGTCTACTGATCCTGGTTCCAGTTATATCAGCTAAGTCTGCCTTTTGCTTTTTGCTATTTGTTTTGGTTTTGTATTTTTGTCCAGCTTGTTCCAAATCTATATCCTGACCTTTGCTGGAAGCTCTAGGGAGCTGGTGTTCTCCTCCCGGACCGTTAGACGGTTCGGGGGTTCTTGAATTTCCAGTGTGGATTTTGATAGGGTTTTTGTTGACCATATAAGTTACCTTTCTTTATTCTGCTATCAGTAAGCGGGCCTCTCTGTGCTAAACCTGATTCATTTCTGTGTTTGTCATTTCCTCTTACCTCACCGTCATTATTTGTGGGGGGCTTCTATCCAGCTTTGGGGTCCCCTTCTCTGGAGGCAAGAAAGGTCTTTGTTTTCCTCTACTAGGGGTAGCTAGATTCTCCGGCTGGCGCGTGTCATCTAGAATCAACGTAGGAATGATCCCCGGCTACTTCTAGTGTTGGCGTTAGGAGTAGATATATGGTCAACCCAGTTACCACTGCCCTATGAGCTGGATTTTTGTATTCTGCAGACTTCCACGTTCCTCTGAGACCCTCGCCATTGGGGTCATAACAGTCTCTATCATGACCCAGGCTCTAAGGTCACTGCTTCACCCCAGACTTGATGCAGGCAATTGACATACAGTCCTATGCCCTCCGGTTCTGCCATGCATCCTGGAGAACAGCACGACCTCGGGCTCCCGATAAGCCCGGCTTCTGCACTCTGACTCCTAGGGTGTCCTTCTGCTGTTCCCCTCCTGAGCCTCTTCCTCCTCTGTGCTTCTTCCCTCTAAGCTCCTCCACTATTCAACTCTCCTTCAGATTCTCCTTCTTTCCAGGGGTTGCAGCTCCCTCGTGGCTGCTCAGCCCCTACGTCTTCTCCAGACGTTCTTCTGCTCTCCTCTCTCAGACTGGGTAGCTCCTCCTCCAGACCAGGATACATAAAGTGTAAGGAAGCTCCCCTGAATCCGGGTCCTGAGCTCCCCCTCCTAGCCTAGATTCAGATGTGTTGAATGTGAGTGCCTTACCTGATAGAGAGAATCTCCCTTGCCTCTAAGCGTGACATCACCCTCCCCGAAGGGAAGGCAACATCACTGCAGCAACCGGTTACCTGGGGTGTTGCAGAATCAATATGTTTCTGCAATTCCGCCCACTTACAGCTGCTGCAAATAGGCTGGATGACCAGATACTTTTTAGCCTTCAAGTTCAAAATAATGATAAGTAAAAATAAAAATAAATTTGTTTCATAGGTACTACGGTTTAATGTTTAAAGTTTTAGTCCCTAATTCATCACTGTACTGTTTGAAATGTCACAAAAACAATAGTGAAAGTTGTAGTTGTATTAAAATGCTGTAATTTAAGGCATTTTTATGCAAACTCCACTATCTTTTTAAAAGAATAGGGCATTGCAATACTGGGCGTGGCATAGCAAAGTTGCCAAATTCATCATAATTTACGCCTCAAATTAAGACAAAAATGTACTCCAGTCCCCAACTGGAGTAATGTTCTAATGCTGGTGCAAAGCAGCTGAAAATGCATTAAATTCACCAAGATGCTTGCTCATTTGGCGCATCTTACTCCAGTTGACCCTTTATCAAGAGGGGCCTCAGTCTGTGTGACTTTGACCAGTTGTAAGACACACAGCCTAAACATGAGCAATGTTTAAGAGTCTGAACTTTATACAATATATTTATCAATAATAGGAAGTCCTTTTTGTAGTTGAACTACGTATATAAGCCTCCTTTTCAACTGAAACATTTCACACATTACTGACGCAAGTTAGTTGATTTAAAGAAAAAATGCTAAAATACTAAAGGAGGCAAATTTCAGAAGCCTCTCAGAAGGGTTCTCCACTATTTGGTTTCTTCAATCCATCCATTCTCAGCAGCAACACGAGATTTTCAAATGTTGTAACCTGTAACCTCAATATTTGTCAGAAGCACAAATGAGTGAGTTTATCTGAATGGAATTTGATTCTTCTCAAATACACAAAAACCTGCACTGAGAATCCAGATATTTGTAAATTCGCTTTGCACAGATTCAGTAAAGTGGTGGAAAAAGTTTAAAATGCAAAAAAAAAAGCTCTACTACTTACCTTACCACTCACCTGTCCAGCCCCTTCTACTGCTGGCTGTCCGGGTTCTCAGAGCCACCTGCTCTTTACACTGTCCTGCTCACCCTAGGCCAGGACTTCTGGTCACAACCAGGCTCCAGAGGTCACTGGCGACACGCAGTAACTTCTGAGGACTGGTCAATGTTGGAAGTTGTGGCCTGGAGTGAACAGGTTGAAGATGCAACAGCAGAAAGAAAAGGACTGGAAGACAGTCAGCAAATCTTCTCTTTCTGCCATCATGGCTCCAGCCTGTTCACTTGTGGTCAGAACTTTGGCCACGACTAGTCCTCGGAGGTCAATATGCATCGTACTTGTGGTGAGTGAGTTTCGGTTTGGGTTTTTTTTGTATTTTTTATATCTTATGCTTATTATGAGCTGGGGTCTGTAAGGACCCCAGAGCATAACAAGGAACATTCAATTCACAGGGAATAACTTCACTGCAAATCGAATTACCAGGGAAAACCCACACGTTTTGTGGAATTCTAATTTTGTCAGATCCACTCATCTCTAGCCAGAAGACATATACATGCAGTTATTTGTAATATTGATCACTAGAGGTAGGAGTCCTATTCTCCTTCCTTCGTGGCTAACAAGGATTTTCTGTTAACTGAGCACGCAATGGGAATGGTGACAACCATCTGTAAGTTCTATCTGGATCATCGTCCAATAAGTTGTCCGTGTAACTTATGACATTGTTACCAAGATTTTTGGCCAGCACTTCCACCAACCTAGATCTAAGAAAACTCACAAAAGAAAAAGAAAAAAATCTGCAAAAAGGTTTTTCATAACTGAACTCTATTATGATTAAAATAGCGATAATGGTTCTAATACAGCAGAAATATATGAAAAAAACAACAAAAAATAAGATATTATATCAGCACACAGACCGGAGATAATACATGGAAGTCTGTAAGATGAAGCACTGTCCATTTACTACTATTGAATGGAATTCGGTAATCACTGTAATGTTTGAGGGACCTGCAAGGCAACCTGGCTTTGAGATTGCAACCCCAACACAACCAACCAGCCACATAAGCAGTAGTAATATAATAATGATGTAAAGTACTGTATATGGAGAAATAGGTACATAAAGGAAATTCATCACAAGGGTTTTGTCAACTAATCTAAGAGCATCATAAAGTGCAGACACACTAATTCCAGTGATGTGTCACTTACTGGGCTGCTTTCTGTAGTTTTGATAAATTCAGGGTTTTATCAGCAGGAGATTGTTGCTAGAGGACTAGTAACCCTGCTGCAATGTAGTCCTCCATATCCATGAGCTCTGTATAACCCCGCCCCCACCACTGATTGGCAGCTTTCTGCCTATACACAGTGTACACAGAAAGCTGCCAATCAGTGGTGTGGGCAGGTTATACAGAGCACAGCATTTAGAGACCTGGTAGATCTTCAGCATATAAAACGTGGATTTTATTACAACTACAGCAGAAGACCTAGTAGGTGATACATTGTTGGAATCCGGGTCTCTGCCCCTACATCAGGCTGTTCTCAGATTAGGTAACAAATACCTGGTGAAAGAGATAAGAAGTAATTGAGCTTCAAGATACCCCAATAGCCGACTCTTTCTGCATAAAACATTATTCTCGTCATCTAGACAGACATGTCTAAGCCATTACCCAAGATGCATGACTGTGATAGATACCTGAGCAGAAATATAGTAGAACAGTAGGAGTCGTAATATTAAGATACGTCGAGGTGTCGGTAAATGATGTGGAAGTCAGTAATGATGGAAACCCTGACCTGGCTATGACAATGTAAGCAAGACCACCCAAGGTTTTATAACCTAACGCTTTATTTTTTAGATATGGCCTATTTAATGTCATATTAAGAAGGAAGAAAATAAGTGTAAAACTCTCTTACCTGCTGCAATGCTCCTGCCTTTATTCCTCTCCAGGTAAGAGGATGGGTCTCGGTGGAGCGATAGGGTCAAATTACTCATTGTCACTCTGAAATTGTATCCAGCAGCTCTCCTGAAAACCTAAGAAGTGATCAAATATGAATGAACTCAGGTGGCTGCTGTGATATCAGAGACACAAGTGGATGTGGGAGGCAGGTTTGACCCTACAGCAATATATAGGTGGATGATGCAGATTTAGAGCAACTGTATGTGAAGATGTGATGGAGGAGCAATAATTAAGAAAGGATAATGAGACGCAGAAAGTTATACACAGGGCTAGTGAGGCTAAAAAGACGTCAACAAACTAATGGCTGATCCTGTATTGTTTCTGCAACACTATACAATAAGACAAATTGAGCAGGCATCACTATTTAGAAACCCCTAACAAAAATATTTTATGTACCGCATATACAACTATGGTGTATTCCAGCACTGCATTACATAGTCAATCACATGGAAAGAATTAGATTCTTTCATTTATTTATGGCGTTGTGCTCAACATATATTACATGCGCATAGCCCCCCCTAGTGGTAATCAAGCTTAAATTCTATGCTACGCAGAAAACAAGAGCTTTCAGAATATTTAATTAAATGTCTCATGTGAAACGGATCAGCTGAACACTTAGATTTGGCAAAAGTAAACCTAAAAGTGAAAAACAAAAATCCGTTTTAACCAAATATGGAAAAGCAAACTCTCTACAAGATAATCTATTGTCCGTTACAAATGAGATTTCTGAAAATAAGGAAATCCCCTTGAAGCTTCCCCATACTGAAAATAAGACACAGGTGCTTCTCACAACATTAGAAAATCATCAAAAAGTTTATTTATTTCAGTTCTTCAAAATAAAAAGTGAAACTCATATATTATAGTCATTACAAACAGAGTGATCTATTTCAAGTGTTTATTTCTGTTAATGTTGATGATTATGGATTACAGCCAATGAAAACCCAAAAGTCATTATCTCAGTAAATTAGAATATTGTCTAACACCAGCTTGAGAAATGATTTTAAACTCTGAAATGTTGGCCTACTGAAATGTAAGTTCAGGAAATGCACTCAATACTTGGTCGGGGCTCCTTTTCCATCAACGACTGCATCAATGCGGCGTGGCATGGAGGTGATCAGCCTGCATAGTGGAGATCCTGAGCCTAGTTTGAGGGTCACCCCTGAGTCATGCCAAGTGTATTTGTAAGGAGGTTGCTTTCCCTGCTCCTTACCTGGAACCACTTAGTCAGACAGCTGGGTTGTCGGGGGGAAGACCTTCTGCCCTGGACAGAAGGGACCATGTGACTGCAAGGGGAGAGAGAGGAAGAGAGGGGGGCGTGGTGAGAAAAGTGCGGGAGAGCAGAGCGCGCCAGAGAGAGGGGAGAGCGTGCCAGGGAGAAAGCAGGCTGCAGCGCCACGCTCCCCATGACAGAGTGCTCCCCGTGAGGGCACTAAGGCTGGAGTGAGAGTGGGGACTTGGAAGGCTCCATAATCAGAGACGACGTGTCCCCTTGCAGTGACCTGAGTGCGCAGCCCCGGTGACCGCACTGTCAGCCTGGTGTACAGAGACTCGCAGCAAAATGGCTGTGTGATTTCCTGATTGCAGCTTCACTGAGAGAAAAGTCTTAACCCCGGAGTTTCCAGTTCCCAGGAAACAGAGAAGAGACTTCTATCCCCTGGTCCCCGCAGTATCAGTACAGAGACTGTGATTCTTGGTGAGAGACTTAACAGTGCGGAGCCCCTGATTCCTGGCTGTGCTGTAAAAGCTAAAGACTTCATCTTGTGAGTACATGAAAGCGAACACTGCGGGTGACTGTACCCATGCCGGAATTAGGACCCTCCAGTCAGGACCTCCCTGGACTGATAAGTTACAAGAACACTCGTTAACCCTTTCGTTTTCGCTTAACTGTTTACTGTTTGATTTACCTCTATTAACCCCCTGTTTACTCCCTGCGAGGAGAATCTTACTCCTGTTAATAGATTCCCCTCAACAGTTGGTCTGTCTGTTCCATGGTGACATACGCAACCCTGCACTCTATTACATATTTGCAGAGGAGTAGAAGAGGGCTGTCATTGATCTAATGCTAAAATATGTCATACACTGTATTGCCGTTTTCTATATCTTTGCATTCACTGCAATTTTATAGTAGAAATATGTTGTACTGAAGTTGAATGCATGGAAGGAGTTATAGCTCGTTAGCCATGCAGTGGGAGTTTTGGGAGCAAAAATGGGAATGCTTCTTGTGTTAGTATGTTGATTTGGGGTTAGGTAAAGATTGAGCAAGAAGTAAAGCCGCAGCTTAGGTGTGTGAGGAAGCCTACTAAAGGGAATAAATATTCACCGAATTCCACGCCCATTCATTTCTCTTAAGTAGCGGGCACACTGACCGCTCGGCAGCTGCAGGAAGCCGGCGGCTGACACTGTGCGCACTACTGAAGAGCGAGCAATAAATACTCACTGCCTTCCACACACATAGTCCCAGCACGCAGAGCAGTGAGTATTTCAGCAGCTGTCCTTCGGCAAACAAACAGGCACTTCCCGTATGTGTTGCAGCTGTCTACCGCCGCAAAACATGCAGCCGCAGAGACTCAAATCTATTATCCAAGCACGCCCAAGATACTCAGATAACACCCGACCATGCTCGACTAACACATTATAAGAACACATTTGCTCATCACTACTGTCCACTGGTGACTGGTAACTTTGGCAATAAGCTGTGTACTACAAAACTGCAACGCTGCTTGATTTTAGAAGCACTTTGCAATTTTACCTATTTAATAAGATTATAAAAACCCTTTAAACTCTCTATACATACTATTGTATAATTCCACTGACTGATCTAAACCTATTCGCTTTTAAAACAATTCTTATGTAATAATAATAGCTTATTATTCCTAAGAGTCGACCATGCAAAAGAGGACTACTGTATATGCGTAGATTTAAAATTAATATTCCAGGTCACCACGAGGTCTCATTTCCTTCTTTCTTTGTGCAGAAATCAATCGCTGACATTCATGCCTCTTATGCTCTAGATATTTGATTTTTTGACGTTATACCTGTTCTCATTGCAAAATCAAATTTTTATTGAAATATATTAATAAATACATCATATTAAACTTATATGAGATGAGTAAATCCAATGAGAATTTCTAATTTATTCTAAAATGGTGTCCTGGTAAAATAATGAACACAAGATTTGAATTATAAGTGTTCTCTGGAGAAAGACCATTTATGACTACTTCTTATCAACTTGTATCCAGAATTTTACTAAAAAGGTAAAAAGAAATCCATCCAGAAATATTAAAGAAACCCATGTAAAAAAGATCATATATTCCAAACCAAAGGGACCCTGAAGATCTGCCCTGAGAATATAAAACATACGCAATCCAGCTGACATTTTTCCATGTAATGTAGGTTAAGATACAAGACAAACATGAAAATATAAACGGTATAACAAAGTCACATGGACTTACGGTACTCATCATAATCACTCCTCATTTATCCAAGTGTAAAGAAATATGACGCCTTACAGTAGACAGTGTTCATTAGAATTAATCCACGTGACCCAGCACTTCAGAAAATTTGCAGTAATTTTTATTCCATCAGCATTAAAAACATATTAGTGCATATATAGAAACTCTTAGTAGCATGGCTGACTGCAATCTATGAATTTCAGGCCTATCATTTCTTCCTCATGACTTAAATGTATAGAGGATATAATCACAAGTAGCGTAAGATACTTTGCTCAAAAAGTAAGGGAATACTTAAATCACACTTCGGATATCGATGAATGAAAGAGCCTTTCCTGACATAGATTGTGTACTTCATTGCTAAGAATATGACCAATGAAGAGTCAATAGGAACCAAAATCATTAACCGATTTGGCTGGTTTCTAAAACAAGAAAAACCACAGAAAAAACACCACCATGATAAAGGCGGGGACAGCACAGGTGTAAAATACTGATGGGGCAACTACTCACAAACCTACCAATTCATGGAGTGAAAAAAAAATTACAATTCGCGGAGTGGGTCATTGCATAGAATTAAAAATGTGCACAGATTAGGCTTGCACAGGGCATCAGTCACACATGTTTTTGTGTGGTTGGTCCATCAGTATTTTGCACCTGTGCTGCCCTTGCCTTTATCATGCATTTTTTTCTGTCGTTTTTCTTCAATTCATGCAGTATGTGAGCCGTTTTTGAATTTAGTATAGGGTGTGAGCCAGTGACCAGTGTCATATGTGAGGGTCCATATGTATCACCCAGGATGCTGTCAGAGTCATTGTGGTCACAGCAGGATGCCTGTGAGTCACAGGGTAAAATAAAAGTAAGCGTTTACCTGGTCAAGCTATTTGTCCTGGGCATTCTTCAGGAAAAGCCGGTATGGGCTTTTATTTTTTAAACAGACTACAGGAAGGAAGTCTGTTTCCTCCAGGCCAGGTCTTGCAAGTGGCCTATGGCCACAGATTCCAGTTTGAGAAAAACCCTTGCAACAGAGGGTTGGGTGTGTCAGTGTGGAGTTTGCATGGTGTAGAGCGGATAGCTCTGCAAAAGCTCTGCCTGTGTGAGGGAACACAGAGCCCAGTGGATCGAACTCCTAGCACCACGCAGCGTAATATGATGGTGCGGTAACCCTCGCCAACCGGACGCATTTATGGACTTTCGTTTCCTGGCTGTGACCAAGAGGATACCATTTCTTTTGTTTGTAAGTTTTTGGTCATTAAACCTACGTTTACTTTGAACTTTCCTGGGTCACTGCCTCATCACTGCATAGTGTGGACACCGCTGCACTACAAGGGACTTGCAAGTATGAGGACTCTTGATATGCGTTGCGAGGTTGCTTATTTTGGCCAAAATATCGACCAATGCCTCATGTATTTCATACATCGTCTTTCATCTTTTTAGCACATTTTATTGCACATTTTTTCTTTTGCTTTGCAGGATGCAGCCAGGCCCTTTGTCACAGCTCTATTGTTGGGTGTCCTGGGACCAGGGGCTCCTTCTCTGTTACTAATGCTAGGGGCCCCATAGCTCACTCTGCTTACTTCTGATGGTGAAGATGCTGGGGACACGTACCTTGCCTTAGCTCCTGAATCTGCCCCCAGTCTGTACCCTTCTCACACCCAGGGAAGAGGGAAGTAGTAGTGTACAGCAGTACAGTGTACTACAGTACACCAACCAGACTAACAAGGTAATACAAAAAGGGGTAACAAACATACAAATATACTCACACAGACAACAGAGAAATGCACCTGGGAGTGGAGGATGGGGTTAAACCAAAGTAGGAGAAGAAAGGTAATTATCACACACTCAAAACCTAGCAACAGTCACAGATAAATCTACCAAACATCTTAACAGTGCACAGATGAGAGCCTTAATGCTCCAGGAGTTGTCAACAGAGCAGATTAACCCCTGCACCGCTAAAAGAAATTTACACCATTTAATATGAAGGTGAAGTGCTTCTAATCAGTGCAGGAGTAGGAGAAATCAGACGCTGCGGTCTTCTGGCTCCTCTTTGTTACAGTAAACCCGTGATAGTACCCCCATTCTACGAGGGACCTCTGAAACCTAAGAACTGGGTATATCAGGGTGTGCCATGTTGAAAAGAACGGATCAGCCTGGTCGCATGGACATCAGATGGTGGAACCTACATTCTCTCTTCAGGACCGTATCCCTTCCAGTGTACTAGATACTGAAGCGACCGATGAACTAAGCAAGAATCAACGATCTTGGCTATTTGAAATTCCAAATATCCATCCACAATGATTGGAGATGATAGTATCCGTGATGGTACAGAGGACGCAATGTAGTTTTGGAGTAGAGATCGATGAAACACATTATGGATCCTAAAAGTGAGCGGCAAAGCAAGGCGGAATGCTACAGGATTGATGACGGCCACAATCTTATGAAGACCGATGAACCTGGCACCCAGTTTCCAAGAGGGAACCTTCAACTTAATGTTCTTTGACGACAACCACACCAAGTCACCAACACACAGGTCCAGACACACCAAACATCTCCGATCAGCCACAATCTTATATTTGGACCCCATCTTCCTCAAATTATCAATAACCACTTGCCACACAGACGTAATTGATAATGAAAATTCTTCTTCTTCAGGTATTCCAGAAGAACGATATCTATTATATGAGCTGAACTGAGGATGAAACCTGTATGCCCCAAAAAATGAAGACTTACCAGTAGATTCATGACAATGATTATTTACCCCAAATTCAGCTAGCGGTAAGTAGGCAACCCAATCCTCCTGATTCTCAGACACGAAACACCTAAGATAAGTCTCAAGATTCTGGTTAACCCGTTCAGTTTGCCTTTTAGACTGGGGGTGAAATGCTGAAGAGAATGACAGGTGAAACACCAAACGAGTACAAAATGCCGTGAAAATTTTGAAACAAACTACACCCCCAACACAATATCGGTAGGGATCCCATGTAATTTTACACTCTCACTGATGAAAATTTGCACCAAGGTATTGGCGTTAGGTAAAGCATGTAGTGCAATAAAACATGACATTTTACTGAATCTGTCCACCACCACCAAAATTACAGTATTACATGACAACACGGGTAGATCAGCGATAAAATCGACAGATAAATGAGTCCTAAGCCTACTGGGAACATGTAATGGTTAGAGAGACCCAAACGAAAGGGTATGAGATGTTTTAGAATGTACACAGACACTGCAGGTGGCTACATACTCCCAGACATCCTGATGTACCCCTGACCACTATTTATGCCAAGTAAGAAGATCTGTGGTGGCTTTATCACCGGGATGTCCAGCCAAGACGGAATCATGATGTTCACTAAGAACTCTCAGATGAAAATTCACAGGCAAAAACAGTTTACCTAACAGACAGACAGCAGGGGTGTCCTCCTGAGCGTCAACAACCTCTTTTTCAAGATCGGAGCATATAGACGCAATAAACACCTCTTTTGTAGTATAGGAACCAAGTCACAAATATCTTCACCACCAGGAAAACAACTAGATAAGGAATCCACCTAAATGTTCTTGATCCTGGGCCTATATGTAACAAAAAAGTTAAACCTGGTGAAGAACAATACCCATCTTGCCTGTCGAGGCATTAGACATTTCACAAACTGTAGATATACAAGATTCTTATGAACCATGATTATCATAACTGATTGAACTGCCCCCTCCTGAAAATGACACCACTCTTCAAAAGCCCACTTGATTTTCAAGAGTTCCCTGTTACCAATGTCATAATTTCTCTCCGCAGATGACAGTTTTTTAAAAAAGTATGCACATGGATGCCATTTACCAGTAGATGCACACTGCAACAATACAGCCCCCACCCCCACTTTAGACTCATCAACTTCTACAATAAAATGCTGAGTGACTTCAGGTTGTATGAAAATTTGCGCAGATGCAAAACACTCCTTCAAGGTATCGAATGCCTCCCTGGCTGAACTGGAGCACTTGAAAAAGTCTGTCCATTTCCTGGTCTTATCCGTCAGAGGTTTGGCCACTACTGAAAAGTTTTTGAAGAACTTACGATAGTAGTTGGCGAAATCCAAAAATGCCTTCAAATCCCCAGGAAGATCCCAATCCAGTACCGCCCGAGCTTTATCCGGATCCATGTGAAAACTGGTGGACGATAACAAATATCCTAGAAAAGGGATCTCCTCAACCAAGAACATACATTTCTCTGGTTTGACAAATAATTTATTGTCTCTGCGTATCTTTAAGACCTCCCTGACATGTACCTGATATGACTCAAGGTTAGGTGAATATATTAATATGTCATCACGATAAATTACCACAAATATTTCATTTACAAAGTGCTGAAAGATGGCAGCAGCATTCGTCAGCCCAAATGACATCACAAGGTTCTCATAGTGTCCCTCAGGCATATTGAAAGCTGTTTTCCGCTCATCCCCCCTTTAATTTAAAAAAGATTACATGTCCCCTAAGACCCAGTTTAGAAAACCATTTTGCCCCAACAATCTGATTAAAGAGCTCCGGGATCAGAGGAAGCGAATACAGATCCCGGACCATTGGTCAACATGTTATGGCATATTAGGTTAGGCTATGAGTAGAACTAGATGGACTTAAAGTCTTCCTTCAACCTTAATAACTATGTTACTATGTTACTATGATCTGATTGAGTTTGCGGAAATCTAGGCAGGGGCATAATCCCCGTGTTTTTTCTTTACAGAGGAAAATACTGCAGCAATGGAGTATGAGGATGGACTGATATGACCTTTTGCCAAACTTTCCGTGATATAGTCCTTCAAGGCCTGCCTCTCTGGACCAGAGATATTATATAGTCTGCTCTTTGGCAGCTTGGCCTCAGGTACAAGATTAACGGTGCAGTCTTAAGGACGATAGGGAGGAAATTCTTGACATCCCTGCTCAGAGAACATATCCCCAAAGTCAGACAGGTATTTAGGCCCTGGACCTGGACGAACCAAGAGTTGATCAAGTTAAAATCCACCCCACTGTCCAGAAAGGCAGAAATAACCACCTTATTTTTACCCAGATGGATTTCAGCAGGTAGAAAAAATTGGGTCCTACCCATGAAGGAGATATGTACACCTGGGTTGCTAACCTCCCCACAACCCAGGCTCCTTAGTTTTCCGGCGACTGGGAACAGTGAGATAGGGAAGGACACGTGCCCACAAAATGGCCCTTTTGACCACAGTAAAAACATATTCCCCCTTTGCTTTGAACAAAAGACTGCATTCCAGAACGAGTTACCCCACCCAACTGCATGGGTTGCTCAGATGACTCAGACCAAGTTTCCCTTCTGAAGTTGATGTAGCGTGCACTCAGCCAGGGAGACGCAGTCAGGGTCATGGTATATTTGACCCAGCGCCAGCAAATATTTCTCCACTGTCTGGTGCAACTGAGAGTCAGACAGGAGAGACAGTGTCCATGCTTGGGGACCAAGCTTATTATCCCAACCCGTTGCTCCTCAGTTCCTGGGAAGAAAGGACATAACCTGAAGTATAGTTTACAGGCCTCCCTGAAAACAACAAACTTGTCACGCTCCCCAGAGAACCTGTCAAGCAAAGTGATCTTGGGCTCCATTAACGGTAGCCTGGGAACCATGGTCTCCAAACCTGATGTTTTAGGGTGCTGCAAAACGACTGTTCATAGATCTGCTAACTCCAGATTGTTCTGGTGCAGTTGCCTTGTCAGAGCAGTGATAGGATCCATAATGGATATTAAAAAAAAAGTTTAGGTTAGAGCTAATGTCATGGCTCTGTTTTTAAAGCATAATCAATCATGCTGTACTCATCTTGCCAGAATCCGGTGAACCTCTGCTGCTGCTCCAAGTGTCTAACATTGGCTGTGGCATGACATCACGTTGACAGAGCAGCAGCCAATCAGTGAGCTTAACATCTCTGAAGGGGCCTTCCCGTCTGCAATGAAAGAGCCGCTGAGTTCACTGATTGAATGCCGCAATGTTAAAATGATGACAGCACCGCAGCCAATGTCAGACACCAGAAGCAGTAGGGGAGACTCGCCGATGGACCTTGGGAAGATGAGTATAGGGTTGTTTGTATTGCTTTACCAAACTGCACCAGGGGCAGAAGATTGAAAGGTAGCAACCCCCTTAACCAAATTTAAAACAGTTTCATTAAACATCAACATATAAAGAACACAATTAATTTAGTATATCACAGTGTAACATCTTCAGAGGGTATTGGTCCTTCCACCGCACTCTTACAAAACCAAAATTCTGAGTCATCACAATCATGTTGAAGACCAGTAAATCTTTACCACAGACCTATCAGTCTTATTTCCACTGGTGCATGTAGCAGTTGTGTCACCCCAGGAATCTAGTTGTCACAGTGGTAAAGCCTGCCTCCCGGGGAGGGTGATGCCATGCCTGGAAGCGAGAAGGAGTTCCCTTATCAGGTAACACTAGCATACAACTCTTTCCTGACTCCAGGACAGAAGGGGCAGCTCTAGACCAGTTTCAGGATAGCTTCCCTAAAAGTTCTGGTCTGGAGGTGGAGTTAGTCTGTGTGAGACAGTGAAGGGAGAGGAGGCACATAAGGAGAGAGAAACTAGGAGTGGAGCTGCAATTGAGCTCACTCCCAGGATTAAGCGCAAGAAACCGGACATCAGGGTCCGAGGTTGTGTGGGAACTGTATGCCCAACAGCAGAAACTGGAGGGCAGGAGACTGCAGGTCTCCTGGCCACAACTGACACCTGAAGGCACAGCAGCAGATTAGAGCTTGGAGTCACCACAAGAGAGGGACACCTGTAAAAAGGCTCGAGCTGCCTGCCATGCGGGTAGCGTTCTACCTGAGGGACAGATTGAGAGAGGAACTTGAGAAAAGCTAAGGCATCAAGAACCTAGAATTCAGCGCAGAAAGGACGGCTTCCAACCCCACCTAGCTAGGAGGATTACGAACCGCTTCCAGGCTGCCCGGATTTCAAAGATCACCTGTAACCTGTGCCCTGGACTGCAATTTCACCCGTAAAACGTAAAGAGACTGCAAATCCTGTGTCCTCCAATTATTTCCTGCACCCCAACATCCACAACCCCTCATAGACTGTCCTGGTAGCCCTGGGGCCTCCGCTCTACCTGTGGGGAGCGAAACCATCTAAACTGCATAACAATTGGCCCCAGCGGATACCTTTAAGCAGCATCGGCCATCCCTGGTCGAGTACCACAGGTGGCGTCATGAACATTACTACATTAGACTTTACTTGCCACTACACTTTATCCCCTTTAAATGGACGCCCAGGGCCACAGACCGGGTCACTGCCGCCATGACTTCCCCTTTAAGAACTGTGCCGACCCGGTACTGAGTATCCCACGGGCGCTCCACAATGCCTTTCTCTCTTAGTTTTTTAAAATCTGTAATAAAAGCCGCAAGGACAGAATAATGCATATACTGTGTGTGTAGTCAGAATACTGATAAAGCGCAAAAAAGATTTACCTTTAGGGCTCATTTCCACTGGCGAGGAAAACGGACGAGTGCAATCCGATAAAAAATCGGATTGCACTCGGACCAATGTTATTCAATAGGTGTCTTTTCATTTGCGATTTTTTTCTCAACCGAAATCGGACCGAGAAAAAAATCGCAGCATGCTGCGATTTGCTGCGAGTCTCGGACGAGACTCGCCAATGCAAGTCAATGGGTGCGAGAAAAAAAACGGACGGAATACGGACCATCTGTATTCCGTCCGTTTTTTATGGATACATCACCATTCTGTGGCCTAGAACACTGTCCATGGTCCTGTAAATGACTGTAAATGACAGAGAAATAAAACGGATTGCATATGGATGTCATACGGATGTAAAACGGATGGTGCGATTAAAAATCGCATTGCACTCGCATTACACTCGCATGACAATCGCATACGCTACATCCCTTTTTTCGGTCCAGATTACGGACCGATTTGTCTCTCGCCAGTGGAAATGAGCCCTTAGTTTCACTTTCAGTCCAATGAATTCTTTAATAAGATCAGCTGTCAGGAAAAGCTGGCACATATTGGAAAAAGATCCAGATTTATGACAGCCGGCCAGTAGGGGTCCCTTGTTCGCATGCCGTCGAGGGAGAAATTTGAAAGACGTTCTGGTACGTAATCAGACTGATACTAAACGAGTTCATTGGTTACAAGTGGGGACTCCACAAGGCAATTTCAAATGTGGCCACTGCAAGTACTGTAGGTATCATATGACGGATAAAGTGATAAAGATTGGCCCTCATGTTCATAGAGTTCGGGACTTTATATCGTGCAGGACTACACACACAGTATATGCATTATTCTGTCCTTGCGGCTTTTATTACATCGGGAAAACCATTAGGCCCCTCTTTGTGAGATTCAGGGAACACTTTAAATCAATTAGCACAGGGAAGGGTGTCCCTCGATTAATAACCCATATGCATGCACATCATGGGGGTGATGCGTCTTTGTTACGTTTTATAGGGTTAGAAAGGGTACATTTACCGGAGCAGGGAGTGGACCACAATAAGATACTTTTGAGAAGAGAAGGAAGGTGGATTATGCTACTCAATGCTACTGGACCTTTAGGGTTAAATGAGAGACTTGAAATGTCGATATTTTTGTGATGTAATTTCTTGTATTATATTGTATTTATTTGTGTATATTTACATTTTGGATATTTATACGTTGTCATTTTCTAGCAGTTTTTAACTTCCTGTTTTAGTTATTATGTTTTATGGAAAAGTAGGTTTTTGTGATGACGCTGTTGGAGGGGTGGTAACCTCATGGCGGAAGACGCTAAATAGATTCCACCCACCCAGAGTTTACATCAAGACCCGTGGAAGCACGAAACGGCCGTCGTCTTGTGGAATCACGTTTCTCCCTGATTGTTCCTGCTTTTGACTGTATGTCACAATAAAGACTGGATATTAGCGGATCGTTTGTCCTACGTTATGTACTACTGTTTGTGTACAGACTGAGTAGCTCAATATCTACTGCATTACATCCTGTGCATGAGGAGCTAACACTTTTGACTAAGTATCCACCCCCTCGGGGCAGCAGCCTATGTCTTGACCTTCTGTATACCCCACTAAAATCATTAAAAAAAGGATTTTACAATAAGAAATATCCTGTTTTTTACGTATTACCACAAGAGGGCACTGCTATATCTGAAAAAGTGGAAAGCACTGAAGATATAGGGTTTGTCTTGCTTTAAATACAAAATATTAAATATTTTATGTGCCATAAGATTGACATACAATGTAGCTTCACCATTACACACGTACACATTATCAGATGATATAATTATTGGTGCTGCAGATCCTGCCAATATATTAGGTCCCTCTCACTGCAAACCCTGCTCTGCAGGCTAAGAAGCGTATTTATTTGTGGTAAAGAAAAACAAAATGAATAAATATAATTTATAACAGGACCGAACATTAGAGCTACAGAGAGGAAACAGAAAAGCCCATTTACTGCTATAGTAGATGGTGGTGGTAAGGATGTGCTGCTGTAGAGGGGAAGAGGAAAACGTCTAAGAGGGTGTGCTGCTGTAGTGAACAAATGTATGTGAAGATGATGTCACAGATCTAGCAAAATCAAAGTAGTGATGAAATGATATGGGTTATGATGTCATAATTAGCAATTTTAGTGAAAGTGTCTGCCATATTACCTCTAGGGCTCAAAGCTAGTGGTGACAACACAAATGAGTACATTTGCTGGGAAGGTGAAATCACTAGTGGTGTCAGATGGCTGTACTTGGGTCAAAGAGTGGCCTGGCTAAAAAAAAAATGTTTATTTTGAAGGGAACTTGTTATCATATTTTTACTTATAGATAGTTGTGTTTCTGTACAGGTATTTGTCCTTTGACAAAAATGATAGCCTATTTGTAGAGATCTGATGTCCCAGTCATGAGAAATCTAGTGTAGAAGCCAAATGCAAATCAAGCTGGAGATGAGGTCGAAATGCATTTGCAGCGCCCCAGGGTCCAGGTCGTTGCAGTGATGTCATTCTCCTCTAGGGGAGAGTGGTGTTACGTTTGGAGGCAAAGAAGGACAACTGCATCCAGGTATCACAAACATGCAACACATTTCAAACTCCAAGCCACCAGGGGGAGCTCTTGCTCCTATTTATTAGGTCACTCCCCACACTTAGGTAAAACTGGTGACCTGTAGGGAAAGTGAGTGAGTTGCTGGCTGAGCTTCGCTCAGGTAGTTGGTCCCTGGCAGGGGTGGGATCCTGTCAGAGATTGAGGGAGAAGGATACAGAGCTGTGCATGCCCCAGAGCTGCAGCTCTTAGAAAGAGACATTGAACGCAGAACTGTATTGCAGCGAGCGTGAAAAGAAGTCGTAGCAAAGGAGTGGATATCGGAAGGGGGCCAGCCCTACACAGGCTGCCTCCTTCTGAGGCGCAGAATCCCGGTAGCCGGAACACCGAGGGAGCAACGACTCTTCATGCCTTGCTCCAGAGACAGGCAGGACAGCTAATTTCACGTTACCTGTCCGCCCTACACTCAGGAGGCAAGGTGGCACCCCTTAGAGGCTGGGGCATGATAGAGTCCCTATAAACCGCCTCAAGCCACTGGTCATATGGGTTTGTCCTATCCTATCCATGGGCAAGAGAGAGAGACATAACATCGATAATATCTACAACAGTTGTGAGGACCTTATGAGAAGCTTAGCAGTAAGGAACTACAACACTGCAGCGCTAGAGGAAGGCTACTAATTTCCACCTGGACAAGGGGACTCTGGACTTGCCTCCAAACTGGCCGGACTCTGCCTGCCCTGTGATCTGGTGCCCTGGATTGTGGATGCTGAAGTCTTCAGTAAAGGTAAAGAGACTGCAACCTTGTGTCCTCGTTCTTCTCTGCGCCTCTCACCATCCACCATCTACACACTGGGAAGCCCTGGGGACATACTTCACCTGTGGGAAGGTATACCATCTAGCTGCCATAACATCACCCCAGCGGACCCCTTAAAGCAGCATCGGTCACCCTGACCGAATACCACAAGTGGTGTCACGAACACAAACTTTATCCCTTTAAAGACCTTTCCCTTTTACATGGACATCCCAGGGCCACTGACTGGGTCAGCCACCGTGACATCCCCCTGTGAACCACAGGACCCGGTATCGAGTACCCCACGGTCCCATGGGGGCGCTCCAAACTTTGGCGTCACGAACAGGATCTACTAAAGCCTGAAAATCGGGTCATATGCGCCTAAAAGACAGTGCCAGAAATGTGCCTAACTGTGATTTGTGCTAAAAGACAGTGTATTGCGCATTGCCGCCAAAAATTCCTGGCAAAACAGCCGCCATTACAGCGCCATGAGGAGCGCCGGAGAAGAAGGGCGTGCCATCGTGGGCGTGAACTAACTGAGAGCGCAAAAGATAATGGCCACCCAGTTCAAATATTTCTGTACCTTGAGGACGTGTCCGTCAGCAGCCGAGATCCGCCTCCTGATCCTAAATGGCGGGAGGAGACAAAGAAAAAGAAACCGCCCCCGGTGGAGAGAGCGGGAAAGAGACCAGGAAGGAGCAAGCCACGAGGACGATGCCATGGTCATCCGCCCAGAACCAGAACATGGGGTGGAGGCAGAGGACTCCCCCAGCCACCTAAAAAGACACCGTGGCCAGGCATCACCCATGGGCCCTGACTTCCTGCAGGCCAGAGTGGAGGAGGTCATAGACCAGCTCCTGCGGGTGCAGCTGGGCGCCAAGGCCACGTGTCGACCGGCGCCCGCAGAAGACCAATCAGCACCACTCCCAGCACCACTTCCAGCATCGCCTGCGGTACCGCTTCCAGAGCCGCTGCCAGCACCACTGCAGACTCTGCCACCGACGGGACCGACCGGCACCGGAGACACCGCTGCAGCAGATAAGGACGCCGACCCTGCTCCGGTGACCGACAAACTGCTAATAGGCCCCGTAGCAGCACCACCTCTCCGCGGGTCCAGCCGGCTCCAACATCTTGACCCCTGGGACCAGGCCACGGGGATGGAGCAGTTTTTAAAGGCCTCGATCCAACCCGCTAGCCTGTCTAGTGAAATCCATGCGGAGAGAGTCGTGTACCGCTGGGTGAATCCCGGGACCAACTTTATGGGGTTCCCCGGGACGGAGAAGCAGAAAATAGAGACTGTGGAGGTCTTGAGTTGGGAGGACTACCAGTGCCAGCTCACCCATAAGTGGGAGGAAAAAGAGGAGAAACGCCAGGCCCAGCACAGAGCCTTCGATAAGAGGGATTTGAAGGCCAAAGCCCAGGCTCGCAAGGACTGCACCGTTAACCAGGCCCCGCGTAAGCAGGGCATAGTGGTCACCTTTAAGTTACAAGGAGGATGGGGCTTTATAAAGGAACAGGGACTGTACGCGGAGATTTTCGTGAACAGGAGGGATGTGGAGTCTCACTTGTGGCAAGGACACCTGGACAGGGACCTGTATTCAGGAGACCGTGTCAGTTACACCAGACACTTTGGCGAAAAGGGTTGGTTTGCTCTGAAAGTTCACAAGCAGGGAGACTCTATGAACCAGCCCCCAATTCCAGGACACCGTCCGTGCCTTTTCATGTAGCAACAGCACCACTTTGTGCTAAAGTAGCTGACACTACTCCCACCTCTACAGTTACTCCTGCCTGCACCCTTATGAAGACCACAGTGTGCACAATCACCACAACAGAGACTGCAGTGGTTACAGGACCAACTGTTACCTGCACCAAAGCTGTTATTGTGGAACAGAATTCAATGGGCACCCAGACCCCCATCTGGAGTGAGGGAGCCCCATTTGTAGCACCTGGTAGCCGCCAGTACCCTAAAGGGCTACCCCCACCAGTGCTACCTCCAGAGTTGCAGTAAGTGAAATCTGACAAGACTGTAAATAGTTAATTGTCTGCTGTTAAAGTTTAATTGAACCCGGCCATGGTTATTCCTTAAAAGGGGTCCTCATTTAAAGGAGGATCCTATGTTTGCACCAGTTTGCACAAGTTATTTGAAAGAACTGCAGAATCATGAACTGTGCATGATCGGAACTTACATGTAAATAGTTTGCACCTTCTTAAAGGTGCTTCCTACTGGTCTTACAAAGGAAGCTTTTACAGAGACTGCTTCTGAAAGAGACTGCTGCTAATCTTGTTGTGAGAACTGCTTTGTTTTTCAGAGACCTGAAGAAAAACTCTTTGGTGTGGCAGAATTCCGGGTCTGGATACACACCTTGTAGCCCACCCAAGCCAACGTTGGGGGTTAATAACAGGTCCCTCGCATCGTTCCTGTTGTTATAGTATTATTGATTTGTGAATTGATACTTTGCACTACCTCAGTAAAAGAGACTTGAATATTATTGGAACCCTTAAAGGGAATGTTTAATTGGTGCACTTGACAGGGTATATTAAAAGAGTTAATATAGTAGTGAAAGTTAACATTTGAATCTAGTTAAAATAATGTTTCAGTATAGCCGACAGTGAGTATTGATATCTTGATGCACTTTTGAATAAAATAAAGAGAGAACAAATTGAACAGAAAATGTAGTGAGCCCGTGGGGGTTGATAGACTGTCCTGCACTTGAGGAAGAGTAGAAATAATCAGATAGTGATTTGCACTTGAATAAAGAAAAATGCTTGATTTGCATGTAATAGATAGTATACCTGTAAAGGTAATGGTATTTCATAGTTAGTTCTAAGTTATGTTGTTTCCTTAATGATTCCGTATTTCCTAGAAGTGGATCCACAATGTATACATGTTTTTGTTATGAAACTTTCAAGTGTCCTCACCTCCCATAAAGGGAAGCACCAGTTATATTAACTTGTTTCATTGCATTTAAAAACTTGTATGTCTTTTGCTAATGTATTGTTGTTTTCTTTTCCCAGTCCGGGACTACTGGATTTAACAGGGGGGAGTGCAGCACCCCAGGGTCCTGGTCGTTGCAGTGATGTCGGTCTCCTCTAGGGGAGAGTGGTGTTATGTTTGGAGGCAAAGAAGGACAACTGCATCCAGGTATCACAAACATGCAACACATTTCACACTCCAGGCCACCAGGGGGAGCTCTTGCTCCTATTTATTAGGTCACTCCCCACACTTAGGTAAAACTGGTGACCTGTAGGGAAAGTGAGTGAGTTGCTGGCTGAGCTTCGCTCAGGTAGTTAGTCCCTGGCAGGGGTGGGATACTGTCAGAGATCGAGGGAGAAGGATTCAGAGCTGTGCATGCCCCAGAGCTGCAGCTCTTAGAAAGAGACATTGAAGGCAGAACTGTATTGCAGCGAACGTGAAAAGAAGTCGTAGCAAAGGAGTGGATATCGGAAGGGGGCCAGCCCTACACAGGCTGCCTCCTTCTGAAGCGCAGAATTCTGGTAGCCGGAACACCGAGGGAGTCTTGCTCCAGAAACCGGCAGGACAGTTAATTTCAGGGTACCTGTCTGCCCTACACCCAGGAGGCAAGGTGGCACCCCTTAGAGGCTGGGGCATGATAGAGTCCCTATAAACCACCTCAAGCCACCGGTCATATGGGATTGTCCTATCCTATCCGGGGGAAAGAATGAGAGACATAACATCGATAACATCTACAACAGTTGTGAGGACCTTATGAGAAGATTAGCAGTAAGGGACTACAACACTGCAGCGCTAGAGGAAGGCTACTGATTTCCACCTGGACAAGGGGACTCTGGACTTGCCTCCAAACCAGCCGGACTCTGCCTGCCCTGTGATCTGGTTTCCTGGACTGTGGATGCTGAAGTCTTCAGTAAAGGTAAAGAGACTGCAACCTTGTGTCCTCGTTCTTCTCTGCGCCTCTCACCATCCACCATCTACATACTGGGAAGCCCTGGGGACATACTTCACCTTTGGGAAGGTATACCATCTAGCTGCCATAACATCACCCCAGTGGACCCCTTAAAGCAGCATCGGTCACCCTGACTGAATACCACAGGTGGTGTCATGAACACAAACTTTATCCCTTTAAAGACCTTTCCCTTTTACATGGACGTCCCAGGGCCACGGACCGGGTCAGCCACGGTGACATCCCCCTGTGAACCGCAGGACCCGGTACCGAGTACCCCACGGCCCCATGGGGCGCTCCACATTTACAAGCCCCCAGTGCTCTTCCAACCTGATTGCATATGGCTTCTAGTCTTGATTTCTCTTGGCTCACTCATCAGATCTCAACAAAAAGGTATCATTTTTATTGAAGGGGGTGGACAATCATCTATGCAACCATGTCAAAACTTCTATATGAAAAAAACATGTTGATATGTTCCCTTTAAGACTTTTTCTTAAAGACTCCAAAGTGTATAACAACACCATGGCCATTATGTCACAGATACTGATGTAACTGCTTTAACGACAGGGATGGACTGGACCAGGGGAAAGGATGTAATTTCCCCTCCCAGCCAATTCTTTAGCAGGCATTTGAGGTGGCTTGGTGCTTTGGAAGTACAGTCCATTCAGAATATAAATTATTGACTGCATCCATATTTCACAGCCATGTCTGCAACATATGCTGGATGCACCTGTTAAGAAGGCCTCTGACTCTTATATCACTGCCCGTCAAAGAAAAGCAAATGGAGTCTAAAGCCATGCAGATTTTTCAAGGTAAGATAAACAAACTGGGAGCAATAATTTTGCACAATCATAAGGAAATACCAGTGGTTATTCTCGGACCCACCTACTAACTTATGCTTTTATTGCAGCAGCTGTCTTGGGATGGCACACATCTGATGTCCAGACTCTCCACGGTAGATACAAAGATCCAACTTATGTCCACTTATGACCACTTGTTGATGATGAGAGTGAGTTACAATGGCCAAGGGCATGGACACTCTACTGTGAGTCTATGGCTCAGCATCAAAACCCAGGCCGTATTCTTTAGCAATACATCATCCTTGGACGTCATTCAGGAGCCCGAGAAGCTCAAAGAAAGAGTCAGCAGTGGAGAGTTCTGTAGCATCAAGTAGGTAGGGAGAAGTCCTATGCTTAGGGGTTGACCCTGCAGTAGAGAAATGATAAGTCCCACACACTTGCTCTCACAACTGTGACGCTAGTCACAACCCATGGACAGGCCGTGAGTCAGCAAAGTCAGACATTCCGGGGTCAATACCAAAAGAGCACGTAGTAAACCAAGGGAAAATACAAAGTCATAAGTCAGGTCACGTGCCAGGGTCAGAATACCAGAGAAATAGCAGATAAGCAAAGGGGCAATAACATAGAACCCAGTCCAAAAGTCAGAAGCAGGATATCAGATGCAAAGGGGCAAAAACAAATGGGTAGTCAGAGCAATTACCAAGAGCAGGGAGCACTTATGGAAATCTCTGAACCTCCCAGTCAGATAGGTCAACCAAGCTGTCAATCAAAATACTGACATCTCAGCACTCCCCAGCACAGGATAGGATGACAGAGCAGTCCATCACTGAGTAAAACACACTCTGAGCAAAGGAATCGTGACAAGAACCAGACAAATGTGGGTGAAGACTGAAGAACCGAAGACAACATTCTCTAAAGTAACAAAAATTGCAGTGATCCGAAATTCAGTTCAGGAATGGTTAATGAAGGGACTTGGGCCTAAGCTTTGTCATGATACTGAATCAGCTCTGCAAGATTCTGGACCAACTTTGTTAGGTCTTGCATTTGTCGGGGTGCACTGTCAGTGGAAGGCTGGCAGCTCTTAAGAGGCCTCCATGGATGGGTTTTGCTCTAGCCATCAGTCTTGCAGATCCCAGGGGGTGCCCTGGCTTTCACCCTTTAAACCCTGCACAGGGATCTGGACTTATGTGTGGGGCTCTCCTATCCCCCTGGTTTGGTTTTCATGCACTAGGCACTTTCCTGGCAGCTTGAATTCTGAGCCTTATTTGATGGCTCACTGTGCGGTAACCGTTTCCTTGTTTCTCACCTAGGACTTTGCATCAATCATGTTGTAGCCATCTATACCTTTTGCATGGGTTACTCCAACTATCTGAATTAGTGTTACTTAGATTACGACAGGTTTATAATTATATTCTTATACTCCTTTCATGCTGCACACAATTAACTTTTATGGTGTTTTGATTTAACCCCAAGCTACCATTATCTCCATCCTCTATGGTTGTATTAGAGATTTCATGGTGGTTTTATTTTTGTGGGGATGCCCACATTTACGTATGGGCATAGTTCTAGAAATCAAACATATCTGACTTATGCACATCTACATATGGTAATTACATGTCTTGCTTTTTTGACCTGACGTACCTTTGGCAAAAAGTGGTCAAGGTAAGAGACAGGAACAGAATTTTCAGGCAGAAGGATAGTCTAAACATGGGTTGAGGTCAGAAATGGGAATTAAACAGGCTGAACAAGAACTGGAAAACTGGAGTAAACTATCGTAAAAATAAATTGTAACTAGGAACTCCTCCTGGGAGTTTAAGTAGGGTGTGGTGCTATCTAATAGGCCACAGCAGGGGGCTGATTACTACTGTTTAAAAATACTGTTAAAAAAAAACTACTTAAGAAAAAAATAGCCTTCTCTATGGATATATCAGAAGTACATTAAATTATTTCAGTGCCTAAGGTAAGATACAGTGTCTAAAAACTTCAAGTGTTCTTGGTCCAGCTAAAATGAAAAATTCTATTTGTATCAAGTAAACAAGATTGAGTTGGAAAGAAATGAAGCTAATGAGTACTTGAAAGTTCTTGATTCAGCTATGCGCATAAGAATTGGGCTTTTGTTCTGTTTTATGAAGGCATGTCTTCTTTCCCGGATTCATAACCTTATATTTGCTTTTCTGACAATTATATTTGCTTTGTGATTGTTACCTCTTATAGATTTTCTTATTGTATTTGGCTGTTTCTTCACATTGGTAAATATCTTAAAATCAAGAGCTGCTGTTTTAATTGTGCATTAAAACAAAAAAAAACTAAAGAAATGAACTGGAATATAATTTGTGCATATAATAAGTAAGTGCATGTTCACACAACCTCTAAACAGACAAAAACTAAGATTGAATAAAAATGAGCAAATGTTCTGAAGCAAGTAACTAAATTTAGTGCAGGAAAATAACATAAGGTACTTAGTTAACGGTCTAAAGCTTTTCCTTTTTTTGCATTTTTTTCAAAACAATGTTGACTAAGTACCCTAAGTTATTTACATGCACTATTGCAATTTATATACTGCAGGGTATTTGCTCATTTTGTTTTTATCTTTGGTTTTGTCTATTGTTCATAGTTCTGTGCATGACACCAATTTGAGTTTAGTGATTTACTAACACTGAGTTGTACTTATGGTAATCTCTATAGTTGCAGTGAGAGTGGAACTGAATTTTCAAGTGACTTTCCACATTGAACTGTCATTATATAACTTGCAACCTACATTTTTCACCAGTTTTCCCCTATGCAGACCCTATCTCTAATTTATAACTGACTTTAATCTGGTGGGGAGAGACTGGCATCCATGATGTCTGCCATATAATAAACACATAGCAAGATGGATTCTTGCTCTTTTTACCTTTAGTAGCACTCAGACAGATGCAGCAGTGATATGGAGGAAATTACACAGTAGTGTCCATCACTAGGATAAACTAGCTTCAATCTGCCCAATTTGTTTTTCGACCTCTCACTCTGATTCTCTGTCCTGTCTGTCCCATCTCGGTAAAAATAAAAGAGTTTTGCACTACGCTGCTGGAGTGCGGACAGGTGAGGAGAACCTTTTTTTTTATTGAGAACGGCAATCCGGGGGGCACAGGCCAGTATGCTGGACACACTGGGGACAATATGCTGGACACACTGGGGGCAATATGCTGGACACACTGGGAGCAGGATGCTGGACACACTGGGGGCAATATGCTGGACACACTGGGGCAATATGCTGGACACACTGATGGCAATATCCTGGACACACTGGGGGCAATATGCTGGACACACTGGGGGCAATATGCTGGAGACACTGGGGCAATATGCTGGAGACACTGGGGCAATATGCTGGATACACTGGGGGCAATATGCTGGACACACTGGGGGCAATATGCTGGAAACACTGGGGGCAATATGCTGGAGACACTGAGGCAGATTGCTGGACACACTGGGGGAAATATACTGGACACACTGGGGGCAGGATGCTGGACACACTGGGGGAAATATGCTGGACACACTGGGGGCAATATGCCGGACACACTGGGGGCAGAATGCTGGACACACTGGGGGCAGAATACTGGACACACTGGGGCAATATGCTGGACACACTGGGGGCAATATGCTGGACACACTGGGGGCAATATGCTGGAGACACTGGGGGCAATATGCTGGAGACACTGGGGGCAATATGCTGGAGACACTGGGGCAATATGCTGGACACACTGGGGGCAATATGCTGGACACACTGGGGGCAATATGCTGGACACACTGGGGGAATATGCTGGAGACACTGGTGCAGATTGCTGGACACACTGGGGGGCAATATACTGGACACACTGGGGGCAGGATGCTGGACACACTGGGGGCAGTATACTGGACACACTGGGGGCAGGATGCTGGACACACTGGGGGCAATATGCTGGGCAGAATGTTGGACACACTGGGGGCAGGATGCTGGACACACTGGGGCAGAATGCTGGACACACTGGGGGCAATATGCTGGAGACACTGGGGCAGATTGCTGGACACACTGGGGGCAATATGCTGGACACACTGGGGCAGGATGCTGGACACACTGGGGGCAGAGATGCTGGACATTGGGGGCAGAGATGCTGGACACTGGGGGCAGAGATGCTGGACACACTGGGGGCAGGACTGGAGACAGATGGGGCAGGATTGGAGACATGGGCAGAATGTAGATAAGGGGCATGATTGGAGACATGGGGCAGAATGAAAAACATGGGGCAGGTTTGGAGACAGATCGTGCAGGATCATGGGGCAGGATGGATACGATGGAGACTGATGGGGCAGGATGGGGAGATCATATGGGATAGAATGGATACTCATGAGGGCAGGATGGGAGAACATATGGCTGGAGCAAGGAATGAGATACACGGGGTGTAACAACTCTGCTGGCATCACTGCATGGCCTCCCATCCCCCACCTGCTTTACACTCAAATTCACTTACTTCTCTGGGCCTTGTTGTGACTTCTCTCTGCTGCCAGCTCCATGCTGTGTGCCTCATGTCTGCTGTTTGCTCTGTGCATGCTCTGTCTGTGTGCATAGGGGGGCGGCGCCGGCAACTCCTGTTTCTTATAGAGACTGTGTTCACCTTGCTAAGGTGTCCCTGGCCAATCGCCATGAGGCTTCCTGTATTTAAGACATCCCCACCCATTGGTGGGGGCCTGTGCAACTTTCTCCCTCAGTCAGTTCTTAGCTGCTGACGTGCCAGGCCTTGTCTCGCTTACTCTCATGTCCGCCACCCAGGAGGGCGTTGTACCCTGGTCTGTTTTCTGTGTAGCCACCCAGCGGGGCTTCGTACCCTGGCTTATGTACCCTGGCTTGTGTCCATGTCTCCATGTCTAGTCTCGTTCCTGACTCTGTCTTAGCCTAGTCCCGTTCTTGTGTCCGTTTATATCCCTGTCTTGGTTTGCTTTTTCTGCTGTGCATACTCTGTGTCTTGCTTTGCTCTGCTCTGCCCTCTGCGACCTTGCTTTGCTCCTTGCTCTGCATTCTGTGACCTTGCTCTGCACTCTGTGTTTTTGCTCTCGACTCTGCACTCTGTGTCTTGCTCTGCACTCCGACTTTGCTCTGCTCTCAGCTCTGCACTCTGTGGCTTTGCTCTCAGCTCTGCTCTCTGTAGCTTTGCTCTGCACTTTGCTCTGTACTCTGACTTAGCTCTGCACTCTGTGGCCCTGCTCTGTGGCTTCGCTCAGCTCTCGCTCTGCGACTTCGCTTCTTGTGGTTCTACCTGGCTCCACTCCTTGCGGTTCTACTTCTCCCGCTCTTGGCTCCGCCTCCTGCATTTCTGCACTTGGCTCCGCCTCCTGCGTTTCTGCACTTGGCTCCGCCTCCAGCTCTTGGCCCCGCCTCTTGCGGTTCTGCACTTGGCTCCGCCTCCAGCTCTTGGCTCCGCCTCCTGCATTTATGCACTTGGCTCCGCCTCCTGCGTTTCTGTGCTTGGCTCCACCTCTTGCTCTTGGCTCCGCCTCCTGCGTTTCTGTTCTTGGCTCTAGCTCCTGTGCTTTCGCTCTGCATCCGCTCTTGCGGTCTTTCTCTACCTATTCTTAAGTCCTCCTGTCTGAACAGGTTCTTACCTGTTTTACATACCTTCCTGCAGACCAGTCCCTACCGGTTCTTCCAGTGTACCAGTCTTGTCCGCCTGTCCTGCCAGAGAGCCAGCCGTACCTGCCTCCCTACCAGAGAGCCAGCCGAGCCCACCTGCCTGCCAGTGTCTCTGTTGTACCCGTCTGCCTGCCTGTGTCCCAGCCATGCCCGCCTGTCTGCCTGAGTGCTAGCCGTGCCCGCTTGCCTGTCTTTGTTCCATTCCCCAGTGGGATCAGCAGCCACAGCCAGACACCACCCTGGAGTGGCACCTGGTAGCTTCCTATTGCACAAGTCTGACCTCACCATCAGAGGCTCCAGCAAACACCTAGGAAGCTACTTAGTTACGCCCCTTCCAGGGAAGTTTGGTCTGTGGTCCAGTGGGGCAACACCCCCACACGCCAGTGCCAACCAGTCTCGGCACGAGCGTGACAGTTTGCACTGGCCATGGTTCCCGCTGAGTCCCATGTCCTTTCGTTCTCGGAGCAAGATGCACCAATCATTGTCTCTGATGCTATCTTTAATAAACTTTTGGCCTATGAAAAGCAAGCTCCTGTGGATCTGCCAAGGTACTATGGGGATCCGAAGCAGTGCCATGTGTTCCTGGAGCAGTGTATGCTGAACTTCGAATGGTATGCTTCTGCTTTCCCCTCTGATTTGTTCAAGGTTGGATACATAATGTCCTACCTAAGAGGAGATGCTTTGCTATGGATCAACCCCTTCTTTGAAGCAGGGGATCCCATCATCACGGACTTGGAGGCCTTCCTGGCGGCCTTCCATAAAGTCTTCGATGTGCCAGTGCAGCGCCCCAGAGTCCTGGTCGTTGCAGTACTGATGCTCCGCCGCTAAGGGGGGCTATGGTACGTCTGATGGCACTGAAGGAGTTCACCTGACCAGGTATCACAGACACCAATACACTTCACAGTCTGGCCTCCAGGGGGAGCTAAGGGTGCTATGTATTAGGCCACTCCTCACGATCTGGTAAAACTGGGGGTTAGATTGGAAGTTAGACAGAAGCTGACTGGGTTGGAACCAGGCAACATCCTGTGGCAGAGGGTGTTGCAGGGGAAGATTCAGGGGGGTCCCTGTCAGGGGTGGGATCCTGACAGAGGCCTAGCGAACAGAAAGAACGTTACGGGACCGCGCCTGCACTTCATTGCGGCGGTACCCCAAGAAAGGACAAGAAGCGAGGTTTATTGTGCTGAGTGAGAAACGAGATCAACGCAACAAGGAGAAACACCAGTAGGAGTCGTGCTGTAAGATGAGGCAACATCCTACTGAGGCGCGCAGCCAGTGGCCGGAAACGCTGAGGAAGTATTGAGCTCCAGGCCTTACTTCAAACCTATGGCAGGACAGTGAGTTCTAGGCGGGCTGTCTCACCCAAAATCACCTAAGCAGACACAGGGGGCAATATTTGGAGAGGGGCGACTCTAGGGTCCCGGAAGACCTCCGAGCCTACCCGTCATACGGGTGCGTCCTAGCCATATCATCTGGGGGACAAAGAAGAACATCATAATCGAGTTGTGAGGGAACTGCAGAAACAGACACAACAGTTGTGAGGACTATCCCGTAAGCACAGCAGGGAAGGACTACAACACACAAGCGCTAGAAGGTAGGCACAGATTTCCACCTGCAATGGGAACTCTGGAGGTGCCATCGGACCGGCCGGACTCAGGTAGCCCGATTAACCGTATTCCGGACTGAGGATCCTGAAGCCTTCAGTAAAGAGGTAAAGAGACTGCAACCTGGTGTCCTCGTTATTCACCGCGACCTACACCACACCACAACAGCCTCACTTTCTCAACTTTGACTGGACGCCCCTCAGCACGGTCACGGACCGGGCCTAGCCACCGTGACAACCCCAGAACTGAGATGCAGAGGCCCGGTACCGGGTGCCCCTCGGCCCTGTGGCAGTGGGGGCGCTCCACCTACTTCTGCGTCTCCTGAAAAGTCTTCCCCTCCAAGCTCACAGAGACGGTCCAGACTTAAGAAACCTGTAGGTAAACCGTCGCTTCCGTCCATGACCATCCAAGACTCACCTGTTCCACAACCTGCTGAAGCAGCCACCCGAGCAAGATCCGAGAGGTCTAATAAAAGGGGGCTGGCAAATCTGCAGCCTGAATCTTGTGCTGAGATTGAAATATGGTATCCCTGTGGTTGTAAAGAACATTCAGATGGTCTTTGCCCTGTGAAGCCTGCACTCCAAAACCCTGGGCCAGTAGGAGAGGCTGTCCCTGGCGAGAGTACGTCCTCTCCATCTAAGTTAATGACTGTTTCTCTGCCTTCTTGGAGCTTTGGTGTGTTTAAGCCGCCTATCATTCGGAGTCGGTGTATGGTCTCCGTTCTACAGCTCCAGAACCCGGTGTGGGCGTTGCCTGATAATGGCCGACCCCTGCTAAAGAGCAGTCTAGTCCTGCAAGGACAACTGCAGCTCCAAGTTGGAGCCTTATACACGAAGAAGTTTGTTTTCCGTATGCTGTCTGTTATGCCCATGGGTCATTCTGAGCCAAGGACTCTACCACCCGCTATGGTCAAGAGTTCCAATAAAGTGCTTCGTTTGAACTTACCCAGTCTTGAGAAGTGTCTGGTTCCCATGTGTCAAAGCACTCAGCAGTGTCATCTTCTTCAGCTGGTCTGCTAGTCGACGAGTCAAGGTGTGCTGATGTCACCAAAGATGGGGAAACGGTGACGATGTCTCCACACATCTCCAGCGACTATACCAGTAAACAGTTAGTCGTCGAGTTAAGCTGTGCTAACGTCAATGAAGATGGGGAAGCGGTGACGATCTCTCCACACATCTCCAATGACTATACCTGTAATCCGTTCCTAGGAACATCCCCGCCGTTTGGACGATTTCTTCTGGATAACGCGCAGAAGATGGTTCCTATGTGGATACCTCCAGCGTCCCTGTGGCCGGCTGGTGAAGATTCACCACAATTTTTCTCTGACCTGGTGGAGCTGTTGTTCTCCACACTCATCTCTAGTGACTTTTCCTGTGTTCAGTATCTGGGAGCTTCTCTGCTACCTGTTGGGCAAAAGTTGAACCCTGTGAGAAGGTTTCCAGTTTCCATGTGTCCGGCTGGTGAAGATGTTAAGACAGCAGCATTCAAGTCCCTGTTACCTATGTACCTGGAGGAGGTGGTCCAGCTCATTGTGGAAGCTAACCCTGTTGAGCACCAAGAGACACAGGGCCAGGATGGGGGATATTATTATTACCATAGGGGCTAATTAAGGGATATTATTACTGCAGTGATGTATTTATTTTATTTTTTGAGGACACTGTTTTAAATGGGGGGGCGTCCTGTTACTGTGTAGAGTGACACTATGTTGCCTCTTTTTCTTCATGTGGTGTAATGGAGAAGTTGGGAAAAATTAAGTAATGTGTTCTGCAAGCGGAGCTCGAGATAACTGTGTTATTTCCTGCAGAGATGAGTCCTGGCTGGATGGAGTGATGGCGGTCTGTGCTGGATGAAAGAAGAAGGACTTCACCTAGAGACGTCACTGGTGAGTCAGTGTTACCTATACACTGACACTATACACTGTATACTATATACAGAGGTCCTGTGTACAATGTCACCGGTGATTTCTGTACTACCTCTACACAGACACTGCATACCAAGTACAGATCTCCTGTGAATACTGGCACTTATGGTGATAGTATTGTGTGGGTTTTTTTTATTTGTTTTTTTTTCATCCTAACTGAAGTGTAAATTGACTAGATCAATGGATGTTTGACAGGTTATAGTTTCACACAGCAACTATTTTTCTGGAATAATCTGGTTCAGGTATATGATGACCACGTCGCATGACCCTGTCGCATGACCCCGTCACATGACCCCGTCACATGACCGGGGGGCCCACAGTGTCTGAACAGCCTGGGGCCCTGGCTACCCTTAATCCACCCCTGACTGGAAACCATAGGTAGACAGGTGGAGTGCAGGAAACTACAGGCAGGTGGAGGACATCAGGAAACCACAGGCAGGCAGGTGTAGTGCAGTAAAACCACAGGCAAGTAGCAGATAACTCCCTGAAGTAAAGGTACCGTCACACAGTGGCATTTTCATCGCTACGACGGTACGATTCGTGACGTTGCAGCGTCGTATGATTATCGCTCCAGCGTCGTAGACTGCGGTCACACGTTGCAATACACGGCGCTGGAGCGATAATTTCATGACGTATTTGCGATGTAGAAGCCGTTGGTTACTGTGCGCACATCGTATACAACCTGTGTCAAACGATGCAATCATGCCGCCACAGTGGGACACTAGACGAAAGAAAGAAAGTTTCAAACGATCTGCTACGACGTACGATTCTCAGCGGGGTTCCGGATCGCAGTAGTGTGTCAGACACAGCGATATCGTAACGATATCGCTAGAACGTCACGAATCGTGCCGTCGTAGCGATGAAAATGCCACTGTGTGACGGTACCCTTACAGGAAAGTAAGCAATGAAGGAAGATTTTCACAGCCAGGAAGAAATTCTGAAAACTACAGGTGGATACAGAGAAGTGGTCCAGGAGACCTGGGGACAGGTAGCCGACAGAACTCTGGAGTCACTAGAAGCCACAGACAAGCCGCTGGTCTACAGGAGTCTACCTGCAGCCCGCTTTCCAGATTGTTAAGCACATACAAATTGCACGTTTAGTCGCAGATTCAATACCAAGGCCCAGGTGTGTGTCTTAGAATACCTTAAATACTACCAGGAAGTTTATCACATGAAAGCACTCCAGGCCAACTGCAAAGCCAGACGTGGAGCACAAGAAAGTTTAACAAACTGGGGCAGATGGAGTAGAGCCCAGACTAGGGACAGGTGTGTAACAGTACCCCCTTAAAAGGCCCCTCACAGAAAAGTCTGTAACTCTCTGCAACGGTACTGTCACTGCTTTACCTTTGGGTTCCATGGCCTTGGTATTCTGTTGCAAGATATTCAAGGGGCTCACTGGGTGAGGCAGTTTGTCTAAGCTTAAGGTTCAGGTGGGCACATGGGCCAGGGGTGTCAGTGCAGCAGGGTGGTGAAAAGAAGAACTGGAAACCATAGGTAGACAGGAGGAGTGAAAACCGCAGGCAGGTGGAGGACATCAGGGAACCACAGGCAGGCAGGTGGAGTGCAGGAAACTGCAGGCAGGTAGCATATAACACTCAAGAGTAATGGGAAAGTCAGCAACCAAGGGAACCGCGCACGACCAGGAAGACGTCCTGAAAACCACAGGCGGACACAGAAAAGAGGTTCAGGAGACTTGGGGACAGGTGGCCAACAGAAATCTGGAGTCACTAGAAGCCACAGACAAGTAGGTAGTTCTGAGCAACTCGAGTCCTTTTCTGTCCATTTCAGTTTTGATGATGTTGTGTTTGCCTTGATTCGTACATTCCAAGTTCTAAACTTTATGATATCGCTTGTAAACACCAGTTCCGATACAAAAATGATCATATGTAATAAGAAGGAGACCCATCAAAATTAAAATATAATAAATCTGATTCTTTATTAAACAATTTCATAAAAATATATTTAAAAATCACAGAGTGCCAAGTCAAGGGGACCCTACTAAATCGAGGTGCAAATAATAATGTAACATGCTAGAATAATTTGTAAAGCCTGCTACAAGTAACATATATAGTCAAAAGAGGGTAGCGCACTAATAAATTATTAGATGAACGTTAAAAATTATGGTGACCAATAGTTTGACCTAAAATAACCATTCCTTCATATGTATAGTCTACCTGGATTTTACCATAGTGTTAGTATACTAAGAATAATGTGCAGTGCTAACAACAAAAACCAATGTAAACACCATGAAAGTCAGGAACAGAGAGCCTGGATAGAGCGAAGTCCCCCTCACCCCGTCGCGCATTTCACCTCTTGCTTTTTCCGGGGGCGTGTCAGAGTGAGGGGTGCCTGCTCTTTTAAGTGATGCTACCACTAGGGTTGAGCGACCTTTAGTTTTTTAGGGTCGAGTCGGGTTTTGTGAAACCCGACTGTCTTAAAAGTCGAGTCGAGTGAAATCGGCCGACCATCGTGAAAAGTCGGGTTTCGGCCGAAACACGAAACCCAATGAAGGAATTTTTTTTTTTTTTTTTTTCTCTCTCTCTCTCTCTTCGTATTGCACATTCCTAATCCCTACTGCGCACAAGCGATAACATGACGATAGGCGTTCACTCCCCTAAGACCTATGTCATCACTCTGCCCACGCTCATTCATTGGCTGAAAAAATGGCGCTAAACGCGTCATACGAAACGCGACTTTGGCGCCAAGATCGCGTACCGCATGGCCGACCCCGCACAGGGATCGGGTCGGGTTTCATGAGACGCCGACTTTGCCAAAAGTCGGCGACTTATGAAAATGCACGACCCGTTTCGCTCAACCCTAGCTACCACCAATGAACATAGACGACCGAGAGGTGAGCCCCTATGACGTATATGGTGCATGCTGCGTCCGCCACTCCCCTTTATGTAAATGGGATTTTCTCTGAAGCGCATATTGACATGCATGTGTGTGGAAAGCATGCAGTTAATGTCGCGCACTTCCGGGGCTTAACCAGGTTGTGGAGGCTGTGCATGCGCACCGTCTAAGGCATTGTAAATGAAGTAACAATCATGAAACTGTGCAGAATAAAGTGGAGAAATACCTTATCAGAAGAGAAATAGAAAAATTGATTCAAATCAATTTTTCTATTTTTATTCTGATCTGGTATTTCTCCATTTTATTTTGCACTGTATTTTAATTTATGGGCCTCTTCCTTATTCCATATGATTATTTTCATATTGGAAACTGGTGTATACAATATTAGCTTGAAGTGTCATTAACTATTTGACTATGAATCAGTTTATGATATCTCATCACTTTCGACCAAGCGATAGCACCAAGACATCTTAGCTTTGATCCTGGAGCGTCATGCGCATTGATCATTGATCATACTCAGGCCGACCATTGACTCTTCCCCAGTAGCTTGTTGAGTGCCTTATGACCTCAGGGCACATTTCAACAATTATTTTAGTTGTACTCTACATCATTTTTTTTTTTGCATATGAAAGTAGATTCCCAGGTCTTTCTTCCACGCAAGTAATGTGGCACTTACAAACTGGAGGCAGAGCAAGGGTAAACAAATTTAATTAACAATAAAGGTACTCCTGGCAGGGAGATAAACAGTTAAACTGGGAAAGAATAAAGGTGAATAGCTAAAATAGCAACAGTTCATTCAGTAAACATATCGTGTCTATGATTTTTCAGCTGCAAATGTTCCGATGAGGGTAGTAGTCCTTGTAGCTGTCGATGAAATGTCCTCAAGGGGGGTCCAAGGTTAGCGATCCGTCTTCTGGCGGCATCGGTCGGTCTCTGGTACCTTCCGCTGAGTCCCTAGTCCATAAGCTGGTGCAGCCAAGGCAACAATAGCTGCAGCAATCAGGGGGTTAAATGAGGGTTGTGGTACGCTGTCCAGCAGTACGTTCCGCAGGTTCTGTCCTGTAACCGGCCCTGGGCTCTCTGCATGTGCACATTCTTTACTGTCACTGGGTACCTGGTGCTTCCTACACTAGCTGTCTCTCTGGTGGCACTGGGAGCTGTCTGCTGCAGTCCATCACAGTGCCAGCGATTCGGGTGCTGAGCGTGCTGCCTACCTTGTTGCTCGCCTGCTGACAGCGGCAAAACCAAGGCACCTTCGCGTGATTTTCTCCCAGTTTCCAGCTGGGTTCCCTGTCTAAACACTCCCCCACTGCCTGGGTCATGGGGCCTGTCCGGTCCCCTATTCCTTCCCCTGGGAAACATGGGACGCAGCCTCAACAGACCCGGCTCAGTACAGGTACCTGGAGCCCTGTCTTCCTCCTTACACTCCCCCTCTCCTTTAGCTCGCCATTTCACAGGCAAGAGTTCTTGCAGTAGACATTGATACTCTTCCATTTCTCAAACAATCCATTGCCAAATAAACTGATCCTGTTCATAACGAGTAGGAGTATCCCAGCAGTCGTCCGTTCACTGCGGTGTAATTTAGATTGAGTGGTAGAGTCAGGTTGGATGGTAGAAGGTGGAGACACGTCTGGTTCCAATGGAGCAGCCATCCCTGAATTTTGGGCTGACATACTTTCCCTGGACTGGTGGCCGGTGAACTCTCCAAGTCTAAGGATGACACAAGTGGTTTTACTTCATCATAATCAGGAGTCATGGGAATAGGTGCCTCTGTGGGGCTTGCCTCTCTCCTTTCCTCTTCAGGGTCCCATGACAGGCAAGGACGCAACATGTTGCAGTGGACTATTCGAGTAGGCACCTCTTCCTCCCCTTCGGGTTGAACTTCATACACTGGACCAGCATTGTCAACTCGGCGTTTCACCTGATACAGAGGTTTCTCCCATCGATATTCCAACTTGCCTCGTGGCCTCTTGTCTCCGACCAGAACTCGATCTCCTACTTTAAGAGCTGTCCCTCGGAGGGGCGGTGCTTCGTGGTGCTCAAACTGTCAGAACTTAGTCTGTACCAGCCAGTGAAGAGTCTGCAATCGGTATCTATGTTCTCGGACCCAGGAAGACACCCCCGTCCGTGGGTAGTCTTTTTCTGGGTCCAGCTCCAGCTCTGTGATTTCTCATCTGCTCCACCCAAATAGTAGAGTATACGGGGTTTATCCTGTTGTACGGTGCACCCGGTTGTTGTACACACAGATCAATTCAGCCACATACTCAGGCCAATGGGCTTTCTGATCTTCCTCCAAGGTTCTCAAAATCTGGATCAGCATCAGTTTGAAGCATTCACAAGCTCCATTCTCTTGTGGAAGATAGGGCGTCGTTCTTTACTTTTCAGTTTGATACAGAAGATGTAACTCCTCCATCACCCAGCCTTGGAAGCAAGTGCCTTGTTCCGAATAAATTCACTTCAGGCAACTGTACACCCGGATGAAGTCCTGACAAATAGCCAACGCAGCTGACTCAGTCGTTTGAACCTGGGTCTGAGTGACCACAGCAAACTTGGTAAAGAGGTCGGTCATCACTAGACCATGTTCATATCCAAGAAGAGCTGGACCCACAGTCAAGTAATCAATCATGAACAACACTAAAGGGGCAGAGGTCACGATGGTCTGTGTGGGGGCCTTCTGCTTTGGAGGTTTAGCCAATTAACAGCTTCGGCATCGCTGACAGGCTTCCTCTACTGCAGTCTTCAAGCAAGGGTGATAGACCAGCTTCTGTAGCCACTGGAACATCTTTTCCAGACCAAAGTGATGGTCTCATGGGCCTCCATAGCCACTATGCCTATCAGTTTCTCTGGGAGCACCACTTGCCAGGTGATCCCCAGTTCTCGCACCAACTGCACTTTTCGATACAGCAAGCCATCTGTTAATTGAAGCCTCTCCCATTGTCGAAGCTTCTGCAGAGCCCCAGTGGACAGAGCACTTCCTTTGGTCCGGCTGGGAAGCTGCTTCAATACCACCCACTGTCTCAGTTGGGCCAGTTCCTCATTTTCCTGCTGCAGCTGCACCCAATCATCTCGAGGTCATCCCAGCACCTGTTCTTCAGATGCCTCGCCGATCTGTCCCTGCGTTGCCACCAATGACCCGGTGAAGTCCCGGTAGCCAGGAATCTCTTCTGCCTCTAACTCTTCATCTCATTCGCATCCTGGCCACTCATGAGTCACTCGGGACACAGCATCGGCGCGTGTATTTTCAGCTCACTTCCGATATGCAATCTTGTTCCGATACTTCCCCATATGGGCCACCCATCTTTGCTCCAGGGCTCCCATTTTGGCATTTACCAGGTGAGCCAAGGGGTTGTTATCAGTTTGCGCCAAGACTTCGGACCCCGACAAGTATTCAGCAAACTTTTCGGTCATCGCCTATACCAGCGCCAGTAACTCCAGCTAGAAGGAACTGTAGTTATCGGGGTTCTGTTCGGTGTCATGGAAAGATCAGCTTGCGTAGGCAATCACTTGTTCTTTCCCCTCTTGCATTTGAGATAGCATGGCGCCCAGCCCATGTAGGCTCCCAACGGTGTGCAGAATGAAGGGCTGGGAGAAGTCTGCGTAGGTCAGTATCAGAGCTTCTGTCAGGGCCATCTTCAAAGCCAGAAAGGCCTCCTCCTGGCTACTTCTCCACTGGATGGTCTGATTCTTCGCACCAGATGGCACTCCTTTGAGTAGCTCTAACAATGGATTGGTGATGCGGGTGAAATTCTTCATGACCCTTTGGTAGTATCCAGTGAGCCCCAGAAAGGCCCAAACATCCTTCACTGTCTTCGGGGTGGGCCAGTCCTGGACTGCAGCTATTTTCTCATGGACCTGCTTGCGGAAAAGTTGGCATTTTTGAGGCTTCACCTTCAGGCAGTGATTCTGCAGCCGACTCAACACCTGTTCCAGCCGTCGGAGATGCCCCTCAAAAGTAGCAGCATAGACAATGATGTCATCCAGATAGATGAGGGCAGCTCAAAGTTCAGGTCGCCTATAAACCGTTCCATCAGTTGCTGAAAGGTTCCAGGCACCGAAGGGCATTCGGTTGAATTTGAACAACCCTATCGGCAGTATGAATGCTGTCTTCGACTGGTTCTGCTCAGCCATGGGTACTTTCCAATATCCACTGGCCAGATTTATTGATGAGAAATACTTAGCTTTTCCCAGAGCAGACAACAATTCTTGGTAGGGGGTACGAGTCCCGCACTCTACAGGCATTCAGTCGCCGGTAGTCAACACAAAAACTCACTAGCACGATGGGAGCTGCCCACCGGCTTTGACTCTCCCTAATGACTCCACTCTGCAGCATGTGTGACAACATATCTTTCACCTCTTGATACATCTGAGGCGGATTCTGGCAGTATCTCTCCCCGATCGGCTGCGGCACTTTCTCTGGGTATTTCGTGAATTATGGCTGTTGTGCATCCGAAGTCATCCTCATGATGGGCGAAGACATCCTGGTAATTCTCTAGCACAGCTTCCGCTTATTGTGCCTGTTGTGGGGTGAGTTCCGACAGTTCAGCTAGCATTTGTTCCAGGATTCGATGCCCCTCTTTCATGCTTACAGGCAAGTGCTCTGGGGCCATGGTAATGGCTACAGTCCACTGATCTCCTTGTTTAACTGCTAACTGGATGGCCTCTGGTTGCATCAGTTCCTCGGGCATGCCCAGCACCTGTGTCACTTCACTCTTGGGCGAGAGGGTAAGACTGTCTTCCCCTAGGTTGACACACCGCACCACTACATTGCCGTCATGAAAGATGGCTAAGGTTCGAGCAATGAGGAGTCCTGGGGATATTTGGTCCATTACAGTTGGCTTGATCTGGACTTCCACTCCTTCAAGCAGTGTGCAAGCTCGTACAGGCAGCGTAAGGTGTGACCAGGTGATAAAACGAGTTTAGCAGTGGTGGGGACTGTCACCTTCCCCAAGACCTTCCCTTCACTTGACGCTTCTTGAGCCTGGACCACTCATATCAGATGTTGAAACACTTTCCTCTGGGGAGTTCAGGGGCTCCATTGGTCTAGAAAAGCATCTGCTGACTGGCTGATCAGGAGAGTTCCGAGTTCTTTTAGTGCACTCATCCCCAAAGTCATGGTGGGGCCATTGCCTGAGTCTCCAGCGGTTAATACAATTCTTTTTCGGCCTACATCTTTGCCATACATGGTAATCTGCATCCAGACCACCCCTGCAACCAGGATGGGCAACTGGTTGGCCCCTGTTAACTTATTCACTGGGCCCCATTCGGAAAAATTATGTCTGAAGTAAGTTTCTGGCATGGTGGTCACCTGTGAACCGGTATGAACAAGACAGCGGATGGCTCGGCCATCCATTTCGGCCCATATGAGAGGGCGTAAAGAAACCAAACTTGCGGGACTGCTTTCTCGCATCCTTGGATGCTCAGGCTCCGGGTGTCATCCCTCGCCATGGAGCCCACCAGTTTAACGGCTGCCGGGTGAGCGGTCTTCCCTGCTTTGCGCACCATCGGGCAAAGTGTCCAATGTTTCCACATCTGAAACGGATTGGGCGTCTCTCTGTCTGGGGTTGTCTCGTTTCCTGGTGAGGTATCGGGGGCAAGTGAGACTCGGGTCTGTTTCTGTCTTTGGATGGATTTGGAGCCACATGGGGGGCTTTTCTGAGGTCAGACCACTCATCTCCCATTTCCTGTACAGTATCTCCTTCCGGATCTCTCTGACCCATCCTGGTTCATCTACGGATGAAGCGGGTACCTCCCGCTCTGGACCGTCCCTGCAGAGGCTGCTGTCCCCTAGTCCTACGTGTGAGCTTCCGCCCCAATTTCTAAGAAAGACATATATGGATTAACACGCAAGTGCTCCTGCAGGGTCTGCTTAAGCAGTGGACTTCTGAGCCAGCTACAAGTTGGTCTCTTAAAATCACATCAGGGGGCCCCACACCCACATCATCCCACTTGGTGATTGCCACGTGAATCTTTTGTAAGGCATTCATGTACTGGGTCACAGACTCCCCTCACTCTGTATGCTGCTAATCAGGTGCATGCGCAATTCCCCGACATCCGTGGGGTTCCCATGCATCTCCACCAAAATTTGCAACACCTTGGTGAAGGTGCTCCACTCATGCAGGGGCCGAAACATAACAGAACATCTGGCTTCTCTATCTAGGGCCATCACAGTAATCTCTGCCTGCATAGTTGGAGTCATAGGGTGCATTCTCAGCATTCCCTTGACTCGCTTGGTCCAATCTCACAGCAGTGAATTACTTTCTGTAAATTTTGAGAGATTGCTGAGCATGGCCCCCAGGGGCAAGCTAGTTCCTGGGGCACTCATGGCCGCTTAGTCTGCTGTCTCTACGCTTGTAGACTGCATCCTGCCAACTATGCCAAGTGTAAGCCGGTTGCGGGATGTAGTGACAAACGGGAGGCAGAGCAAGGGTTAACAAATTTAATTAACAATAAAGGTACTCTTCGCATGAAGATAAACAGTTAAACTGGGAAAGAATAAAGGTAAATAGCAAAAATAGCAAAAGTTCATTCAGTAAACTTATCGTGTCTATAGTTTCCTCAGCCGCAAATGTTTCGATGAGGGTAGTAGTCCTTGTAGCTGTTGACGAAATGTCCTCAAGGGGGGCCAAGGTTAGCGATCCATCTTCTGGTGTCAGTGGTCGGTCTCCAGTACCTTCCGTTGAGCCCCTAGTCCATAAGCTGGTGCAGCCAACGCAACAATAGTTACAGCAATCCAGGGGATAAACGATGGGGGTTAAACGGTCCACAAGGTACTGTCCTGTAACCGGCCCTGGGCTCTCTGCACATGGACTGACTTTACTGTCACTGGGTGTGTGGTGCCTCCTACACTAGCTGTCTCACTGGTGGCATCAGGAGCTGTCTGCTGCAGTCTGTCACAGCGCCGGCGCTTCTGGTGCCGAGCGCACTGCCCACCTTGCTGCTCACCTGCTGATGGCGGCAAAACCACTGCACCTTCGCGTGCTTTTCTCCCAGCTTCTGGCTGGGTTCCCTGTCTACACATGCCTTCACTGCCCGGGTCATGGGGCCTGTCCGGTTCCCTATTCCTTCCCCAAGGAAGCATGGGACACAGCCTCGACAGTTCCGGACCCGGCTCAGTACAGGTACCCACAGCCTGGTCTTCTTTTTACATAATGTTCGGAGTCTAGGGCTCAGTACCGGTACTAGTGAGAGTGTCTGGTCTACTGACATCTAGACGAAGGTAGTCGTGGAATCATTTGAAGGGCAGGAGGCTAGTCCAGGGTCACTGCTGAAGCAGACAGGAAATCCCTGAGGCTGACTGGTTAATCTGAAGATACATTGTACGAAGGAAAAACAAACTAAAAGAGAGGGAGCTCCATGTCAAGAATGTTACAGCACATATAGGTAGGGGAAGAAGTATTCAACTCACCTTTGGTATGTGTATGCCAGGCACAATGCGGATGCTAAACGGTGAATGACAGCTGTTGTGAATTCTGTTTTTGGCTCCCTCTGGTGGCTACTGGTGGTACTGGCTTACTTTTGTCTTTTATTTCCAGTGCACCTGTTCCCATCAGGTATTGGGAGTTTCCTATTTAGTCTGGCTTTTCAGTCATTCTAGTGCCGGCAATCAATGTTACCAGAGTACCTCTGTTGCTTGCTACCTGCTCCAAGTCTGCAATTCAGCTAAGTTGGATCTTCTGCATTTTTTGTGTTTGTTTGTCCAGCACGCATTTATATACTCTTGCTGCTGGAAGCTCTAGTGATCTGAAATTACTACTCCGGTGTCATGAGTTGATATCGGAGTTAAAGTAATTTCAGGATGGCTTGTGAGGGTTTTTAGGTGACCGCGAAGTCCTCTTTTGTATCTTCTGCTATATAGTCAGAGGGCCTCTCTTTGCTGAACCTATATTCATACTACGTACGTGTTTTCCTCTTACCTACCCGTTATTATATGTGGGGGGCTACTATCACTTTTGGGGTTTCCCTGGAGGCAAGCCAGGTCTGTGTATTCCTCTACTAGGGGTAGCTAGATCTCCGGCTGGTGCGAGACGTCTAGGGATAAAACGTAGGCACGCCCCCCGGCTACTATTAGTTGTGTGTTAGGTTCAGTATCGCGGTCATCTGAGATTCCATCATCCTAGAGCTAGTCCGTTTTTGTTAGTCCCTGCCATTGGGAATCATGACAGTATTGCCGGCCAAAATGTATTAAAGGTATTGGCTGAAGAAAGAGAGAAAAAAGAAGTTTCTGACACTTTTTTTTTTTTTTTACTCAGAAGTTCTGTCTAGCCATAATTGCAATCTGCTGTTTTTTGTTTTTTTTTCTCTCCTCTTAATCTCTGAATGGCTCAGATCTCAGCTGTTGAGAAATGGATATCCAGAGTTTAGCTTCAAACCTGAATACTCTTGCTTCTAAAGTTCAAAATATCCAAGACTTTGTTATACATGCTCCTATGTCTGAACCCAAGATTCCTATACCTGAGTTTTTTTCTGGAGATAGATCTCGTTTTTTGAATTTTAAGCACAATTGTAAATTGTATCTTTCTCTGAGATCTCGTTCCGCTGGAAACCCCGCTCAGCAGGTTAAAATTGTTATTTCCTTGTTGCGGGGTGACCCCCAGAATTGGGCATTTGCATTGGCACCAGGGGATCCTGCGCTGCTCAATGTGGATGCGTTTTTTCTGGCACTGGGGTTGCTCTATGAGGAACCTAATTTGGAGATTCAGGCTGAAAAAGCCTTGATAGCCCTCTCTCAAGGGCATGATGAAGCTGAAATATATTGTCAAAAATTTCGAAAATGGTCTGTGCTTACTCAGTGGAATGAGTGCGCCCTGGCGGCGAATTTCAGAGAAGGTCTCTCTGACGCCGTTAAAGATGTCATGGTGGGGTTTCCTACGCCCACAGGTCTGCATGAGTCCATGACAATGGCTATTCAGATTGATCGGCATTTACGGGAGCGCAAACCTGTGCACCATTTGGCGGTGTCTTCTGAGCAGGCACCGGAGAATATGCAATGTGATAGAATTCTGTCCAGAAGTGAACGGCAGAATTATAGGCGTAAAAATGGGTTGTGCTTCTACTGTGGTGATTCTGCTCATGTTATATCAGCATGCTCTAAACGCACAAAAAAGGTTGATAAGTCTTTTGCAATTGGCACTTTACAGTCTAAGTTTATTTTGTCTGTGACTTTGATTTGTTCATTATCATCTATTACTGTGGATGCCTATGTGGATTCTGGCGCTTCCTTGAGTCTTATGGATTGGTCCTTTGCCAGGCGCTGTGGGTTTAGCCTAGAGCCTTTGGAAGTCCCTATCCCTTTGAAGGGTATCGACTCGACACCATTGGCTAGGAATAAACCACAATACTGGACACAAGTGACTATGTGTATGACTCCTGACCATCAGGAGGTAATTCGCTTCCTTGTGTTGCATAACTTGCATGATGTCTTAGTGCTTGGATTGCCATGGTTGCAAACTCATAATCCAGCCCTTGACTGGAAAACAATGTCTGTGTTAAGCTGGGGATGTCAGGGGGCTCATGGGGAAGTACCTTTGGTTTCCATTGCTTCATCTACTCCCTCTGAAGTTCCAGCATTTTTGTCTGACTATTGTGATGTTTTTGAGGAGCCTAAACTTAGTTCTCTCCCTCCTCACAGGGATTGCGATTGTGCTATAGACTTAATTCCTGGCAGCAAATTTCCTAAGGGTCGTTTGTTCAATCTGTCTGTGCCTGAGCATGCTGCTATGCGAGAGTATATTAAGGAGTCCTTGGAAAAGGGACATATCCGTCCATCCTCATCCCCTTTAGGAGCAGGGTTTTTTTTCGTGGGTAAAAAAGATGGCTCCCTGAGGCCCTGTATTGATTATCGCCTGTTGAATAAGATTACAGTCAAATACCAGTATCCTTTGCCTCTATTGACTGATTTATTTGCTCGTATTAAAGGGGCAAAGTGGTTCTCTAAGATTGATCTTCGGGGTGCGTATAATTTGGTGCGGATTAAGCAGGGAGATGAGTGGAAAACTGCATTTAATACGCCCGAGGGCCATTTTGAGTATTTGGTAATGCCTTTTGGTCTTTCTAATGCCCCTTCAGTCTTTCAGTCCTTTATGCACGATATTTTCCGTGAATATCTGGATAAATTTATGATTGTGTATTTGGATGATATTTTGATTTTTTCGGATGACTGGGAGTCGCATGTTCTACAGGTTAGGAGGGTTTTTCAGGTTTTGCGGGCCAATTCTTTGTTTGTAAAGGGTTCAAAGTGTATTTTTGGGGTTCAGAAGATGTCTTTTTTGGGGTACATTTTTTCCCCTTCTTCTATTGAGATGGATCCTGTCAAGGTTCGGGCTATTTGTGATTGGACGCAGCCTACTTCCCTGAAGAGTCTTCAGAAATTCTTGGGCTTTGCTAATTTCTATCGTCGATTTATAACTGGGTTTTCAAGTGTTGCTAAGCCTCTGACTGATTTGACTAAGAAGGGTGCTGATGTTGCCAATTGGTCCTCTGCGGCTGTGGAGGCCTTTCGGGAACTTAAGCGCCGCTTTTCTTCTGCCCCTGTGTTGCGCCAGCCTGATGTTTCGCTCCCTTTTCAGGTCGAGGTTGATGCTTCCGAGATTGGAGCGGGGGCGGTTTTGTCGCAGAGAAGTTCCGATTGCTCAGTGATGAGACCATGTGCATTCTTCTCTCGAAAGTTTTCGCCCGCCGAGCGAAATTATGATGTCGGTAATCGGGAGCTCTTGGCTATGAAGTGGGCATTTGAGGAGTGGCGTCATTGGCTCGAGGGTGCTAGACATCAGGTGGTGGTCTTGACTGATCACAAGAATCTGATTTACCTTGAGTCTGCCAGGCGTCTGAATCCTAGACAGGCGCGCTGGTCGTTGTTTTTCTCCCGGTTTAATTTTGTGGTTTCATACTTGCCGGGTTCGAAAAATGTGAAGGCAGATGCCCTTTCTAGGAGTTTTGAGCCTGACTCCCCTGGTGATTCTGAGCCTACGGGTATCCTTAAGGATAGGGTGATTTTGTCTGCTGTCTCCCCAGACTTGCGACGTGCTTTGCAGGAGTTTCAGACTGATAGGCCTGATCGTTGTCCGCCTGGGAGACTGTTTGTTCCAGATGAGTGGACCAGTAGAGTCATCTCGGAGGTTCATTCTTCTGTGTTGACAGGCCACCCTGGAATCTTTGGTACCAGAGATTTGGTGGCCAGGTCCTTCTGGTGGCCTTCCCTGTCTCGGGATGTGCGTACTTTTGTACAGTCTTGTGATGTTTGTGCTCGGGCCAAGCCTTGCTGTTCTCGGGCTAGTGGATTGTTGTTGTCCCTGCCTATTCCGAAGAAGCCGTAGACGCACATCTCTATGGACTTTATCTCGGACCTTCCAGTTTCTCAGAAAATGTCCGTTATTTGGGTGGTTTGTGACCGTTTTTCTAAGATGGTTCATTTGGTACCCTTGCCCAAATTGCCTTCTTCATCGGAGTTGGTTCCTTTGCTTTTTCAGAATGTGGTTCGCTTACATGGTATTCCGGAGAACATCGTTTCTGACAGGGGATCTCAATTTGTGTCTAGGTTCTGGCGTGCGTTCTGTGCCAGGATGGGCATTGATTTCTCTTTTTCGTCTGCATTCTATCCTCAGACTAATGGCCAGACGGAGCGAACTAATCAGACCTTGGAGACTTATTTGAGGTGTTTTGTGTCTGCTGATCAGGATGATTGGGTCGCCTTTTTGCCGTTGGCAGAGTTTGCCCTTAATAATCGGGCCAGTTCTGCCACTCTGGTTTCTCCTTTCTTTTGCAATTCAGGGTTTCACCCTCGTTTTTCATCTGGCCAGGTGGAATCTTCGGATTGCCCTGGAGTGGACACTGTGGTGGATAGACTGCACCGGATTTGGAGTCATGTGGTGGACAATTTGAAGTTGTCTCAGGAGAAGACTCAGCAGTTTGCTAATCGTCATCGTCGTGTGGGTCATCGTCTTCGTGTTGGGGACTTGGTGTGGTTATGGAGCACCCCCACACCGCCGCAGGGCCGAGGGGTACCCGGTACCGGGCCTCTGAGTCTCAGTTCAGGAGTGGTCACGGTGGCTAGACCCGGTCCGTGGCCCTGTCTGTCAGTGGGGGACGTCCGGTGCAATAAGTGGTGGTGTAGCGGTGCAGTTGTGGGGTGCAGGTCGCGGTAAATAACAAGGACACCAGGTTGCAGTCTCTTTACCTCTTTACTGAAGATCTCTGAGTCCTCAGTCCAGAATACGGCTCACCAGGCTGCGCAAGTCCGGCCGGTCCAGTGACACTTCCAGAGTTCTCTTCACAGGAGGAAATCTGTGCCTTCCCCCTAGCGCTATGTGTTGTAGTCCTTCCCTGCTGCGCTTACGGAAAGTACCCCACAACTGTTGTGTCTGTTTCTTAAGTTCCCTCACAACTCGACTAGATGATGTTCTGCTAATCCTCCGTCCCTCCCTGAGGTTCGGGTAGGAACGGCACCCGTTTGACGGGTAGGCCTGGAGTTCTTCCGGGACCCTAGAGACGCCCCTCTCCCACAATTGCCTCCCAAGACTTCATAGGTGATTTGAGTTAGACAGCCCGCCTGAGACTGACTGTCCTGCCGCTGTTTGGAGTATTGCTTGAAGCTGAATGTTATTCTACTCCCTCGGCGTTCCGGCCACCGGTAGTGCGCCTCAGTAGGATGTTGCTTCGGTCTTACAGCACGACTCCTACTGGTATTTCTCCTTTGCGTGATCCCGTTTCTCACTCAGCACAATCTATCTCTCTTCTAATCCTTTCTTGGGCACCGCCGCTACCCGGAGCAGGCACGGTCCCGTTACGTTCGTTCTCGTTGCCAAGCCTCTGTCAGGATCCCACCCCTGACAGAGACCCTACTGTATCTTCCCCTGCAACACCCTCTGCCACAAGGTGTTGACTGGTTCCAACCCAGTCAGCTTTCTGATCCAACTTCCTGCCTGACCCCCAGTTTACCCACTATGGTGGGGAGTGGCCTAATGAATAGCACCCTTAGCTCCCCCCGGAGGCCCGGCTGTGAAATGTATTGGTGTCTGTGATACCTGATCAGATGAACTCCTTCAGTGCCATCGGACGCACCATAGCTCCCCATAGTGGCGGAGCCACAGTACTGCAATGACCAGGACTCTGGGGCGCTGCACTCCCCCCTGGTTAAACACAGTACTCCGGGACTGGGAAGAAAACAACAATACAAGTTTAGCAAAAAGACATACAATTTTGTTGAGTGCAATAACAATAAGTATACTTGAACAGGCTTCCCTTTATGGGAGGTAAGGACACTTGAACGTTACAAACATGGTTAAATAACATAGCAACATGCTATAAATAACTCTTCTTACCCAACCGGGTATTCTACTAAGTGCAAAAATTGCTGAACAATACTTTAACGTTGCCTTTAAGGACATACACTCCGTATCCACTAAAGACCTTCCTATAATCACATTATAAGGTAATTTAACTTTTTCATTCTCCTTCTTTAAATCTGCAGGACCGCCTGTCCTATCGGCACCAGACCTACTGCCTCTCCTTTCTGTTACAGGACCGCCCCGTTCAGCCAGGGCCTACCGCCTTTTCAACTTCCATACACAGTATAGATCATAACATTACTTTCAGTTTTAGAAGCACTGAGCCATCTACGTATGGCTCCTTGGAGGACTCACTACCTAACCCCTACGGGTTCACTTTCTGTCCTCTGTAACACATTATTAACTCTTTCTTTACAATAAACTAACTTTCTATGGAGGACTCAGGGTTTACCTTCTATCCCCACTTTCTATCAACATTATCAATCATCCCTTTTCTTCCGAGAAACATCATCATCATTTCTTCACAATTAACTGGTTGGATACATATAACTTTCTCATGTACATATTATCATCACTTTCTTTCATCGAACATTATTGCTACCTGTCTTAAAGCAATATCACCGGTTAAGTGCAACAATTAAACATCCCCTTTAAGAAGGGACCAAGTCTCTATGAGGTAGCATTTCTTCTCAAGCTACCAGTCCTTACTCAGCAAAGGTTCCAGTGTGGTATCTTCACAAAGAGTCCTTCTTTAAGTAAAACCAGTAGGGAGCACCTTTAATAAGGTGCTAACTATATACAAAAAGTTCGCATCATGCACTGTTCATGATTACAGCAGTTCTTTTCAACTAAAAACTTGTGCAAAAACTTTAGAAAAACAACCAAAAACAAACAATAGGGATCCCGGGTCAACAAATGGATCCCTTTAAAAAGTTAACCCTGAACGGGTTTAGCAGCAAAAACAGGAAACAACAAACAGTTAAAAACTATGTACATCCTTAAGGCATTCATGCTTACTCGTTCTTCGGGGAAGAAGGTGGTTTCCTCCCGGGCCTCACCAGGCCAACGGGCCACGCTGCCTCACCAGGAAGTGGCTCTGGTCCCAGCAACGACAAGATCCCTCGCCGGGATGCTCTTCTCACCAAGGATCCTGCACGCCCCCAAGGCACATGGTGGGTCCGGGTTCTCTGCTGTTCTGCCGGGTCAGGTTCTTTGGCCTTTTCGGCGGGAGGTTCATCGTCGGATGTTTCAGCGGTGGCCTGGAGCGCAACGCATCGCTGGACGCCCCGTGCCATCCAGCCAGCTTCGCCTGTTGCTCTCCTCCACCGGGTGTAAGTCACGGCATCACCGGGCTCCAGGTCGCAAGCAAACCTCCCTCCGCAGTGCTCGACCTCCTTCCGGTCCACGTGGACTTGTAGCGGCTCCCCGATCTCCTGGATAACCCCTCTTCCATATCGGGGGTTAAAGGAGACCACCACACCCCAGTGGGACGATGGGACCTCCGCGACAGTGGTCAAATCAATCTGGGCTGCCGGTTGCGGTCGGTTCCGCCATGCAGCCGTCATGCGCCGCAGGTGTTCAGCCTCCGGCAGGATCTTCATGCCCTGTGCCTGCAGCGTACCTTCAGCCGCGGCCGGGTGAGAAGGAACAGGGGACACCGGAGATAGGTGGACTTCTGTGGGCCGACCCAGCCGAGCAAGCACGCGAGCATCGGCCTCCACGCGTCGCGCTATCTGGCGAGCCTCGGCTGCAGCCACACACTCCTCCGATGGTGGCAAGGGGGATCGGCCCACCGGTAGCTCCGTGAGGGTCAGTTCCCGCAACGCTGGTGCATCTGGGGCTGTGTCAGGCAGTGCAGCCTCAGGCTGGATCGGATCAGTCCCCCGCGGGATTCTCGGTGTCGCCATCTTTGCTCCTTCTTCGGTGTCTTCTTCCCGCGGTCTCTTTCGTGGGCGGCCCCGTCTCCATGGTCTCCACCCTCCAAACAGGATTAGGAGGCAGACCTCGGCTGTTGACGGACACGTCCTCAGGACCAAGAAATGTTTAGACTGGGCAGCCATTGTTCTTCGCGCTCTCTAGCTTGTCTACGCCTACTCCACACCCCTCTTCTTCTCCTGCGCCTCTCCTCAGCGCTGCAATGGTGGCGGTTTTGGCGGTTAATGGCACAGCACAGTCTTTCAATAAAGTACAGTCCAAGCACAATAAGTCACAGTTCCAAGGCACACATGACCTGATTCTTCGGGCTTAAGTACATCCTGTTCGTGACGCCAAGTTGGAGCGCCCCCACACCGCCGCAGGGCCGAGGGGTACCCGGTACCGGGCCTCTGAGTCTCAGTTCAGGAGTGGTCACGGTGGCTAGACCCGGTCCGTGGCCCTGTCTGTCAGTGGGGGACGTCCGGTGCAATAAGTGGTGGTGTAGCGGTGCAGTTGTGGGGTGCAGGTCGCGGTAAATAACGAGGACACCAGGTTGCAGTCTCTTTACCTCTTTACTGAAGATCTCTGAGTCCTCAGTCCAGAATACGGCTCACCAGGCTGCGCAAGTCCGGCCGGTCCAGTGACACTTCCAGAGTTCTCTTCACAGGAGGAAATCTGTGCCTTCCCCCTAGCACTATGTGTTGTAGTCCTTCCCTGCTGCGCTTACGGAAAGTACCCCACAACTGTTGTGTCTGTTTCTTAAGTTCCCTCACAACTCGACTAGATGATGTTCTGCTAATCCTCCGTCCCTCCCTGAGGTTCGGGTAGGAACGGCACCCGTTTGACGGGTAGGCCTGGAGTTCTTCCGGGACCCTAGAGACGCCCCTCTCCCACAATTGCCTCCCAAGACTTCATAGGTGATTTGAGTTAGACAGCCTGCCTGAGACTGACTGTCCTGCCGCTGTTTGGAGTATTGCTTGAAGCTGAATGTTATTCTACTCCCTCGGCGTTCTGGCCACCGGTAGTGCGCCTCAGTAGGATGTTGCTTCGGTCTTACAGCACGACTCCTACTGGTATTTCTCCTTTGCGTGATCCCGTTTCTCACTCAGCACAATCTATCTCTCTTCTAATCCTTTCTTGGGCACCGCCGCTACCCGGAGCAGGCACGGTCCCGTTACGTTCGTTCTCGTTGCCAAGCCTCTGTCAGGATCCCACCCCTGACAGAGACCCTACTGTATCTTCCCCTGCAACACCCTCTGCCACAAGGTGTTGCCTGGTTCCAACCCAGTCAGCTTTCTGATCCAACTTCCTGCCTGACCCCCAGTTTACCCACTATGGTGGGGAGTGGCCTAATGAATAGCACCCTTAGCTCCCCCCGGAGGCCCGGCTGTGAAATGTATTGGTGTCTGTGATACCTGATCAGATGAACTCCTTCAGTGCCATCGGACGCACCATAGCTCCCCATAGTGGCGGAGCCACAGTACTGCAACGACCAGGACTCTGGGGCGCTGCAGTTATCTTCTCGTTTTGTCCCTATGAAGGTCTCTTCTCCTAAGTTTAAACCTCGGTTCATAGGTCCTTATAAGATTTTGGAGATTCTTAATCCGGTATCTTTTCGTTTGGACCTACCAGCATCTTTCACCATTCATAATGTCTTCCATCGGTCGTTGCGGAGGTACGAGGTACCGGTTGTTCCTTCTGTTGAGCCTCCTGCTCCTGTGCTGGTGGAGGGTGAATTGGAGTATGTTGTGGAAAAGATTTTGGACTCTCGCGTTTCCAGACGGAGACTTCAATATTTGGTTAAATGGAAGGGATACGGTCAGGAAGATAATTCTTGGGTGACTGCCTCTGATGTTCATGCCTCTGATTTGGTCCGCGCCTTTCATAGGGCGCATCCAGATCACCCTGGTGGTTCTCATGAGGGTTCGGTGCCCCCTCCTTAAGGGGGGGGTACTGTTGTGAATTCTGTTTTTGGCTCCCTCTGGTGGCTACTGGTGGTACTGGCTTACTTTTGTCTTTTATTTCCAGTGCACCTGTTCCCATCAGGTATTGGGAGTTTCCTATTTAGTCTGGCTTTTCAGTCATTCTAGTGCCGGCAATCAATGTTACCAGAGTACCTCTGTTGCTTGCTACCTGCTCCAAGTCTGCAATTCAGCTAAGTTGGATCTTCTGCATTTTTTGTGTTTGTTTGTCCAGCACGCATTTATATACTCTTGCTGCTGGAAGCTCTAGTGATCTGAAATTACTACTCCGGTGTCATGAGTTGATATCGGAGTTAAAGTAATTTCAGGATGGCTTGTGAGTAGTGTTGAGCGATACCGTCCGATACTTGAAAGTATCGGTATCGGAAAGTATCGGCCGATACCGGCAAAATATCGGATCCAATCCGATACCGATACCCGATACCAATACAAGTCAATGGGACTCAAGTATCGGACGGTATTCCTGATGGTTCCCAGGGTCTGAAGGAGAGGAAACTCTCCTTCAGGCCCTGGGAACCATATAAATGTGTAAAAGAAAGAATTAAAATAAAAAATATCGCTATACTCACCTGTCCGACGCAGCCGGGACTTCAGCGAGGGAACCGGCAGCGTTGTTTGTTTAAAATTCGCGCTATTACTTGGTTACGTGAATTCCCGGCTTGTGATTGGTCAGGTCGGCCATGTTGCCGGGACGCGGACCAATCACAGCAAGCCGTGACGAAATTACGTCACAGCTTGCTGTGATTGGTCCGCGTCCCGGCAATATGGCCGCCCTGACCAATCACAAGCCGTGACGTCACGGGAGGCTGGACACGCGCTCATTTTAAAATGGGCGCGTGTCCAGCCTCCCGTGACGTCACGGCTTGTGATTGGTTGCGCCGCGGTCAACCAATCACAAGCCGGGAGGCTGGACGCGCTCATTTTAAAATGGGCGCGTGTCCAGCCTCCCGTGACGTCACGGCTTGTGATTGGTTGCGCCGCGGTCAACCAATCACAAGCCGGGAGGCTGGACGCGCTCATTTTAAAATGGGCGCGTGTCCAGCCTCCCGTGACGTCACGGCTTGTGATTGGTTGCGCCGCGGTCAACCAATCACAAGCCGGGAGGCTGGACGCGCTCATTTTAAAATGGGCGCGTGTCCAGCCTCCCGTGACGTCACGGCTTGTGATTGGTCAGGGCGGCCATATTGCCGGGACGCGGACCAATCACAGCAAGCCGTGACGTAATTTCGTCACGGCTTGCTGTGATTGGTCCGCGTCCCGGCAACGTGGCCGACCTGACCAATCACAAGCCGGGAATTCACGTAACCAAGTAATAGCGCGAATTTTAAACAAACAACGCTGCCGGTTCCCTCGCTGAAGTCCCGGCTGCGTCGGACAGGTGAGTATAGCGATATTTTTTATTTTAATTCTCTCTTTTACACATTTTAACATTAATGTTGTTGCGATACCCGATACCCGATACCACAAGAGTATCGGAATCCCGGTATCGGAATTCCGATACAGCAAGTATCGGCCGATACCCGATACTTGCAGCATCGGAATGCTCAACACTACTTGTGAGGGTTTTTAGGTGACCGCGAAGTCCTCTTTTGTATCTTCTGCTATATAGTCAGAGGGCCTCTCTTTGCTGAACCTATATTCATACTACGTACGTGTTTTCCTCTTACCTACCCGTTATTATATGTGGGGGGCTACTATCACTTTTGGGGTTTCCCTGGAGGCAAGCCAGGTCTGTGTATTCCTCTACTAGGGGTAGCTAGATCTCCGGCTGGTGCGAGACGTCTAGGGATAAAACTTAGGCACGCCCCCCGGCTACTATTAGTTGTGTGTTAGGTTCAGTATCGCGGTCATCTGAGATTCCATCATCCTAGAGCTAGTCCGTTTTTGCCTAAGTCCCTGCCATTGGGAATCATGACAGACAGCAGTCCTGGAGCTCTGCAGCACCTTCCGACATGTGTGGTTCCTTACTCAGAGTGTGGCACCCTTAGGATCTCCACTGCTCACCTTTCATCATTTTTCACTGTTGTACTTAAGGAAGTAAGGAACATGAGATGCTGTACATTATCCCACTTGTTACACCCTCATGAATTTGATCTCAACAGTAAACGTTTGCTTGTTGCAATGAACGTTGTGTCCCCTGAATTTTGTGCTGCACCTCCAGAGGATGCAGGCCTAGAAACAGCGGAGGCTTGCAGCCTAAAAGTGAGTGTGATGCACCCCACACATGACAGCTCTGTGGGACTGGCTAAAGGTCATATCAGACCATCCTCATCCCCATTACAGAGAGGTTCTTTTTTTTAAAAGAAAAAAGATAGGGGGTTACGCCCATGCTTGAATTTCCGCGAAATTAATGCGATCACTGTCCATGATCCTTATCGGCTCCCTCTCATTCCCGACCTCTTTAATCAGATCGTAGGGGTAAAGTGGTTCTCAAAGATGGACCTCAAGGAGCATGTAATCTCATTCGCATTAAGGAGGGGGATGAGTGGAAGACAGCGTTCAATACACCTGAAGGACACTATGAGAACCTGGTCATGCCTTTTGGGTTGACGAACACACCCAAAGTCTTTCCGACGTCTTTAGTCACCTGGTAGGCAGGTTTGTGGTTATGGATGACATATTAATTTATTTACCTGACCTTGAGTCACATCAGGTACATGTCAGGCAGGTCTTGCATATATTCAGATACTTTAAGTTATATGTCAAACCTGAGAAGTGTATGTTCTTGGTTGAGGAGATCCCTTTCCTAGAATATGTGTTATAATCTACTGGTTTTTGCATGAATCCGGCGAAAGTCCAAGTGGTACTGGGATCGTTCAGAGGATTTCAAGGTGTTACAAAGGTTTTTAGGCTTCGCCAACTACTACCATAAGTTAATTAAAAACATTTCAGTAGTAGCCAAACCTCTTTCGGATATGACCATGAAGGGGACTGATTTCTCCAAGTGGTCCAGTCCTGTCAAGGAGGCATTTGAACAGGTGTTTTTCATCTGCGCCGATCCTTATTCACTCTGATGTCTCTCAGCCTTTTATCGTTGAGGTTGATGCGTCTGAGTTGGGAGTAGGGGCTGTATTGTCGCAGGGTGCGTCTCCTGGTAAATGGCAACCATGTGCTTATTTTTCTAAGAAACTATCACCTGCTGAGAAAAATTATGACATTTTTAAAAGGGAACTCAAATGGGCTTTTGAAGAATGGTGTCATTTTTTGGATGGAGCGGTTCATCCGGTGATGGTAGTCACAGATTATAAGAATCTGTTATATTTGGAATTGGAGAAATGTATAAAGCCTCGACAGGCAAGGTGGGCATTGTTCTTTACCAGGTTTAACTTTTTTGTCACCCATTGGCCGGGGAAAAAAAACATTAAAGCCGTTGCCTTAAGTGTGAACCGATACCTATTCTTCATAAAGGGGTGGTTATGTCGTTATATGCTCGGATCTGGAAGGAGAGGTTGTTGACACTCAGAGGGATGCCTCTTCTGCTTGTCCATTTGGTAAACTATTTGTTCCTGTTAATCTTCGTCTTAGAGACCTTAGTAAATATCACGATTCGATGTTGGCTGGACATCCTGGTAATAAAGCCACAGCTGATCTTCTTACTCGGCGCTTTTGGTGGTCAGGTGCTCATCAGGATGTCCGAAAGTATGTAGCCGCCTGCAGTGTTTGTGTGCATTCTAATACCTTTCAAACTCATCAGTCGGGGGCTCTCCAACCATTGGAGATTCCCAGTAGATTTTGGACTCACTTGTGGGTCAATTTTAAGACGTATCTAACCATGCCGGCAGGAAATACTGTAATTCTGGTGGTGGTAGACAGATTCAGTAAAATGTCTCATTTTATCACTTTACCAGCTTTACCGAATCCCAAATCCTTGGTGGAAATTTTCGGCAGGGAAATAATTAAATTACATGAGATCACGACCGATATTGTTTCTGACTGGGGGGTGCAGTTTTCTCCAAGTTTTTGAGGGCATTTTGGACCCGTCTGGGGATTCATTTGTCATTTTTTTTTGCATTTCACCTGCAGTCTAATGGGCAGACTGAACGGGTTAACCAGAATCTACAGACGTATCTCAGGTGTTTTGTATCTGAAAATCAGGAGGACTGGGATACCTATATCCCGTTAGCCAAATCAGCGGTAACTAATCAACTTGTAAGTCCTCATTTTTCGTGGCATATGGGTTCCATCCTCAGTTTAGTTCATGTAATAGAAATCACCCTTCTGGATTACCAGAAGGGGAACGGTTTTCATCTTCTATTACTACCATATGGCAGGAGGTTAGGAATAAATTGAGAAAGATCGAATGGGATTTGGCTGATTGGAGATGTTTGGTGGGTCCGGACCTGTGTGTTGGTGACTTGGTGTGGCTGTCCTCTAGGAACATTAAGCTGAAGGTTCCCTCTTGGAAACTTGGTCCCAGGTTTATCACCCCTTACAAGATCATAGCCATTGTCAATCCTGTAGCATTTCATCTTGCTTTACCGCCTACCTTTAGGAGATTAATAATGTATTTCATCAATCCCTCCTCAAACAATATGTTGCATCTTCAGTACCATTACCACTACCACCATCTCCTGTCATTGTCGATGGAAAGTTGGAGTTTCAGATAGTAAGGATCTTGGAATCTCATCTTGTTCATCCGTCGCTTCAGTATCTGGTACATTGGTGGGGGTACAGTCCTGAGGAGGGGATGTGGGTACCAGCATCTGATGTTCATGTGGCCAGACTGGTCTGTTCTTTTCATGTGGCACACCCCGATAAGCCTGGTCCTGAGGTTCTGGAGGTTCCTCATAGAAAAGGGGGTACTGTTATGAGGTTACCGTGACAGTGTAGAGCCAGACGACTGCAGCGTCTGATTGCTTCTACTCCGGCTCTGAGAAAAAGCACTCCTACTTCATTTTAATAGTGTTTATTCCTTCTGACAGAACAGGGGTTAATTGGCCATGTTGGAAATCTCTGAGCTCACAGCTGAGCTCAGTTAGCCACTCCTTTCCCTTTTATAATCTGGGCTCTGATACTAAACCTTGTAAGTGATAGAATTTGCGGCATGGCTTCAGGAGGGAGAAGTGTTCATATAAGAAGAAGTGTTGGAGGAGTTATCTGCGACTGTTGCATGGTTTGTAAGTGTGGTGAGCTAGGGCGCCCCCTACCGTAGGGACAGGGAAGGAGTCCCTGATCCCTGGTCACCTGACAGCTTTGTCGTGACAATAAGTTTTTCTTGGTGTATGCGAGGACATTGTACTTTGGATCATGATGTTTCTTAAATTAAATTTTATATTGTTTTCAGCCGGTCATTCTTGTGTAGGATATGGTGAAGTTTTTTATCAGTTTTTCTCAGTACCTCAAGTTGTGCTTTGTAAGTCATCATCAGAGGTACATGATTATTTTCTTCTTTTTCTCCGTGTTGAAGTAATTGACTTCTAGGGCTCCTTGTAGCTTTAATGATCTGATCATCAATGGAGGTGAGGTGGTAGCCTTGATTTAAAAAAAAATTTTTGGAGATAGGTTAAGTGTTCATCCCTGTCCGTTGGGCTGGAAAAATACGATTATATATAAGGCCTGGCTGTAGATGATAAACTTTTTAATATGTTTCTGGTGGAAACTTTCCCATCTGAGGTATGTGCGACGGTCAATTGGTTTCCGATACACCAATGTTTTTGATTGTTTTGAACTTTAATGGTGGTAACCATGAAGTTAATTTCCATTTTTGAGTGGTCCATTGTCAAGTTTTTGGTGGAATGAAATGTATTGAAATTGTCATGGAATTTTAGAAGTTCTTGTTCTAACTCCGTCCATAATATTAAGATGTCATCGATGTAACGGAAATATGAGAGAAAAAAATACCAGAGCATATGGAATGCGCACATCTAATAAATAAAAAAAATTACCGTATTTTCCGGCGTATAAGACGACCTTTTAACCCCTGAAAATCTTCTTAAAAGTCAGGGGTCATCTTATACACCGGGTCTCGTCTTATGGGGGGTGCATATGGTGGGTGGGGGGAGTGGTCCCGATGACGAAGAGAGGGGGCGTCTCACTGGGAAGATGTAAGTGGAGTATCCCCCATTACCTCATGGTAGCAAAGCAGCGATGCTCTCTGTGCTGGGGGGCCACGTCAGCGTATCTCTGTGCAGCATCGGGGCTCCGCCGGCATTTCCTCAAAGCCCGGAGGCACCGGCAGCTTAATTGCTGCAATGCGGTGGCCTCCGGGAAAATGGCCGCTGGGGGCGGCACATGCTCAAAATCAGATCTCATCCTGAGATCTCGGGAGACAAGATTTGAATCTGAGCATGCGCCGCCCCCAGCGGCCATTTTCCCGGAGGCCACCGCATTGCAGCAATGGAGCTGCCGGTGCCTCTGGGATTTGAGGAAATGCCAGTGGAGCCCCGATGCTGCACAGAGATACGCTGCCGCCGCCCCCCAGCACAGAGCCCCCACACTATACGAAAAGGAGCTGCCGCCGCCCCCAGCACGGAGACCCACACGCTGCACATAGAGGAGCTGTCAACGCCGCCCCCAGCACAGAGAGCATCGCTGCTACAATGAGGTAATGGGGAATACTCCACTTACGCCTTCCCTGTGAGACGCCCCCTCTCTTCGTCATCAGGACCACCCCACCCCACCATATGCACATTGGTCACCCACCCTATAAGCCGACACATGGCGTATAAGAAGACCCCCGACTTTTAAGAAGATTTTATATTTTAACTAGAAAAGTTGGGGGGTCGTCTTATACGCCCAGTCGTCTTATACGCCGGAAAATACGGTACTTATATATGACTTCTATATTACTGAGCTTCTGTTATTTGTTTTATAAATTTAGTGTATGTACACGACACCATTTCTTACCTTGCTCTTATTTGTCATGTTTACCTTGCCTATTATGGATTAAGGGGTATTATTGTGGTTGTATGTTCTATTGGTGTGAAATAAAATTGTTTTCTATTATATGTTAGGTGTGCGAATTCCATTTGCATTGGTCTATATTCTCTCCTTTGATGCGGGTATTTACATGCATTATGTAGCACCCTCATCTCCTTCTTACATGTTTAATGGGCTTACACAGCAGTGCACCCTGTTCCTTCTATCACAATGTAATGTAAACAGGCCAAGGGTTTGATGGAGCAGGATGCAAAAAAGTCATTTTACAGTTTAGCAATGAAAAGTTTGGTATACTGGGGTGCCATTTTGCTGCCCTTAGCAGTTCCGTTGCATTGTATATATAGCTCCTTGCCGAAAGGGAAAAAAAATTATGTGGGAGAGGATAAATCTGGTGAGTCTCAACACAGGCTCAGAAGGAATTCCAATAGCTTTGAGAAACATTTCGCAGGCAGATATTCCATGTTCATGTGGGTAGATAGCTTTTTTAAAAGATCTGTGATGTCCTGTATATAGCTGGCTGTCTTCCTTACAAGCAGTTTAAGGACATTTTCTACCCACCCTAAGACTTTTTCAGTGAAAGCTCCCACCCCTGAAATTATAGGTGTTCCCTGGGTTACCTGGCTTATGAATCTTGGGAAGCATGTGGAAAATTCCTATCATTGGATTCTCAGATATAAAGTCCAGAAGGTTTGTGGAATCTGTACATAGACCTCTGATGACTTTTTTCAATTCCTTCATATATTTTGGAGTTAGGTCATCATCCAGTTTGGTGTGGTACTGCATGTCCATCAGCTGTCAGTGTGCTTCTTTAATGTAGTGAGTTGCATATTATATCTTTTTGTGTATATATTTGTGTTTCTTCAGACACTTTGTTATACCATGCCTGATGAAGAGACATAAGAAGTCTCAAAAGCTTGCTTTGTAACAGCGTTTATTTTATTTTTGTTAGCCATTAAAAAGTATCATAACTAAAAGGGTTTTTTTCCACTGAAAACATATCAAAGTGCTTACAATATAATATAAAGTCTATGGGACATTTAACTGCTGCCTTCACTGATAAGGAAAAAGAAAATAAAAAAGTGAGCTTTGTGGTTGAGAAACCTTCTGTACAGCTAGGCCTCCTAATAACATTATACTCCCTTATGGTTTGTGTCATCACATAATTCGATTTTTAAACAGTATTTGACAGTTTAGGAAGCTTTGTGGTTCAACTGACAGGAAACATTATTTTTTTTTAACCCAAGTGACGTCAATGTCTTCACTTTAGTGTACTTCCCTTTTAAAGAAAAGATTACTAGACGCATGGAAGTAATGAAAACAATCATCTCAGCTAACATAATTAATTATCCACTTTTACTCAAAAATTATATTGTAAGCTAGGATCTACAGCTTTACATGTCCATGTACCTCCTTCCTTTGTTGACTGTACAAAGCTTGCTCTTTTCATATTGTTGGAATCCTTTATACTCATTGTTTCAATAAAATATAAAAAAAAACCACATATACTGTATAATATATGAAAAATATGAATAACTTTCAACTATACTGAAAACTGACAAATGAAATGCAAAATTATTTTCTATAATTTTGGATTTAGATAATCTTGCCAATATGCTTGAAATAATAACAGGTTACACCAAACAATCATAACATTAAAACCACTGACAGGTGAAGTGTATAACAAAGACAATCTTTTGACAGTCAGCAAACTGAGATCTCAATCTGCGCATGCGCCACCTCCAGCGGCCATTTTCCCGAAGCTCCCCGCCAGGAAATCAATGGGAGGTACGGGAATTCCACTCACAGCCAACATTTTCTGAAAGCCCAGGGCCTGCAGCCTCGCACCGTTGGGACACCTCCTCCTCCCAGTCCAGGGCCCACAGCATTGTCCCACTCCTGCCCCTGCTGCCAGCTTCCTGCAGCAGCGACCCTGCCTCCTGTGTCCCTGCTACACCTCCGCTGCCCCCCTACTGTAAATTCGGACTATAAAACATACTACCATTTTATTAAAAAACAGTTTATAGTGTTTTGGCATGTAAGGGTCTCTTCAAATATGTCATGGCATCTACAATCTTCTGTATTCCAGCTAAGATTGCACTCCAGAATTCAATTGTCGCTTCGTCCCTTCCAAGTCCTGCCGTGTGCCCATACAGTAGTTTTCCTCCACATACAGAGTATCTGTGTACTCAGGAGAAATTGCACAACAAATTGTGTGGTCAGAAACAAATTTTTTATGGTAAAAAAATTTGGAGCATTTTAGAGGGAAAAAATGTATTTTTTAATTTTCACGGCTCAACATTATAAAATTCTGTGAAGCACTTGTGGGTTCAAAGTGCTCACCACACCACTAGATTAGTTTCTTGATGGGTGTAGTTTCCAAAATGGGGAATTTTGCAAGTGCATGAACTACGGTGAACAATGACAAACCTGGTACAGGCACCATAGCATAAACCTAGGAAATGGCAGGTTTAAATCTGCCTCACAGCAGTCTCCTGAACATGCTGGGGCAATGCCCAATCTCCACCCCAGACCACAGAAACACCAAAGGAGTGGAGAGAAGACTGGAGGTAACCTCCCACCATCTGACTGCCCCAGCAGGTATGGCGTCACACTCGCTGACAGCAGCTAACACCAGGGGACCCGGGGTCCCCGCACAGTGTAATCGATGGGAGCAGCGGCGTCCCATCTCTCAGCAATCCTACGAGTGCATCTCTTAGAATGCTGTATCTTGACTGAACAAGCACCTCTGCAAGCTCCGCCTCCGGAGCTGTCACCCCACTGCTCATGGCCAGTGAACGGAGACGGGTGAGACACCGGAAAGCCAGAGCCCACCCTGGAGTGTGAGGGGCCTGCACCACTCCTGACAATATGGTCCAATTTCTTATGTTACCCTAGTGAAAATGAAACTTTTTCGTCTGAGGCAACATTTTTACAGGAAAAATGTATTTTTTCATTTTCACAGCTCAACGTTATAACATTCTATGAAGCAGCTGTGTGTTGAGGGTGTTCACAACACCTCTAAATAAATTCCTTGAGGGTTATAGTTTCTAAAATATATGGCACCAGGGGGCATTCTTTGCGTCTGGAGGAGAGAAGGTTTTTCCACCAACATAGAAGAGGATTCTTTACAGTGAGAATCTGGAATTGCTTGCCTGAGGAGGTGGTGATGGCGAACTCAGTCGAGGGGTTCAAGAGAGGCCTGGATGTCTTCCTGGAGCAGAACAATATTGTATCATACAATTATTAGGTTCTGTAGAAGGACGTAGATCTGGGGATTTATTATGATGGAATATAGGCTGAACTGGATGGACAAATGTCTTTTTTCGGCCTTACTAACTATGTTACTATGTTACTATGCTACTATGTTAAAATGGGGTCACTTGTGGTAGATTTCCATTGTTTAGGCACATCTGGGGCTCTGCAAACATGACATGGCGTCCGCTGTCTATTCCAACCAATTTTGTGTTCCAAAAGTCAAATGGTGCTCCTTCCCTTCCGAGCCTTGCCGTGCGCTCAAACAATAGTTTTCCACCACATATGGGTATCGGCATACTCAAGAGAAATTACACAACAAATTGTACTGTCCGTTTTCTCCTGTTATCCTTGTTAAAATGCAAAATTTGGGGCTAAAGAAAAAGTAACATTTTATTTTTTTTACCACATTGCTTTAATTCCTGTGAAGCATCTGAAGAGTTAGTAGACTTCTTTTATGTGGTTTTGAGAACTTTGAGGGGTGGAGTTTTTAAAATGGTGTCCCTTTTGGATATTTTCTGTCATATCGGCCCTTCAAAGTCACTTGAAATGTGATTGTCATGTCGGACGCTATTCACACTAGGGCATTCGACAGACAGCGGTATTTCCAAATGCATCCACTATACGCTCAGTGGCGCCAGCTAGATTTTCATGCAGGTTGCCCAGGGTTAATCTAGCTGGTACTCGGGTTGGAGGCTGAGTCACGCCCATGGCCTTTAAATAGTATTGCTGGACTTTGGGCGTCGCCGATTATAGCTTGTGCCTCGTGCCTAGTGATTCCGGTCTGGAGTGGTGGTCTTGGAGAAGAAATATCGTATCTGGTGGTGTATTATCCTTTGTTATATTTCTCCTTCCTATATTTGTATTTGTTTTGCCCTGGGCACATTATTGTGTTTTCCTGTGCGTCTGCGGCGTGGTGCGTTTTTTAGTTTTCCCTGTCTGTGCTTTCTTTGGGGGTTGGTGTGTGGTCTATTCATTGGGTGGCGGGTAGTGGTTTCAGCATAGGGCTGAAACAGGAGTCAGAGCCAGGCCTGGTGGCCCAGACAAGCACACCATTAGTGTAAATTCTGGGAGAGGGACAGACAGGGTTTTCCCTAGTCTGAGGGATATCGCAGGGGCCCGGGTAACCAGCCTTAGCCTACCTAGTCTCCCCGTGAAATTATAATCGGCCCCAAAATTTTGTATTCCATGGATCCCATGACTTCCATAACCCGTCAGTTGGAGGCGCTGTCCTTACAGGTCACTGAGTTGAAGGGGGCGGTTCAGCAACAGGGTCTAGTAGTATCTAATGTGCAAGCTGAAACTGCAGGTAGAGTTGCAGAGCCAAAGATCTCTTTACCCGAGAGGTTTGCTGGGGAACGCAGTAAATTTGTTATTTTTCGTGAAGCTTGCAAATTATATTTTCGTATGCGCCCGATCTCCTCATGTAATGAGGCTCAGCGTGTGGACCTGGTGTTGTCATTACTGAATGAGGACCCCCAAGCATGGGCATTTTCTTTACCATCTGATTCAGTTGCATTTAACTCAGTGGAGAGTTTTTTTTCTGCTCTTGGGCTCATTTATGATGATCCTGACAGAATGGCTCTAGAAGAATCTAAAATACGCGCTCTCCGCCAGGAGGAGCGAATGGCGGAGGATTACTGTTCTGAATTTCACCGCTGGGTGGTGGACACACAATGGAATGACCCCGCGCTGCGGAGTCAGTTTGTTCATGGGGTTTCGAGAAGGGTTAAACAAGCCCTCCTGATGTATGAGACTCCTGCTTCTCTAGAGTCTGCTATGAGTCTTATTATCCGCATTGATCGCCGTTTGCGTCAGGGGGTGCAAGAGACGCCACCTATGGGGGATTGCGTAGGTGCACGTGAGGTTGCTGCAGGTGAGCTCACGGAGCCTATGCAAATCGCAGGGGTGTCACATCATCGAGCCCCCTCGCTCAGGAAGCAGGGAGCCTGTTTTTGCTGTGGTAAAAATGGGCATTATGTAAATGCTTGTCCTCTGTTATCTAAGAAAAGTGCAATGGCAGAAAACTACTAAGCTCAGAGGGTGTGGAAGAGGCCAATCTGAGCTTATGCATATCTTCCATGGTGGTCTCTCAATGTATGCTCCCTGCCTCCCTGCCAGAGTTATGGTCGCTGGCAGAGAGCTGCCAATCACTGTTTTTGTGGATAGTGGTTCTGCCACTAATCTCATTGATGAGGAGTTTGCGCGCACAGCCGGGTTCAGGATCGAAAAACTGACTCATCCTATCCGGGTGGTCACCATCAATGCTGCTCCTCTCCCACAGGGGGGAGATTACTGAGTTTGTGGCTGAGGTGAAACTCCACATTGGTGTCCTACATTTTGAGCAGGTTACATGTAGGGTGCTCAGTAATCTTCCTGCACAAATAGTTCTGGGTTTTCCATGGTTATCTATGCACAACCCGGTGATTAACTGGAAAACCCAGGACATAATCCAGTGGAGCGGATTCTGCCAGGAGAATTGCCTGGCCGCATGTGTGTCCGCTGTGACTCCTAGCATTCCTGAGTCACTGCTGGATTTCGCTGATGTGTTCTCTGAGAAGGGTTGCTGTTGTGAATTCCGTTCTCGGGCTCCCTCCTGTGGTCATGAGTGGTATTGTGTGAGTTTTGTTCTTGGGCTCCCTCTGGTGGCCTTTAGTGCTTACTGCGGGTCTCTAGCTGGAATCCAGCTGCCTCGTTTTCTGCTAGTCTGGCCTCTATTTAACTCCACCTGGACCTTCACTTTTTGCCTGCTGTCGTTGTATTCAGTACTGGTTCTGATCTCTCTGGACTTTCCTTGTGACCTGTCTCCTCCTGAGAAGCTAAGTCTTGCTAGTTCATGTTTGCTCATTATTTCCTTGAAAATGTTTCTCTGTATATGATGAGTTCTGTCCAGCTTGCTTATATGTAATATTCTCGCTTGCTGGAAGTTCTGGGGTGCAGAGTTGCGCCCCTCACATCGTGAGTCGGTGTGGGGGTTCTTGTAATCTCTGCGTGGATTATTTTTGATAGCATTTTATACTGACCGCACAGATCCCTTGCTGTCTCCTGTCTATTTAGTGTTAGCGGCTCTCATTTGCTAAAAACCTGTTTTCATTTCTACGTTTGTGTTTTCCCTTTAACTCACCGTTATTATTTGTGGGGGGCTGTCTAAAACTTTGGGGTGATTTCTCTGAGGCAAGTGAGGCTTGCTTTCTCTCTAGGGGTAGCTAGTTTCTCAGGCTGTGACGAGGCGTCTAGGATTTTAGGTAACGCTCCACGGCTGCCTATAGTGTGTATTGATAGAATCAGGGTTGCGGTCAGTATAGCTCCCACATCCCCAGAGCTTGTCCTAAGGATTTATGTTACTTAGCAGGTCAGTTTGCGATCCTTGCCACCAGGATCATAACAGTACAGCAGGCCATAAAAGAGTTAATGCATCGCAAAAGAGGGATAAGAGAGATCCTGAGTTCATTTTTTTTTTTTCTCTGCAGTGTGGCTAGCCTCTCTCCTCCCCTTAATCTCTGGGTGGTTCAGAATTCAGCTGCAGACATGGACATTCAGAGTCTGTCCTCTAGTCTGGATCATCTCACTGCAAGGGTACAAGGTATCCAGGATTATGTAGTTCACAGTCCTATGTCAGAGCCTAAAATACCAATTCCTGAGTTATTCTCTGGAGATAGATCTAGGTTTTTGAATTTCAAAAATAATTGTAAATTATTCCTTTCTCTGAGACCTCGTTCCTCTGGTGATCCTGTTCAGCAAGTTAAAATTATTATTTCTTTGTTACGTGGTGACCCTCAAGATTGGGCATTCTCTCTGCTGCCAGGAGATCCTGCATTACTAAATGTGGATGCGTTTTTTCTGGCGCTTGGATTGCTTTATGAGGAACCTAATCTAATAGACCAGGCAGAAAAGGTTTTGCTGGCTCTCTCTCAGGGTCTGGATGAAGCAGAGGTTTATTGTCAGAAGTTTAGGAAATGGTCTGTGCTCACTCAGTGGAATGAGTGTGCCCTGGCAGCAGTTTTCAGAAAGGGTCTTTCTGAAGCCGTTAAGGATGTTATGGTGGGGTTCCCCACGCCTGCGGGTCTGAATGAGTCTATGTCGTTGGCCATTCAGATTGATCGGCGTTTGCGGGAGCGCAAACCTGTGCACCATCTGGCGGTATTTTCTGAGCAGAAGCCTGAGTCTATGCAATGTGACAGGATTCTGACCAGAATTGAACGGCAGAATCACAGACGTCAGAATGGGTTGTGCTTTTACTGTGGTGATTCTACTCATGTTATCTCTGATTGTTCTAAGCGCACAAATAGGTTCCCTAAATCTGTCACCATTAGTACTGTACAGCCCAAATTCATTTTGTCTGTTACCTTGATTTGCTCCCTGTCATCCTACTCAGTTATGGCTTTTGTGGATTCAGGTGCTGCCCTGAACTTGATGGATTTGTCATTTGCCAGGCGCTGTGGTTTTGTCTTGGAGCCTTTGCAGTTTCCTATTCCACTAAAGGGAATTGATGCTACGCCATTGGCCAAGAATAAGCCTCAGTACTGGACTCAAGTGACTATGTGCATGACTCCTGCACATCAGGAGGTGATTCGTTTTCTTGTGTTACATAATTTGCATGACGTTGTCGTGTTGGGTCTGCCATGGCTGCAGGCTCATAATCCAGTCCTGGATTGGAAAGCAATGTCTGTGTCAAGTTGGGGTTGCCAGGGGATTCATGGCAATGCTCCTTTGGTGTCAATTGCTGCTTCTACTCCTTCTGAAGTCCCTGAGTTTCTGTCGGACTACCAGGATGTATTTGATGAGCCCAAATCCAGTGCCCTACCTCCTCATAGGGATTGTGATTGTGCTATAAATTTGATTCCTGGTAGTAAGTTCCCTAAAGGACAACTTTTCAATTTATCTGTACCAGAACATACCGCTATGCAGAGTTATATAAAGGAGTCTCTGGAGAAGGGGCATATTCGCCCGTCCTCGTCCCCTTTGGGTGCGGGGTTCTTTTTTGTGGCCAAGAAGGATGGTTCTCTGAGACCTTGTATAGATTATTGCCTTCTAAATAACATCACGGTCAAATTTCAGTATCCTTTGCCATTGCTGTCTGATCTGTTTGCTCAGATTAAGGGGGCTAATTGGTTCACCAAGATAGATCTTCGAGGAGCGCATAATCTTGTGCTAAGATGGGCATTGATTTGTCGTTTTCGTCGGCCTTCCATCCTCAGACGAATGGCCAAACTGAACGAACTAATCAGACCTTGGAAACTTATCTGAGATGTTTTGTTTCGGCTGATCAGGATGATTGGGTGTCCTTTTTGCCATTGGCTGAGTTCGCCCTCAATAATCGGGCTAGTTCTGCTACTTTGGTTTCACCTTTTTTTTCCAATTCTGGTTTTCATTCTCATTTTTCCTCAGGTCAGGTTGAGCCTTTGGACTGTCCTGGGGTGGATTCTGTGGTGGATAGGTTGCAACAGATTTGGAACCACGTAGTGGACAATTTGACGTTGTCACAAGAGAAGGCTCAGCGCTTTGCTAACCGCCGTCGCTGTGTGGGTCCCCGACTTCGTGTGGGGGATTTGGTATGGCTGTCTTCTCGTTTCGTTCCTATGAAGGTTTCCTCTCCTAAGTTCAAGCCTCGTTTCATCGGTCCTTATAAGATTTTAGAAATCCTTAACCCTGTGTCATTTCGTTTGGACCTCCCAGCATCGTTTGCCATTCATAATGTGTTCCATAGTTCATTATTGCGGAGGTATGTGGTGCCTGTGGTTCCTTCTGTTGATCCTCCTGCTCCGGTGTTGGTTGAGGGAGAATTGGAGTATGTGGTGGAGAAGATCTTGGATTCTTGTATTTCGAGAAGGAAGCTTCAGTACTTGGTTAAGTGGAAGGGCTATGGTCAGGAGGATAATTGCTGGGTTGTCGCCTCTGATGTCCATGCGGCTGATTTGGTTCGTGCCTTTCATCTGGCTCGTCCAGATCGGCCTGGGGGCTCTGGTGAGGGCTCGGTGACCCCTCCTCAAGGGGGGGGTACTGTTGTGAATTCCGTTCTCGGGCTCCCTCCTGTGGTCATGAGTGGTATTGTGTGAGTTCTGTTCTTGGGCTCTCTCTGGTGGCCTTTAGTGCTTACTGCGGGTCTCTAGCTGGAATCCAGCCGCCTCGTTTTCTGCTAGTCTGGCCTCTAATTAACTCCACCTGGACCTTCACTTTTTGCCTGCTGTCGTTGTATTCAGTACTGGTTCTGATCTCTCTGGACTTTCCTTGTGACCTGTCTCCTCCTGAGAAGCTAAGTCTTGCTAGTTCATGTTTGCTCATTATTTCCTTGAAAATGTTTCTCTGTATATGATGAGTTCTGTCCAGCTTGCTTATATGTAATATTCTCGCTTGCTGGAAGTTCTGGGGTGCAGAGTTGCGCCCCTCACATCGTGAGTCGGTGTGGGGGTTCTTGTAATCTCTGCGTGGATTATTTTTGATAGCATTTTATACTGACCGCACAGATCCCTTGCTGTCTTCTGTCTATTTAGTGTTAGCGGGCCTCATTTGCTAAAAACCTGTTTTCATTTCTACGTTTGTGTTTTCCCCTTAACTCACCGTTATTATTTGTGGGGGGCTGTCTAAAACTTTGGGGTGATTTATCTGAGGCAAGTGAGGCTTGCTTTCTCTCTAGGGGTAGCTAGTTTCTCAGGCTGTGACGAGGCGTCTAGGATTTTAGGTAACGCTCCACGGCTGCCTATAGTGTGTATTGATAGAATCAGGGTTGCGGTCAGTATAGCTCCCACATCCCCAGAGCTTGTCCTAAGGATTTCTGTTACTTAGCAGGTCAGTTTGTGATCCTTGCCACCAGGATCATAACAGGTTGCTCAGAATTGCCACCACATTGACCCTATGACTGTACTATTAGGTTAAAACCAGGGGCCAAATTGCTGAAAGCAAGGATGTTTAACATTTCTGGTCCTGAGAGGCAATCTTTAAAAGACTACATTGCTGAGAGTCTGAGCAAAGGGCACATCAGGCCTTCGTCCTCGCCTGTGGCAGCGGGGTTCCTTCTTCATTAAGAAGAAAGATGGATGTTGTCTGGATTTCAGGGAGTTAAACCAGATTACGGTTCTTGATCCATACCCTATGCCGCTGATACCTGATTTGTTCAACCAGGTGGCTGGTGCTAAGTGGTTCTCCAAGCTTGACCTCAGGGGGGCGTACAACCTCATAAGAGTCCATCAAGGGGATGAGTGGAAGACGGCTTTTAATACTCCTGAGGGTCATTTTGAAAATTTGGTGATGCCATTTGGGTTGACAAACACGCCTGCTGTATTTCAACATTTCATAAATGATGTGTTCTCGCATGTCCTGGGGAAATTCATTATTGTGTACCTAGATGACATTCTCATTTATTCATGGGACCGTGATACTCATTTAGAGCATGTTAGGCAGGTGGTTGTGAATTTGGTTTCTGGGCTCCCCCGGTGGTCACTGGTGGTACTGAACTTGTGTGCTTCATCTCCTCTGTTCACCTGTTTCCATCAGGATGTGGGAGTTTTCTATTTAACCTTGCTCCTCAGTCATTTCTATGCCGGCCATCAATGTTACCAGAAGCCTTTCTGTTGCATGTTCCTGCTCCTAGACTACTATCAGCTAAGTTGGACTTTTAGTCCTAAGTTTGTTTTGCATTTTTGTTCCAGTTCTCTGTGATTGAATATTTCTGAGGCTGGAAGCTCTTGTGAGCTGAAATTGCCACTCTGATGTCATGAGTTGATATTAGAGTCTTAAAGTAATTTCAGGATGGTGTTTTGAAAAGGGTTTTCAGCTGACTGTGAAGTTCCCTTTTCTGTCTTCCTACTATCTAGTAAGCGGACCTCAATTTGCTCAACCTATTTTCATTCTTCGTATGTCAATTTCCTCTGAAATCACCGACAATATATGTGGGGGCTACTGTCTGCCTTTTGGGGAAAATTTCTCTAGAGGTAAGCCAGGTCTGTATTTTCCTCTGCTAGGGTCAGTCAGTCCTCCGGCTGGCGCTGGGCGTCTAGGGATAAAACGTAGGCACGCTACCCGGCCACTGTTAGTTGTGCGGTAGGTTTAGCTCACAGTCAGCTCGAGTTCCCATCTTCCAAGAGCTAGTCCTTTTGTATGCTTTACTACGTTCTCTTGCCATTGAGAACCAGGACAGTTTGGCCGGCAAAGGGTTAAAATAATTGGCAGAAGAAAGGAGAGAAAAGAAGTCTGCAGAGAATTTTTTTTTTTTTCCTGAGTTTGCTCATTAGTTGATTCACTTGCATCTCTGCTTACTGCAGCCTTCGTCTCTCTCTCCTTCTAATCCTTGAATGGTTCTGATTTCACCTGATAAAAATGGATCATCAGAGTTTAGCTACAGGTTTGAATAATCTCGCTAGGAAGGTTCAAAGTTTACAGGATTTTGTAATTCATGCTCCTATATCTGAACCTAGAATTCCTTTACCTGAATTTTTCTCCGGGGATAGATCTCGCTTCCAGAATTTCAAACATAATTGTAAATTATTTTTGTCTCTGAGATCTCGCTCCGCTGGAGATCCTGCACAGCAGGTCAGGATTGTAATTTCCTTGCTCCGGGGCGACCCTCAGGATTGGGCATTTGCTTTGGCACCAGGGGATCCTGCGTTGCTCAATGTGGATGCGTTTTTCCTGGCATTGGGGTTGCTTTATGAGGAACCTCATTTAGAGATTCAGGCTGAAAAAGCCTTGATGGCCCTGTCTCAGGGGCAAGATGAGGCTGAAATATACTGCCAAAAATTTCGTAAGTGGTCTGTGCTTACTCAGTGGAATGAGTGCGCCCTGGCGGCGAATTTCAGAGAGGGTCTCTCTGATGCCATTAAAGATGTTATGGTGGGGTTCCCTGTGCCTACAGGTCTGAATGAGTCCATGACAATGGCCATTCAGATTGATCGGCGTTTGCGGGAGCGCAAACCTGTGCACCATTTGGCGGTGTCTACTGAGAAGGCGCCAGAGATTATGCAATGTGATAGAATTCTGTCCAGAAGCGAACGACAGAATTTTAGGCGAAAAAATGGGTTATGCTTCTATTGTGGTGATTCAACTCATGTTATATCAGCATGCTCTAAATGTACTAAGAAGGTTGATAAGTCTGTTTCAATTGGCACTTTACAGTCTAAGTTTATTCTATCTGTGACCCTGATTTGCTCTTTATCGTCTATTACCGCGGACGCCTATGTCGACTCTGGCGCCGCTTTGAGTCTTATGGATTGCTCCTTTGCCAAACGCTGTGGGTTTAATTTAGAGCCTCTGGAAGTTCCTATACCTCTGAAGGGTATTGACTCCACACCATTGGCTAGTAATAAACCACAATACTGGACACAAGTAACTATGCGTATTAATCCGGATCACCAGGAGATTATTCGCTTCCATGTGTTGTATAATCTACATGATGTGTTGGTGCTTGGATTGCCATGGCTGCAATCTCATAACCCAGTCCTCGACTGGAAAGCAATGTCTGTGTTAAGCTGGGGATGTCAGGGGACTCATGGGGACGTACCTTTGGTTTCCATTTCGTCATCTATTCCCTCTGAGATTCCGGAATTTTTATCTGATTATCGTGACGTTTTTGAGGAGCCTAAACTTGGTTCACTACCTCCGCACAGAGATTGCGATTGTACTATAGATCTGATTCCGGGCAGTAAGTTTCCAAAGGGTCGTTTATTTAATCTATCTGTGCCTGAACATGCTGCTATGCGGGAATATATTAAGGAGTCCTTGGAAAAGGGACATATTCGTCCTTCGTCATCTCCCTTAGGAGCCGGTTTTTTCTTTGTATCTAAAAAAGATGGCTCTTTGAGGCCGTGTATTGATTATCGGCTTTTGAATAAAATCACGGTTAAATATCAGTATCCTTTGCCACTGCTTACTGATTTGTTTGCTCGAATAAAGGGGGCCAAGTGGTTCTCTAAGATTGATCTTCGTGGGGCGTATAATTTAGTGCGAATTAAGCAGGGGGATGAGTGGAAAACCGCATTTAATACGCCTGAGGGCCATTTTGAGTATTTAGTAATGCCTTTTGGTCTTTCAAATGCCCCTTCAGTCTTTCAGTCTTTTATGCATGACATTTCCCGTGAATATTTGGATAAATTTATGATTGTGTATCTGGATGATATTTTGATTTTTTCGGATGACTGGGACTCTCATGTCCAACAGGTCAGGAGGGTTTTTCAGGTTTTGCGCTCTAATTCCTTGTGTGTAAAGGGTTCTAAGTGTGTTTTTGGGGTTCAAAAGATTTCGTTTTTGGGGTACATTTTTTCCCCCTCTTCCATTGAGATGGACCCTGTCAAGGTTCAGGCTATTTGTGATTGGACGCAACCCTCTTCTCTTAAGAGCCTTCAGAAGTTTTTGGGCTTTGCTAATTTTTATCGTCGATTTATAACTGGTTTTTCTGATGTTGCTAAGCCGTTGACTGATTTGACTAAGAAGGGTGCTGATGTTGCTGATTGGTCCCCTGCTGCTGTGGAGGCCTTTCGGGAGCTTAAGAGCCGCTTTTCTTCCGCCCCTGTATTGCGTCAGCCTGATGTTACTCTTCCTTTTCAGGTTGAGGTCGACGCTTCAGAAATCGGAGCTGGGGCGGTTTTGTCGCAGAAAAGTTCCGACTGCTCCGTGATGAGACCTTGCGCGTTCTTTTCTCGTAAATTTTCGCCCGCTGAGCAAAATTATGATATTGGTAATCGGGAGCTCTTGGCTATGAAGTGGGCTTTTGAGGAGTGGCGTCATTGGCTTGAGGGGGCTAGACATCAGGTGGTGGTATTGACCGACCACAAGAATTTGATTTATCTTGAGTCTGCCAGGCGCCTGAATCCTAGACAGGCGCGCTGGTCGTTATTTTTCTCTCGGTTTAATTTTGTGGTTTCTTACCTACCGGGTTCTAAAAATGTGAAGGCGGATGCCCTTTCTAGGAGTTTTGAGCCTGATTTCCCTGGTAATTCTGAACCTACAGGTATCCTTAAGGATGGAGTGATATTATCTGCTGTTTCCCCAGACTTGCGACGGGTCTTGCAGGAGTTTCAGGCGGATAGACCTGATCGTTGCCCGCCTGGTAGACTGTTTGTTCCGGATGATTGGACCAGTAGAGTCATCTCGGAGGTCCATTCTTCTGCGTTAGCTGGTCATCCTGGAATCTTTGGTACCAGGGATTTGGTGGCTAGGTCCTTCTGGTGGCCTTCCCTGTCGCGAGATGTGCGAGGTTTTGTGCAGTCTTGTGATGTTTGTGCTCGGGCCAAGCCTTGTTGTTCTCGGGCTAGTGGATTGTTGTTATCTTTGCCTATTCCGAAGAGGCCTTAGACTCACATCTCCATGGATTTTATTTCTGATCTCCCTGTTTCTCAGAAGATGTCTGTCATCTGGGTGGTGTGTGACCGTTTCTCTAAGATGGTCCATTTGGTCCCCTTGCCTAAATTGCCTCATCCGAGCTGGTTCCTTTGTTTTTTCAAAATGTGGTTCGCTTGCATGGTATTCCGGAGAATATCGTTTCTGACAGGGGAACTCAATTCGTGTCTAGATTTTGGCGAGCATTCTGTGCTAGGATGGGCATTGATTTGTCTTTTTCGTCTGCTTTCCATCCTCAGACTAATGGCCAGACCGAGCGAACTAATCAGACCTTGGAGACTTATTTGAGGTGTTTTGTGTCTGCGGATCAGGATGATTGGGTTGCCTTTTTGCCCTTGGCGGAGTTTGCCCTCAATAATCGGGCTAGTTCTGCCACCTTGGTTTCTCCTTTCTTCTGTAATTCGGGGTTTCATCCTCGTTTCTCTTCCGGTCAGGTGGAGTCTTCGGATTGTCCTGGAGTGGATGCTGTGGTGGAGAGGTTGCATCAGATTTGGGGGCATGTGGTGGACAATTTGAAGTTGTCCCAGGAGAAGACTCAGCAGTTTGCCAACCGCCGTCGTCGTGTTGGTCCTCGTCTTTGTGTTGGGGACTTGGTGTGGTTGTCTTCTCGTTTTGTCCCTATGAAGGTTTCTTCTCCTAAGTTTAAGCCTCGGTTCATCGGCCCGTACAAGATATTGGAGATTCTTAACCCTGTGTCCTTTCGTTTGGACCTCCCTGCATCTTTTTCTATTCATAATGTCTTCCATCGGTCATTGTTGCGCAGGTATGAGGTACCGGTTGTGCCTTCCGTTGAGCCTCCTGCTCCGGTGTTGGTTGAGGGTGAGTTGGAGTACGTTGTCGAGAAGATCTTGGACTCCCGTGTTTCCAGACGGAGACTTCAGTATCTGGTCAAGTGGAAGGGCTACGGTCAGGAGGATAATTCTTGGGTGACAGCCTCTGATGTTCATGCCTCCGATTTGGTCCGTGCCTTTCATAGGGCTCATCCTGATCGCCCTGGTGGTTCTGGTGAGGGTTCGGTGCCCCCTCCTTGAGGGGGGGGTACTGTTGTGAATTTGGTTTCTGGGCTCCCCCGGTGGTCACTGGTGGTACTGAACTTGTGTGCTTCATCTCCTCTGTTCACCTGTTTCCATCAGGATGTGGGAGTTTTCTATTTAACCTTGCTCCTCAGTCATTTCTATGCCGGCCATCAATGTTACCAGAAGCCTTTCTGTTGCATGTTCCTGCTCCTAGACTACTATCAGCTAAGTTGGACTTTTAGTCCTAAGTTTGTTTTGCATTTTTGTTCCAGTTCTCTGTGATTGAATATTTCTGAGGCTGGAAGCTCTTGTGAGCTGAAATTGCCACTCTGATGTCATGAGTTGATATTAGAGTCTTAAAGTAATTTCAGGATGGTGTTTTGAAAAGGGTTTTCAGCTGACTGTGAAGTTCCCTTTTCTGTCTTCCTACTATCTAGTAAGCGGACCTCAATTTGCTCAACCTATTTTCATTCTTCGTATGTCAATTTCCTCTGAAATCACCGACAATATATGTGGGGGCTACTGTCTGCCTTTTGGGGAAAATTTCTCTAGAGGTAAGCCAGGTCTGTATTTTCCTCTGCTAGGGTCAGTCAGTCCTCCGGCTGGCGCTGGGCGTCTAGGGATAAAACGTAGGCACGCTGTCATGATTCTCAATGGCGAGAGAACATAGCCCAGCATATAAAAGAACTAGCTCTTGGAAGATGGAATCTAAACTGACCATGAACTAAACCTGCCGCACAATTAACAGTGGCCGGGTAGCGTGCCTACGTTTTATCCCTAGACGCCCAGCGCCAGCCGGAGGACTAACTAATCCTAGCAGAGGAAAATACAGTCCTGGCTCACCTCTAGAGAAATTTCCCCAAAAGGCAGACAGAGGCCCCCACATATATTGGCGGTGATTTAAGATGAAATGACAAACGTAGTATGAAAATAGGTTTAGCAAAATCGAGGTCCGCTTACTAGATAGCAGGAAGACAGAAAGGGCACTTTCATGGTCAGCTGAAAACCCTATCAAAACACCATCCAGAAATTACTTTAAGACTCTAGTATTAACTCATAACACCAGAGTGGCAATTTCAGATCACAAGAGCTTTCCAGACACAGTAACGAAACAGCAGCTGTGAACTGGAACAAAATGCAAAAACAAACAAGGACGAAAGTCCAACTTAGCTGAGAGTTGTCTAGTAGCAGGAACATGCACAGAAAGGCTTCTGATAACATTGTTGACCGGCATGAAACTGACAGAGGAGCAAGGTTATATAGAGACTCCCACATCCTGATGGGAACAGGTGAACAGAGAGGATGATGCACACAAGTTCAATTCCACCAGTGGCCACCGGGGGAGCCCAGAATCCAATTTCACAACAGTACCCCCCCCTCAAGGAGGGGGCACCGAACCCTCACCAGAACCACCAGGGCGATCAGGATGAGCCCTATGAAAGGCACGGACAAGATCGGAGGCATGAACATCAGAGGCATTCACCCAAGAATTATCCTCCTGACCGTATCCCTTCCATTTGACCAGATGCTGGAGTTTCCGTCTGGAAACACGGGAGTCTAAGATCTTTTCCACAACGTACTCCAACTCACCCTCAACCAACACCGGAGCAGGAGGCTCAACGGAAGGCACAACCGGTACTTCATACCTGCGCAATAATGACCGATGAAAAACATTATGAATAGAAAAAGATGCAGGGAGGTCCAAACGGAAGGACACAGGGTTAAGAATCTCCAATATCTTGTACGGGCCGATGAACCGAGGCTTAAACTTAGGAGAAGAATCCCTCATAGGGACAAAACGAGAAGACAACCACACCAAGTCCCCAACACAAAGCCGAGGACCAACACGACGACGGCGGTTGGCAAAAAGCTGAGTCTTCTCCTGGGACAACTTCAAATTGTCCACTACCTGCCCCCAAATCTGATGCAACCTCTCCACCACAGCATCCACTCCAGGACAATCCGAAGATTCCACCTGACCGGAGGAAAATCGAGGATGAAACCCCGAATTACAGAAAAACGGGGACACCAAGGTGGCAGAGCTGGCCCGATTATTGAGGGCGAACTCCGCCAATGGCAAAAAAGCAACCCAATCATCCTGATCCGCAGACACAAAACACCTCAAATATGTCTCCAAGGTCTGATTAGTCCGCTCGGTCTGGCCATTAGTCTGAGGATGGAAAGCAGACGAAAAAGACAAATCTATGCCCATCCTAGCACAGAATGCCCGCCAAAATCTAGACACGAATTGGGTCCCTCTGTCAGAAACGATATTCTCCGGAATACCATGCAAACGAACAACATTTTGAAAAAACAGAGGAACCAACTCGGAAGAAGGCAACTTAGGCAAGGGAACCAAATGGACCATCTTAGAGAAACGGTCACACACCACCCAGATGACAGACATCTTCTGAGAAACAGGCAGATCCGAAATAAAATCCATCGAGATGTGCGTCCAAGACCTCTTCGGAATAGGCAAGGGCAACAACAATCCACTAGCCCGAGAACAACAAGGCTTGGCCCGAGCACAAACGTCACAAGACTGCACAAAGCCTCGCACATCTCGTGACAGGGAAGGCCACCAGAAGGACCTTGCCACCAAATCCCTGGTACCAAAGATTCCAGGATGACCTGCCAACGCAGAAGAATGAACCTCAGAGATGACTCTACTGGTCCAATCATCAGGAACAAACAGTCTACCAGGTGGGCAACGATCCGGTCTATCCGCCTGAAACTCCTGCAAGGCCCGCCGCAAGTCTGGAGAAACGGCAGACAATATCACTCCATCCTTAAGGATACCTGTGGGCTCAGAATTACCAGGGGAGTCAGGCTCAAAACTCCTAGAAAGGGCATCCACCTTAACATTCTTAGAACCCGGTAGGTATGACACCACAAAATTAAACCGAGAGAAAAACAACGACCAGCGCGCCTGTCTAGGATTCAGGCGCCTGGCAGACTCAAGGTAAATTAAATTTTTGTGGTCAGTCAATACCACCACCTGATGTCTGGCCCCCTCAAGCCAGTGACGCCACTCCTCAAAAGCCCACTTCATGGCCAAAAGCTCCCGATTCCCAATATCATAATTCCGCTCGGCGGGCGAAAATTTACGGGAAAAAAAAGCACAAGGTCTCATCACGGAGCAGTCGGAACTTCTCTGTGACAACACCGCCCCAGCTCCGATTTCAGAAGCGTCGACCTCAACCTGAAAAGGAAGAGCAACATCAGGCTGACGCAACACAGGGGCGGAAGAAAAGCGGCGCTTAAGCTCCCGAAAGGCCTCCACAGCATCAGGAGACCAATCAGCAACATCAGCACCCTTCTTAGTCAAATCAGTCAATGGTTTAACAACATCAGAAAAACCAGCAATAAATCGACGATAAAAGTTAGCAAAGCCCAAAAATTTCTGAAGACTCTTAAGAGAAGAGGGTTGCGTCCAATCACAAATAGCCTGAACCTTGACAGGATCCATCTCGATGGACGAGGGGGAAAAAATGTATCCCAAGAAGGAAATCTTTTGAACCCCAAAAACGCACATAGAACCCTTCACACACAAGGAATTAGACCGCAAAACCTGAAAAACCCTCCTGACCTGCTGGACATGAGAGTCCCAGTCATCCGAAAAAATCAGAATATCATCCAGATACACAATCATAAATTTATCCAAATAATCGCGGAAAATGTCATGCATAAAGGACTGGAAGACTGAAGGGGCATTTGAAAGACCAAAAGGCATCACCAAATACTCAAAGTGGCCCTCGGGCGTATTAAATGCGGTTTTCCACTCATCCCCCTGCTTGATTCGCACCAAATTATACGCCCCACGGAGATCAATCTTAGAGAACCACTTGGCCCCCTTTATACGAGCAAACAAATCAGTCAGCAGTGGTAACGGATATTGATATTTAACCGTAATTTTATTCAAAATCCGATAATCAATACACGGCCTCAAAGAGCCATCTTTCTTAGACACAAAAAAAAAAACCGGCTCCTAAGGGAGATGACGAAGGACGAATATGTCCCTTTTCCAAGGACTCCTTTATATATTCTCGCATAGCAGCGTGTTCAGGCACAGACAGATTAAATAAACGACCCTTAGGGTACTTACTACCCGGGATCAAATCTATGGCACAATCGCACTCCCGGTGCGGAGGTAGTGAACCAAGCTTGGGTTCTTCAAAAACGTCACGATAGTCAGACAAGAATTCAGGAATCTCAGAGGGAATAGATGATGAAATGGAAACCAAAGGTACGTCCCCATGAGTCCCTTTACATCCCCAGCTTAACACAGACATAGCTTTCCAGTCGAGGACTGGGTTATGAGATTGCAGCCATGGCAATCCTAGCACCAAAACATCATGTAGATTATACAGCACCAGAAAGCGAATAATCTCCTGGTGATCCGGATTAATACGCATAGTTACTTGTGTCCAGTATTGTGGTTTATTACTAGCCAATGGGGTGGAGTCAATCCCCTTCAGAGGTATAGGAGCTTCCAAAGGCTCCAAATCATACCCACAGCGTTTGGCAAAGGACCAATCCATAAGACTCAAAGCGGCGCCAGAGTCGACATAGGCGTCCGCGGTAATAGATGATAAAGAGCAAATCAGGGTCACAGATAGAATAAACTTAGACTGTAAAGTGCTAATTGACACAGACTTGTCAAGCTTCTTAGTACGCTTAGAGCATGCTGATATAACATGAGTTGAATCACCACAATAGAAGCACAACCCATTTTTTCATCTAAAATTCTGCCGCTCGCTTCTGGACAGAATTCTATCACATTGCATATTTTCTGGCGTCTTCTCAGTAGACACCGCCAAATGGTGCACAGGTTTGCGCTCCCGCAGACGCCTATCGATCTGAATAGCCATTGTCATGGACTCATTCAGACCCGCAGGCACAGGGAACCCCACCATAACATCCTTAATGGCATCAGAGAGACCTTCTCTGAAAATTGCCGCCAGGGCGCACTCATTCCACTGAGTAAGCACAGACCATTTACGGAATTTTTGGCAGTATATTTCAGCTTCATCTTGCCCCTGAGATAGGGACATCAAGGCTTTTTCCGCCTGAAGCTCTAAATGAGGTTCCTCATAAAGCAACCCCAAGGCCAGAAAAAACGCATCCACATTGAGCAACGCAGGATCCCCTGGTGCCAATGAAAAAGCCCAATCTTGAGGGTCGCCCCGGAGCAAGGAAATTACAATCCTGACCTGCTGTGCAGGATCTCCGGCAGAGCGAGACTTCAGGGACAAAAACAATTTGCAATTATTTTTAAAATTTTGAAAGCAAGATCTATTTCCCGAGAAACATTCAGGCAAAGGAATTCTAGGTTCAGACATAGGTGCATGAACAACAAAATCTTGCAAATTTTGTACCTTCGTGGCGAGATTATTCAAACCTGTAGCTACACTCTGAAGATCCATTTCAAACAGGTGAACACAGAGCCATTCAAGGATTAGAAGGAGAGAAAGAGAGGAAGGCTGCAGTATAGGCAGACTAGCAAGTGATTCAATTATGAGCACACTCAGAACTAGAGGAAAAAAAAAAAAAAAATTTCAGCAGACTTCTTTTTTCTCTCCTTTCTCAGCCAATAATTTAACCCTTTTGGGCCGGTCAAACTGTCATGATTCTCAATGGCGAGAGAACATAGCCCAGCATATAAAAGAACTAGCTCTTGGAAGATGGAATCTAAACTGACCATGAACTAAACCTGCCGCACAATTAACAGTGGCCGGGTAGCGTGCCTACGTTTTATCCCTAGACGCCCAGCGCCAGCCGGAGGACTAACTAATCCTAGCAGAGGAAAATACAGTCCTGGCTCACCTCTAGAGAAATTTCCCCAAAAGGCAGACAGAGGCCCCCACATATATTGGCGGTGATTTAAGATGAAATGACAAACGTAGTATGAAAATAGGTTTAGCAAAATCGAGGTCCGCTTACTAGATAGCAGGAAGACAGAAAGGGCACTTTCATGGTCAGCTGAAAACCCTATCAAAACACCATCCAGAAATTACTTTAAAACTCTAGTATTAACTCATAACACCAGAGTGGCAATTTCAGATCACAAGAGCTTTCCAGACACAGTAACGAAACAGCAGCTGTGAACTGGAACAAAATGCAAAAACAAACAAGGACGAAAGTCCAACTTAGCTGAGAGTTGTCTAGTAGCAGGAACATGCACAGAAAGGCTTCTGATAACATTGTTGACCGGCATGAAACTGACAGAGGAGCAAGGTTATATAGAGACTCCCACATCCTGATGGGAACAGGTGAACAGAGAGGATGATGCACACAAGTTCAATTCCACCAGTGGCCACCGGGGGAGCCCAGAATCCAATTTCACAACAGCACGCTACCCGGCCACTGTTAGTTGTGCGGTAGGTTTAGCTCACAGTCAGCTCGAGTTCCCATCTTCCAAGAGCTAGTCCTTTTGTAAGCTTTACTACGTTCTCTTGCCATTGAGAACCAGGACAGCAGGTGTTACAGCTACTCAGAGAGAATAAGCTCTATGCAAAACTTGAGAAATGTGTATTTTCGGTTCAGGAGGTGCCTTTCTTGGGTTATATTGTGTCTGCTTCAGGGTTTAAAATGGACGCCGCTAAGGTGCAAGCGGTGCTGCATTGGGAACGGCCTTATAACCTAAAAGTGCTCCAGCGGTTCCTTGGGTCTTCTAACTATTATAGAAAGTTTATCAAAAATTTTTCTATCATTGCTAAACCGCTCACTGACATGACGAAAAATGGTACCAATTTCTCCGCCTGGTCTGAGGCTGCTGTGCACGCATTCGAATTCCTGAAGAACAGTTTTGCTTCGGCCACCATTCGGGTGCAACCGGACGTATCGAAACCATTTACCGTGGAAGTCGATGCGTCTGAGGTTGGAGTGGGGGCGGTGCTGTCACAAGGCTCATCCTTGGGCGAGTTACATCCATGCGCCTACTTTTCCAAGAAGCTGTCGCCCGCCGAACGTAACTACGATATCGGCAACAGGGAGTTGTTGGCTATCAAGTTGGCTTTTGAGGAATGGCAACACTTCTTGAAGGGGTCGGTCCACCAGGTTACAGTTATCACCGATCATAAAAATCTGCTTTATTTAGAGTCAGCCAAGCGTCTGTCCCCCAGGCAGGCTCGCTGGGCATTGTTTTTCACGCGATTCAACTTTTTTGTTACTTACCGACCGGGGTCTAAGAACACTAAGGCGGATGCTTTGTCCAGGTGTTTTCTGGGGGGAGAACCTCGGGAAGATCCGATACCCATCCTCCAAAAGGGTGTAGTGGTCTCGGCTCTCACGACCGAGGTTGAGGCTGAGATTGCCGAGGCTCAGGAGGAGTTACCACCAGAGCTTCCCATTAACAAATCGTTTGTACCGCTCCATCTTCGCCTAAAGGTGTTGGGTGAGCATCATGATGCTGTCCTGGCTGGCCACCCAGGGGTTAGGGGTACCTTGGAGTTGGTGTCACGTTGGTTTTGGTGGCCCAAAATCCGACAGGACGTGGTCTCGTACGTGTCAGCATGCACCACGTGCGATAGGGCTAAGACGCCCTGCTCCGGTCCTGCTGACACACTACATCCTCTCGGGGTACCCAGTAGGCTATGGACGGAGATCTCCATGGGTTTTATTACAGACTTGCCCTCCTCAGCTGGGAGCACGGTCATCCTGGTGGTTGTTGATCGGTTCTCAAAGATGTCGCACTTTGTGTCCTTGCCTTCATTGCCTAACGCGAAGACTCTGCCTCAGGTATTTGTTCAGGAGGTGGTCAGACTTCACGGGGTCCCGTCTGACATCGTGTCTGATAGGGGTACTCAGTTTGTGGCAAAATTTTGGAAAGCATTTTGCTCACGGCTGGGGATCAAGTTGTCTCATTCTTCGGCGTTTCATCCTCAGTCAAATGGTCAGACCGAGCGTATGAACCAGAATTTGGAGCAGTATTTACGCTGCTTTGTTTCTGACAATCAGGAGGAGTGGTCGACGTTCCTTCCTTTGGCGGAGTTTGCCATAAATAATCACCGTCAGGAATCGTCTGGGGAGTCCCCCGTTCTTTTGTGTTTACGGGCACCATCCTCAATTTTGTACTCTGCGTCAGGGGGGCTCTGCTGGCGTCCCGGAGGAGGACCAGCTAGGAGCACAACTGTCATCTGTCTGGAGGAGAGTGAAACAGCGCTTGCTGAGCGTGGGTGCTAGGTACAAATGTGTGGCTGACAGTAGACGTGTGCCAGGTCCGGACCTGAGTGTGGGTGACTGGGTGTGGTTGTCCACAAAAAACATAAGACTCAAAATACCATCCCTGAAATTAGGTCCAAGGTTTATTGGTCCATTTAGGGTCACCGCCATCATTAACCCGGTAGCCTACCGTTTGGAGCTCCCTAAGGTATATAAGATACACAACGTGTTCAACAGATCTTTATTAAAAAAGGTGGTGGGTTCCGTGGACGCGGCGCCGATGCCACCTCCAGTCTTGGTGGATGGCAATTTGGAATTTGAAGTCTCCAAGGTGGTTGACTCTCGAGTAGTGCGCCGCACTTTACAGTACCTGGTACACTGGCGGGGTTATGGGCCGGAGGAGAGGTCTTGGGTACCAGCCTCGGACATACATGCGGACCGGCTGGTCAGTATGTTTCACCGCCGCCATCCAGACAAGCCGGGTCCTATAAGTCGTGAGGGCCCTGGGGTCCCTCGTAGAAGGCGGGGTACTGTCATGTCGGACGCTATTCACACTAGGGCATTTGACAGACAGCGGTAATTCCACATTCGTCCACTATACGCTCAGTGGCACCGGCTAGATTTTTATCCAGGTTGCCCAGGGTTAATCTAGCTGGTACTTGGGTTGGAGGCTGGGTCACGCCCACGGCCTTTAAATAGTATTGCTGGACTTTGGGCGTCACCGATTATAGCTTGTGCATTGTGCCTAGTGATTCTGGTCTGGAGTGGTGGTCTTGGAGAAGAAATATCGTATCTGGTGGTGTATAATCCTTTGTTATATTTCTCCTTCCTATATTTGTATTTGTTTTGCCCTGGGCACATTATTGTATTTTCCTGTGCGTCTGCGGCGTGGTGCGTTTTTTAGTTTTCCCTGTCTGTGCTTTCTTTGGGGGCTGGTGTGTGGTCTATTCACTGGGTGGCGGGTGGTGGTTTCAGCATAGGGCTGAAACAGGAGTCAGAGCCAGGCCTGGTGGCCCAGACAAGCACACCATTAGTGTAAATTCTGGGAGAGGGACAGACAGGGTGTTCCCTAGTCTGAGGGATATCGCAGGGGCCCGGGTAACCAGCCTTAGCCTACCTAGTCTCCCCGTGACAGTGATTTGGTCCCTAAAAAAATAGATTTTGTAAATTTTGTTGGAAAAATTAGAAATTGCTTATAAAATTTAAGCCTTCTATCTTCTTTATAAAAAATATTATGTTTCACAAATTATGCTGATGTAAAGTAGATATGGTGAAAATGTTATTTATTGACTATTTTGTGAAAATTTGTGAACTTTTCCAAATTTTTGCCAAAACTTTGATCTTTTCACAAAGAGACACAAAAAATCTAGATATAAATTTACCACCAACATAAAGTGCAATGAGTCATGATAAAACAATCTCAGAATCACTGGGATATGTTGAAGAGAGTTATTAACACATAAAATGATATGGTCAGAATGGCAAAATTTGGCCTGATCAGGCAGGTGAATACGGGCTCTGGGTGATGAAGGGGTTAACTTGTCCACACAAGTTTATGTTTAAAACCTACAACACTGTCCTTCACTTTGCAAACATACTTACTAAACCAACCTTATCTCCACATTATCCAGTAATCTAAAATGACACTTTGACACTTTTCACTCCCTCCTCAGTCCCAAAATGCAGGGCCCAATAATTGATCTCATCACTGAATATCTGGCCGCTTATTTCAAGGAAAATATTTATAAAATTGGACAAATTATTTCCCAAACCCCTAATTGCATCAATCTTCTTCCTTCAAGAGCTTTATGAAGTTCACTTTACACCTTTAACCCATTTACAAAAGAGTACATTTCCAACAACTCTCTTTTTCTCACCCTACTACCTGCTCTACTAACTCAATTCCCTCCCGTCTCCTCCAGTCCCCTTCCCTGCTGTCACCACTCACTTAACTAAAATACTTAAAGTGAATCTGTCAGGTCCCCAATGCTCCCAAAACCACAAGCAGTTGCATATGTACACACACTTCTTAACAGCCCCTGTGTTATATTACATACATAAACAGGTCTTTAGAAAAAGTATTTCTAAAGTCCGTTTATGATATGTAAATGAGGGTTTTGACTAGTCGAGGGGGCGTTGGTACCCCTTTGGGCATGATACCATAACATACAAGCGCTGGCAACATCGCAACTTCCGTACTTACCTCGCGCAGGCGTACAGCTTCTTCCCCGCTTATCATTGATCACCTGAGGCCGGGAGCATGTGTCCAGGCTTGAGAGAGGAGCACTGAGCATTATTAGAAGTGCAGAGACTTCCAAATCATGCGCAGTGTTCCTTTCTGAAGCCGGGTGTACTATAGTCTCTAACAATGTACTAACAGCTAAATCTAGTGGCATCTCTTTTTAGCATTTTGGATTTCTCTTCAGCGTTTGAGACCGTTGATCATCAACTCAAACTCACTATACTCCACTCTGCCCAAAGGAGTTGTCTGGTGTAAACAAGTTACCATCTATTCACAGGATAAGTGAAAAGTTGGAGGTCCAACTGCTGGGACCTGCATCAATCGGCAGAATGGGACATTTCTATCCCCACTAGAATGGAAGAGTAGCACGCGTTTTCGACCAACACTCAACCATTCCCCATGGGGCAGCAATGCGCTGCACTCTACTTTTGCCAGCAACCCCACAGAGAGTAAGTGGCTTGCCTGTCAGGCATTCAATCTGCTGCTTTATTTTGGTACGGGGATACAAAATCCCCGTTCTGACGATATGTGTGGATCTATCAGCAGATTTGGGTTTCAGTACCATCTCTATGCTAATGGCACCAAATTGTCTAATCTTTTTCTGACACCACCTCCTCACTACTACTAAAAGTCAGTAATTGTCTGCTGTTTCTAAAATCTTGTCCTATCTCTATCTGATACAGAATGTTTCCAAAACTCAACTTCTTGTTTCATCCCCGTACTAACATTTCTAAATTTGATATCAATTTCTGTGTGTAGAACTAACATAACTCACAGGCCCCATCCCCTCAGTCTTTTGTTTACATTTTTAAATTTGACTCAGACCATTCTTTTTAGCCAGTCGCTCACTCGCTCATGTCACTTGCACCTCAAAAACATCTCGAGAATTGGCCCTTCTCTTTTGTTTAAAACTGAAAATAATTTTACTTTCGATCTGATTCATTCTTGCCTTGAATAATGCAATTCTCTAAAATCAGTTTTCCTCTTCTCTAAATAGTCCTCTTTCCAGTCTATTCTGAATGTGGTAGCTGCAGGGCAGCCATCAGCGTATTACTGCCTATACTGCTGTATGGAGCCTGGTAAGCAGAAGTACAGATAGGGGGGCCCAGACTGGGTCTGGCCCCCCCTTTCTTATGCTTCTGCTCACTGGGCCCCAGAGTGTAATAAAGTGCTGTGCCACCGGCGCACACGTCGACACTGGGAGCTTTCCCAAAGCTCCCCGGCTGTCAAACCTGAATGGCTGTGCAGTTACAGCTCCCTCTGCCTTTTCTGGACATCTGGTCAGGTGATGGAGCGTACACGATGACGCGTCGACATGTACAAGCGCCACTCACCGTTGCCAGGACACCAGAAGCAGAGCTGCGCCTGATGAGGATCGTCAGTGAGGTAAGTATGATTTTTTCTTTTTTTCTTTATAAAATTAATTAAATGGGTGAGGGGGGATTGCAAATGATGAAGTGGAGCTGGGGACTGCAGATGATGAAGTGAGGGAGGGAGACTGCAAATGATGATGTGGGAGGAGGGAGACTGCAATTGATGAAGAGAGGGGCGAGAGACCGCAAATGATGAAGTGAGGGAGAGGGGGACTGCAGATGATGAAGGGGGGGCTGCAAATCATGAAGTGAGGGGGAGGGGAATTGGAAATGATGAAGTTAATGGGATGCAGACTGTAAATGATGAAGTGGGGGAATAGTGGACTGCAAATGATGAAGTAAAGGGAGACTGCAAATGAAATGGGGGTCGGCAGACTGCAAACTATAAAGTGAGGTGGGTTGGGGACTGCAAATAATGAAGTGAGGGAGGGAAGGGGGAGTGCAAATTTTGAAGTTGGGGGACTGTAAATGATGAAGTGGGGGAGTAGGACTGGAAATAATGAAGTGAGAGTAGGAGAAGAGGAATAGCAATTGAATTGAAGGTGTGGGGTGGGGAGAGCAAATGATGAATTGAAGATGGGGATAAGGAGAGCAAATGATGACTTGGGGGGCTTTGGGAGAGCAAATAATGATGATTTCTGAGGGTGGGGGGAGTAAATGATAAGAGAGAGAAGACATGACATAATGGATATGGGTATGTAAATATAATGAATCAGGGAAGCATGAGATACAGAGTGGGAGGTGTTGAGGATGCAGTGACTGGTATTGAATTGGGGAAAAAATTGTACAGGTGTAATTAACCGATATTTTTATTAGGTGGGGAAAGTGGCTATTTATAGTTAGTGGGGGCACAGTGGTGGATTACAATTTATATTTGTAATGGTGGGTTGCATAACAACTAATTATATAATAATGGTGGGTGCATGCTTGTATTCAGCCGTGTAGTGTAGAAGTTGGGGAAAAAATGGAGAATGTGCTCTGGAAGCAGTGCTCTAGATCAGAGGTGTCAAACTGCATTCCTCGAGGGCCGCCAACAGGTCATGTTTTCAGGATTTCCTTGTATTGCACAGGTGATAATTTAATCACCTGCACAGAATGATTCCAGCACCTTGTGGAATGCTAAGGAAATCCTGAAAACATGACCTGTTGGCGGCCCTCGAGGAATGCAGTTTGACACCTCTGCTCTAGATAACTGTGCTATTTTATGCAGAGACAAATTTTGGCTGAAAGAAGTGATGGTGGTCTGTGCTGAATGACAAAGAAAAGCAAGCATGAAGGACATCAACTTGAGAACTCACTGGTGAGTAGTGTTGAGCGATACCGTCCGATACTTGAAAGTATCGGTATCGGATAGTATTGGCTGATACCCGAAAAGTATCGGATATCGCCGATACCGATACCCGATACCAATACAAGTCAATGGGACACCAAGTATCGGAAGGTATCCTGATGGTTCCCAGGGTCTGAAGGAGAGGAAACTCCCCTTCAGGCCCTGGGATCCATATTAATGTGTAAAATAAAGAATAAAAATAAAAAATATTGATATACTCACCCTCTGACGCGCCCTGGTTGTAACCGCCAGCCTCCGTTCATAAGAATGAGCGCTTGAAAGTCCTCAGATGACGTCGCGGCTTGTGATTGGTCGCGTTGCAGTCACGTGACCGCTCCGCGACCAATCACATACTTGCGGTATCGGAATGCTCAACACTACTGGTGAGTCAATGTGTTACTTGTACAGTGACACTGTACACGATATACTATATATAGAGCTACTGTGTATAATGTCACTGGTGAGTCACTGTGCTACCTGTACGCTATACACTATATACAGAGCTCCTGTGTATAATGTCACTGGTGATCACTGTATTACCTGTACACCGACACTATATACAGAACTCCTGTGTAGAATGTCAGTGATGATCACTATATTACCTGTACACTATATACAGAGTGTATAATTTCACTGGTGATCATTGTATTACCTATACATTGACCCTACATACAGAGCCCCTGTGAATAATGACACTTAGTATTGTGGTTTTTTTTATTAATGATCAGTATTGTAGTATTCATTCACTATGTTGTGGTAATATGTGGTCTGGTCATCGTGTGGTGGTATTTGTTCCTTGTATGTGGTATTATTCGGTCACTATGTGGTGGTAATATGTGGTCCAGCCATGGTTACGGTATTTGTTGCTTGTATGTGGCGTTATTGGTCATTTTAAAAAAATGTATGTGACACATTCCCTTAAAAAAAATAGATAAAAATATACCTAAAAAGAGTATAGGATATTTTAAGAAATTTTTAATAGGTTGGAGTAGAATGGCGCCCAGCCAAAAGTGTCTACCTTGTCACAGTGGCAGCTTAAAAAGTCTTTTGCCAAAAGAAAAGCTGCTGACTATGTGATATGGTGTTCAATGGGAATGATTATTGTATGATTGGTGAGGACATCGTGCAGAAATGGAGTTTTTCAAGAGTGGGAAGTGGGACTCTGGACGATTCGTGGGGTGGAGGCAGAGCTGGGGTGAAGGCGGAGCTGGGGTGGAGCCTGGGTGGAGTTTTATTTTTGTGGCCCAAAAATGTTGCCAGTATGGGGCCCTGAAATTCCTGGTTGCAGCCCTGAGCAGCTGCGCTCATTTTTCTTTCCAACTGCTACGTAAATGCCTCCTCCCTGTGCAAGCATTTCACAGGTGGCCCATCTGTTTCAGAATATAATATAAACTTTTCACTCTCACCTTTAAAGTTCTCTACAATGCTGCACCATCCTTAATATCATCCCTCATCGGTGTATCACCCTACCCTTGTTATCTTTTCCATTAATAATCTAAGACCAACATCCTCCAATATCCAAACCTCCCACTCTTGTCTATAAAACTTTTCTTGTGCTGCATCAGTTCTCTGGAGTCTATTAGGCCAGGCCTGCCCAACAAATGACCCGCTGAACTATATTGTGTCTTTCAGATGAGAATAAATTTGAACAGTGTGGCACCGAGACTGGGGAAGAGGAACACTCATCACATCACTCACCGATGTGCAGCGGCGTGATAAGACCAGCTCTCTGCTGACATCATCACAGTACTGACTATACCGGGGCTGCACAGGCAGAGGAGACATTGGGCACTGGTGGTAAGCATTCAATGGAGCAGACGAAGATTAAATGTCATGTTATTTTAGATGAAATGGCTGGGAGGAGAGAAGGGTTGTGTGTTACTTTCGGGCATTGCAACATTGTGTGGCATAACCATTGATCACTGTGCAAAGCTTAGCGCTGCATTTATGTACTGATGGTGTTTTTTTCACTGCATTCATGTATTGACAGCAGGTCTGGCGCTGCACTTACATACTGATGGCAGTTCTGGAACTGCACTCGTGTAATGATGGCAGTTCTGGCCCTGCACTCATGTACTGATGGTGGTTCTGGTTCATCATTCAAATACTGATGGTGGCTCTGGTTCTGCATTCATGTACTGATGGTAGTTCTGGCTCTGTATTCATGTACTGATGGCGGTTCTTGTTCTGCATTCATGTAATGATTGTGTTCTGATGTGCCATTCATGTACTGATGGTCGTGCTGATGCACTCATGTGGTGACAGTGGTTCTGATCTTGTTCGCATATAGCAAAACATACCATGTTTCATGGCTATGTTAAGACTTTAAAAGTGTCAAAACATAGAGATTGAGATTATTAGGAGGATTTGCCAAGTTTCTGCTCCAAAAAACTCAGTTTAAGTTAGCATATGATCACACTGATTTTTTTTAACAGAAACTGAGCAGAGACTCTCCAAAACCTTATCGATTACTCAAAATTTGGGTCTGGTGATGTATTAATGTACTGATGGCGGTTTTGGTGATGTATTCATATAACCACTGCTTTAAAAAATGTGTGGCTCTTGAGATTGGCTCAGAATGGAAATGTGGCCTTGGGGCCAAAAAATGTAGTGCACCCTTGTATTGGGCAATCAAGTTATTTCCCACTGTCCTCAACTTTAAGTGTGTCACAAAAACACATCTCTTTAGACAAGACAATCACACCTCTTCGCTAATCTAAATTCTCAGCTTTACCCTTCTTACATTTCTCCTCAAAACCTGGTCCCTTCTTCCTTAGTTTCCTCCACACTTCATGCACTCAGTAATAGTTTGTATCTGTACATATAAATATATTGGCTGGTGATTGGGTCATGCAGCTTCACATGAATATACTTACTGTACATATTTTACAACATGACTGGTACCATTCAACAGAAATACTTTTTACGCCAAACCTATTTCTTCATAGATTGTAAACTATGAAGAGCAAGGCCTCCACTCATCTTGTTTGAATTGTTGAATAATTTATTACTCCAATGTCTGATTTTGTTTGAAAATTTTTGTCTAAATTGTAAAGGGCTGTGGAATAAATTGGGACTGTATAAATAAAAATTAGTCACAGTATTTATGTTAGGTTAGGAACTGATGTTGTTTGAGTAGATTTGTTTCACAAAAGTCATTCCAATTGATTCCAAAATGTTTTAAAGTTAATGCTTTCAGCCTTGGACAGCCATGTTCTTGAGTTTGCATCGTAAGCTCTGCAGTATGGCACATTCTGTGACCAATGTTTGCGACGATTGCTTCATTTTAGGCACGTCAACACGAACTCATGAACTATTTAAAATGTTTCTACTACTTTGTTGACAGCCATAGTTTCTATACAGTTAAACATTTATCGATAATACTCCAGCAAATACTGTTATATGCCTTGTAATTTATAAAACAAAGTCTTTGGTGAGTCTATATTTTTCTGTCTTGTCCAAATTGGCGTACATACAAAAAAAATAGACAAGAATTAATTTTATCTTATTTTCGGTCTGGTTATTTGTCGTTCTTTTCTTGAGCATATGACGCAAGTAAGCTCTTTGTTCCTCCTGTGACCTATTTAAAGAGATCTGCTAAACAATTCTTACCACATACTGCACTATACTTCTCCTTATAAATGGAGGTCTGAATCATACAATCCCAATATGCTGAAAATTGTTCATCTGCAGACCTTTTAAAGAGTATCAAACAAAAAGCACAACAGCTATCTAAATGTTAACAGAAATAGCTGTTCCACATGTAACATAAATGTCATGTGTTCTTTCTATCTGGCCATTCTTTTTTCAACTGTGATTGTTTATGACTAATTCACGCGTCATTATTTAGAGGGGGGTAGTGAACAAACATGAAATATATTGCCATATATAGCTAAATAGTACCAGAAAAAGCTTTTATTTGGCTAGATTATCAGATATTGTTACTTATTGAACTTATTGTATAAAATGCTAAATATCATGGTCTGTTAAACCATGAATACAAAATTACAGCAGGGTAAATAAGTATTTGATCCCTTGCTGATTTTGTAAGTCTATAATTTTAAGGGTAGGTTAATTTTAACATTGAGAGACAGAATATCAAAAATAAAATCCAGAAAATCACATTGTATAAATTATATAAATTTATTTGCATTTTGCAGTGAGAAATAAGTATTTAATCCCCTACCAACCATTAAGCATTCTGGCTCCTACAGGCCAGTTACAGTGCCTTGCGAAAGTATTCGGCCCCCTGGAATTTTTCAACCTTTTCCCACATATCATGTTTTAAATATAAAGATACCAAATGTAAATTTTTGGTGAAGAATCAACAAGAAGTGGAAAACAATTGTGAAGTTGAACGAAATTTATTTGTTAGAGAAAATGAAAGTGGCGCTGGTTGTAGGTGTAGGATATGCGTTACCTGCAGCGAAATGTTAACAGTCACCACACAGAACTATTAAAACTGACATAAAACGTAGAAAAGTATAAATATTTCGCGCTGGTATATCCTGGCACCAATATTCATAGATTAAGTGTGTAGCCACTTGGCTCGAAAGTCATACACCTCCCTTATGGAGGAATAGTTGAAGCACTGTACCTACAGCTTGATAGTGCAGCCTAAAAAGAAAAGTCAGGACCTTCACAGTTTAAAGCCCGCAGTAGATCATGCAACCTGAAAGAAAAAAACGGTACCTTCAAAGTAAAGTTGCATTAATTGTCCATCGTTGTGATTCATCGAGGTTCCTAGATACTGTGGATGAAGTCCGATGTCAGTAAGGGGTTAAAATTAACATTTTAACAATAATGGTACATAATTTTGTTCCTTTTGTTAAGTCCCAAAGGCAATTTAGTTTGTAAATTATATATCCAGTACGCCTCCAAAGTTTTGGACCCTTCCTCCATGTACTTCTGTGAAGTGTAGTCACGTGGGGCGGTCACCTGTTTCACTGCGTCACACAGGTCCTAGACGCGCCGATCACATTATTCGCACTGTACGGCGCTGCTGGCCCTAGACGGAGTGTCCCCGCCTCCGGCTTCAACTCGGCACACGGAGTAGCTGCTACCGGCTGGGGCAGCTCTCCGATACAGATATCCAGATAAAGACTTCATCCACAGTATCTAGGAACCTCGATGAATCACAACGATGGACAATTAATGCAACTTTACTTTGAAGGTACCGTTTTTTTCTTTCAGGTTGCATGATCTACTGCGGGCTTTAAACTGTGAAGGTCCTGACTTTTCTTTTTAGGCTGCACTATCAAGCTGTAGGTACAGCGCTTCAACTATTCCTCCATAAGGGAGGTGTATGACTTTCGAGCCAAGTGGCTACACACTTAATCTATGAATATTGGTGCCAGGATATACCAGCGCGAAATATTTATACTTTCGAGCCAAGTGGCTACACACTTAATCTATGAATATTGGTGCCAGGATATACCAGCGCAAAATATTTATACTTTTCTACGAAATTTATTTGTTATTTTAAATTTTTGTGGAAATTCAAAAACTGAAAAGTGGGGAGTGTAATATTATTAATAGAAGAATACGGGGGCCAAAGGCCCAGTCAGCTCACCAACAGACCACAGAAGCACGTGAACCCGTCCTGACCCAGACGTAGCAACAGCTGAAGACATGAGATAACATTTTGCAACGCACCATGAAGGTAAAATTTCCACTATGTTCATTCAGGGGATTGAACTATTAAAGAAGTCTGTCCGTGGAGGAGATATTAAGAGACGCCTCCTCACAAGGGAGGCGTACTGGATATATAATTTACAAACTAAATTGCCTTTGGGACTTAACAAAAGGAACAAAATTATGTACCATTATTGTTAAAATGTTAATTTTAACCCCTTACTGACATGGGACGGGATAGTACGTCCGATGTCAGCTCCCCTGCTTTGATGCAGGGCTCCGCGGTGAGCCCGCATCAAAGCCGGGACATGTCAGCTGTTTTGAACAGCTGACATGTGCCCGCAATAGCGGCGGGTGAAATCGCGATTCACCCGCCGCTATTAACTAGTTAAATGCCGCTGTCAAATGCAGACAGCGGCATTTAACTACCGCATGCGGCCGGGCGGCCGGAAATGACGGCATCGCCGACCCCCGTCACATGATCGGAGGTCGGCGATGCTTCTCCATTGTAACCATAGAGATCCTTGAGACCTCTATGGTTACTGATCGCCGGTAGCTGTGAGCGCCACCCTGTGGTCGGCGCCCACAGCACACCTGATTTTCTACTACATAGCAGCGAACAGCAGATCGCTGCTATGTAGCAGAGGCGATCGTGCTGTGCCTGCTTCTAGCCTCCCATGGAGGCTATTGAAGCATGGCAAAAGTTTAAAAAAAAAAGTTAAAAAAAATGTGAAAAAAATAAAAAAAATATAAAAGTTTAAATCACCCCCCTTTCGCCCCAATCAAAATAAATCAATAAAAAAAAATCAAATCTACACATATTTGGTATCGCCACGTTCAGAATCGCCCGATCTATCAATAAAAAAAAGCATTAGCCTGATCGCTAAACGGCGTAATGAGAAAAAAAATCAAAACGCCAGAATTACATTTTTTTGATCGCCGCGAGATTGCATTAAAATGCAATAACGGGCGATCAAAAGAACGTATCTGCACCGAATTGGAATCATTAAAAACGCCAGCTTGGCACGCAAAAAATAAGCCCTCAACCGACCCCAGATCATGAAAAATGGAGACGCTACGAGTATCGGAAAATGGCGCAATTTTTTTTTTATTTATTTTTTTCAGCAAAGTTTGGAATTTTTTTTCACCACTTAGGTAAAAAAATAACCTAGTCATGTTAGGTGTCTATGATCTCGTAATGACCTGGAGAATCATAATGGCAGGTCAGTTTTAGCATTTAGTGAACCTACCAAAAAAGCCAAGCAAAAAACAAGTGTGGGATTGCACTTTTTTTGCAATTTCACCGCACTTGGAATTTTTTTCCCGTTTTCTAGTACACGACATGGTAAAACCAATGATGTCGTTCAAAAGTACAACTCGTCCCGCAAAAAATAAGCCCTCACATGGCCAATTTGACGGAAAAATAAAAAAGTTATGGCTCTGGGAAGGAGGGGAGTGAAAAACGAACACGGAAAATCGAAAAATCCCACGGTCATGAAGGGGTTAATCTATTTTTTTTTCCTTTTTATTGTTATTATACGGTTTTGTATGTAAGTTTTGCTTGCAGGACCCGCGATAAGATCATGTGATCTGAAGTTTTCACTGTGATTTGTTAAAAGCATTGTATATATACTTCTTCTGCATTTGTGCTTGCAGAACCTGCGATAAGATCATGTGATCTGAAGTCTTCACTGTGATTTGCTAAAGCATTGCATATATACTTCCTCGGAATGTGTGTGTAGATAGCCATGATGAAGATCTTTTAGATCGAAACGCGTAGCTATTAGCAGGTTTTTGTCACTGTTCACATTCCCCTCTGTGCAGGGATGATTTTTAAGGATATGGATCAATAAAGGACTTTTAATCGGAAAGGAGCTGGAACAATCTTCATATTTCTCATGACTTCAAGTGTAATATTATTGCCTGAAGTCACACAGCGTAGAGGCTCTCAGTCATGCTGGAGGAAGTGGTGCTGGTTTTGAAATAGAGCTAGAGTAACAGAGATTTCAGATCTCCAGCCTTTTTATTGGACTTGTCTTTAAACGAGATACATGTACATATAGTCTGGGGTGTGAAATTCTGCTGACAGATTGCATTTAACCATATTCTAAAAACGGCAAACTTCAAAGAATTCAAAAGGGTTATAGGAAAATTGGTAACTTTTTAGGTGTTTTACAGGCCAACAGCCCGAAACACCGTGTCTGCGAATTGAGATACTGATTTGGCTTTTATCCTAAGTCATATTGCACGACTCGTTAGAGGGTTGATTGTGACTTGTAGGATCGCTACTTCCAACAGGTGGCGCTATAGAGTTAAGTCCTCTTTTTCTCAGAAGAGGCAATTTGCATATAGGTGTTTTACAGTAATTTAAGCAAAGTGGAGGTGTTATATGAAACTTGGATATTTTTACCACAGTTATTCCATTTTAATTCATTTTCTCTGCAACAAGTGCCAGTCTACTTCAGGTGCTTCTCACAAAATTAGAATTTCATCAAAAAGTTAATTTATTTCAGTTCTTCAATACAAATAGTGAAACTTATATATTTTATTGAGTCATTACAAACAGTGTTACAGTTGTGCTCAAAAGTTTACATACCCCTGCAGAATTTTTGCTTTCTTGGCCTTTTTTCAGAGAGTATGAATGATAACACCAAAACTTTTTCTCCACTTATGGTTAGTGGTTGAGTGAAGCCATTTATTGTCAAACTACTGTGTTTGATAATTGGACATGTTGGGGCACAGAATTCAAGAGGATAAGGGATAATTGGGAGAAGTGTTGCAGGCGATTGGATGAGAAACGTACAATTGAGGAGGGGGGAAAACAGTCTTTGGAGAACCAGAGATTACGTGGTGGGAGATATCGGGAGATTAGTTCAGAGATATATTAAAAGGGCGGAGACAGATTATGGATGGCTTTGAAAGTCGGTGTTAGTAGATGGAAGTGGATACGTTATGGAATTGGGAGGCAATGTAGGGATTTGTGAAGGAGTAGTGCAGCGCCCCAGAGTCCTGGTCGTTGCAGTAATGTTGTTCTTCCACCAGGGGGAGCGATATTACGTCTGAGGGCAATAAAGGAGATGTTCTGTCCAGGTATCACAACCACACACAACACACTTCACACTCCAGCCACCAGGGGGAGCAAAGGTTCTATTTACTAGGCCACGCCTCACAGTTAGGTAAAACTGGTAGTTGGAGGGAAAGTTAGAGAGTTCCTGGCTGGGGACCGAGACGGAAAGGTCTCCAGATCGAGCTGGCTGGAGGGAGTTCCAGTCAGATCCAGACTGCGGTCTGAGGAGGACGAGGGTCCACGGAGCTGCGCCTGCCCCACGTGAAGCAGCATCCAAAGAAAGAGACATTAGAAGAGAAGTGTATTGCAGTGAGTTAGAAACTAAGTCATAGCAAAAGGAGAGGAAACCAGAAGGAGTTCTGCCCTGTGAGAGGCTGCCTCCTTCTGAAGAGCAGGAATCCCGGTGGCCAGAATACCGAGGGAGTAAGGATCTCTATGCTTTACTTCAGAGACTGGCAGGACAGTTAATTCCACGTTAGCTGCCCGACCTTATACCCAGGAGGCACGGTGGCAACTTGTGGGGGCCTGGGGCGTCGTAGGGTACCTGTAAAAAGCCTCAGGCCACAAGTCATACGGGTTTTGTCCTATCCATCAGGGGGACAGAGAGAAAGAGACTTAACATCTCCAATAGTTGTGAGGACCTTACCGAGAAGCTCAGCAGGGAGGTACTACAACACTCAGGCGCTAGAGTAAGGCTATTGAATTCCACCTGGATAAGGGGACCCTGGATTTGCCTTCAGACCAGCCGGACTCTGCCTGCCCTGTGGTCTGGAACCCTGGACTGTGGACACTGAAGCCTCCAGTAAAGGTAAAGAGACTGCAACCTTGTGTCCTCGTTATTCACTGCGCCTTGCATCATCCACCATCCACCATCTACACTCTGGGAAGCCCTGGGGATACACTTCACCTGTGGGAAGGTAAACCATCTAGCTGCCATAACATCACCCCAGCGGACCCCTAAGCAGCGTCGGTCACCCTGACTGAATACCACAGGTGGCGTCACGAACATTATCCCTTTAAAAACTATTCCTTTTATTGGACACCCCCCTGAGGGCCACGGACCGGGTCAGCCACCGTGACATCCCCCGAACTGAAGGACCCAGTGCCGAGTACCCCATTGCCCCTACTCTGGGGGCAATCCAGTAGCAAGGAGAGAGGTGGATTTGTTGGGCAGCAGAGTAAAGAGCAGACTGGATTGGAGAGGTGTGATGATGCCATGGCAGATGATGAGGTCCTAGACTCCACATGGAGTCAAGGCCAACCGAGTGAGTTGGGTAGTTCAGAGGAAGAGGTGCTGGTCACACTGCCGCAGCTGCACAGCATGATAGGGAGCAGGGTGCAAAAGCACAACAGGCAGCCCCAGCTGCTAATGCCCACCATTCCAAAGAACTGAGCACACCAAAGCAAACTCAAAGGAGCTCCCTGAGAAGAAATGGGTGGTTTGCACACTGTGCCGTGAGAGACAGAAGTGAGGCATAAATGTTCTTAACCTTTGCACCACCTGCATCACAATGCATCTAAATGCAAAGCATGCACTGCAGTGGAGTACACATCATAAAAACTAGGAAAGATTTCCTGCTTCTGCTGCGGTCTTTGCCTCTTCCTCCCTTCACAAGGGATTTACAAAGGGGTAACAAAATGTTGAGATCACAGGAATCACAGTACATGGTTATAAGCCACCACTACTTTTCCAGGTGGGCCATCCCTGCCCTGCACAAACATGTTGTATGCACTGCGCAATGCCATCAGTGTAAAGGTCCACATAACCACTGATACGTAGACCAGTAAGCACGTAAGCAGACAGATGAGTGGTTGGTGTTTGTGAACATCAAACCCGGCCTGGTGGAGTGTGATAACATGCAAAATCTCATAGCGGCTCTGGGCCTAGCCAGTTTGATGCACATTCCTTGCCTGGTGCATGTGCTGAACTTGGGCACTACAGAGCTTCCTGAAAAATCACCCCAAGATGTCAGAGCTGCTACAGAAAGTGCAGACTGTCTGTTCGCACTTTCGGTGTTTTCACTCTGCTGCTGCTTGCCTGTCTGTGCTGCAGCTTCACTTCTGTCTTTCCGCTCACCGCCTCAAATACTATGTGTCAACAAGCTAGAACTCCACCTTGCTTATGCTGGAGAGACTGTGAATTACTATGCACTTCTATGCCTCCTTGAAAAAACACTTCAGGCGATGGTGGTTAAGGTGGTGGCACAAGAGGAAGAGGAGGAAGAACAGGGACCATTCGCACTATATTTACAAGCCAGAGGCACATGGCTCAGAGGGTGGGCTCCTGTACCAACAGTGGCCAGGCACAAAACTGTCCAGCCAGGGGACAATTTTGGATGAGGAAGAGGAGGAACCATGTTCACAGCAGGGTGGCACTCAAAGCAGATCAGGGTCATCACTGGAGTGTGGCTGGGGGGGGGTTCAGAGGATACAGATGATAAAAAGGACACAAACAATACCACCGAGGATAGCTTTTCTTTGCCTCTGGGCAGCCAGGCACATATGAGCCAATACATGCTGGTGTGCCTGCACTACGAGTGCTGATTACTGGGTGGCCAACCTTCTGTATCCCCGCTACAAGGACAATGTACCATCCTTGCATCACTGAAGCGGGATCAGAAAATAGGGGAATACAAACGCATGCTGGTAGTTGCACTAGCGAGACTGTTCCCATCTGACAGCAGGGGACCAGTGGAAGAACAAGACAGAGGAGGAGGAAGTTGCCAATGAAGCTGAGGCACCGGCACCACCTTGGAAGGGAGGCTTAGCCTGGCTGAAATGTGAAAAACCTTCCTCAGCACGCCACAACATCCAGCACCACCATCTGATATGGTCCATATTAGCAGGAGGCAGCATTTCAACAACATGGTGGAAAAGTAGGTGTCCAAACATCTTCATGTATTGAATGATGTGCCTGTCCCATTTAACTTCTGGGTCTCCAAATTGGACACTTGGCTTGAGCTTGCCATTTACGCCTTGGAAGTGCTGGCCTGCCCTGCGCCAAGTGTACTGTCGGAATGTGTATTTAGCACGACTACTTTACCACAGTTTGTTCGTTCTATTTGACATTTCCAATGTTTTGGGATCTCACCAAATTGAAATTAAAAAAATACAAAAGAAAACACAACTAGAGGCGGTTTTGCAGAGTATCCACACAAAGGCTGTTTTGATGAGTACACCCACACAGACTTTTTGGCTTACACGCTGCATGCACACCAGATATATCCCAGTTCACGCCTTTGGGCTTTTTCAATCTGTTTGCATCTTGTGCATATAAATTAGGTGTGGCCTTCCTTTCCTTGAGCTTTGCATTATATCAATGTGGTCTCTCATGTCTGTGTGTCCACTAGCTGGGCCCAGTCCTTCTCAGCCCTTATCCACATGCATGTCACTTGACAAACAGTTAGGTTTTTAATGTTAGAGATAGGATTGTCCCAATTACAGTCATGTGGTGGGATGGCTTTTGCATTTTTTTTTATCAAAAAACATGTTACCGAAGTACCGTATATTATTTTCATACACTATGTTGTTTATTTATACACTGCGGGGTATTTAATCATTATGTTTCTGTCTTTCTTTTCTTCTGATCATTGGCCATTGTGAACGTGCGCTTACACACTGAATGCACACTAGTTTATATCCCAGTTCATACATTTGGGTTTTTTAATGATGTAGTATTGTAGTTCTAATTTTTCCAAAGAAAACCCAACGGGAGCAGAAATATGGCAGAAAATCTGCAACAGCAAAAACTCACCAAAGGCTCATCATTGGATTATAGCCTAAGGTATAGGACCTGGGCCGATTCATGTTCCTCTAAAGAAAGTAACTGTGGAAAAGAATTCTATATACTATAATACTTTTTTTATGTACATGGAAGTACGGTACATTGGAAAAGAAAAGCTAATTGCATCCCATGGTACAGGAATGGTACAGTGCTAATACATGCCATCACCTTATGAACCCTGCTTTAGTGATGTATCCCCTTCTAAGTTTCCTCTACACAGTGGTGATTCTGGCCGTCCTTCCACAGCGCTGGGCGGGTTATCTGTGCGAGATAAAACAGTGACGGAAATGCAGCTGTATAACTCTCACATTCCTAACTATACACCATCCCTTCATAAGATGTGACCAACCCTTTATTATGTAGTTCCCTGCAAAGTGGGTGGCACAGCTGTGCAAGGAAACACAGCGCTAAATTATAGAGATGAGAGGATCGCTTTGAGCAACAGTGGTCCACTGTTCAGGTCAGTGATTTCTGGCCATGGACAGAAGCTGTGCTAATTTTCCGTGCTTGTAGATTCCCAGCACAACGTTTGATTCTGTAGCCTGATGTGGTGTAATCTCTGTGGTGTTCAGGAGATGACACGCCAGCCCGGCTATTCTATAACCAATCCCCTCAGCTCTACTAAATTAGGGTCCAAGAAAAATAACATCACTTAAAGGGAATCTGTCAGTAGGATCAACCCTCCTAAGCAGTCTATATGGGCATACAGTTCAAAGGAAGCCAAATAAAATCATACCTTTATATCTTCTATCCAATGTCTTATTCTAGAGAAATCGACATTTTTCTTATATGTAAATTACCTCTTCGAAGCTATGGGGAGGATGTTGCCTGGAAGATAACTCTGCCTCTAGAGCTTATTTTCAATAAAAGGGGGAGTTACCAGTGTGAGACATGTAACTAATAGTGATGATGAGCGAATATACTCGTTACTCGAGATTTCCCGAGCACGCTCGGGTGACCTCCGAGTATTTTTTAGTGCTCGGAGATTTAGTTTTCATCTCCGCAGCTGATTGATTTACATCTGTTAGACAGCTTGATTACATGTGGGGATTCCCTAGCAACCAGGCAACCCCCACATGTACTCAGCCTGGCTAATAGCTGTAAATCATTCAGCTGCGGAGATGAAAACTAAATCTCCGAGCACTAACAAATACTCGGAGGTCACCCGAGCGTGCTTGGGAAATCTCGAGTAACGAGTATATTCGCTCATCACTAGTAACTAATAGAGATGAGCGGTGTTCGAGTCGAACTGTTCGCCAATTTCAAATTCGAGCTGTTTTGGGCGGTGTTCGAGTCATTCGACGAACCCGAACAATTTGCTTAAAATTCAGCTGTTCGAGTTTCTGTTCGATAACTGTTCGTTCACCAAGAGCCTAGCTTGATTTGCACATTAAAACTGTTTATCATTGTTAATGGACTGTTTCAGTCAATAGTGGGCGGGGGATAGATCTGTGCTGAAATAACGCCGATCTCCATTTTTTTTTCCTTTCCAGCATTTACAGAGGGCCGGTGCAGTCTCTCAGCCTATCGGCAGTGCGCACGTGTAGCGCCCCCACTGCCGCAGGGCCGAGGGGTACCCGGTACCGGGCCTCTAAGTCTCTGTTCTGGGGTTGTCACGGTGGCTAGACCCGGTCCGTGACCCTGCTGAGGGGCGTACAATAAAGGTAGAGGGAATGGTGATGATGTTATGGTGGTGCGGTGCAGGTCGCAGTAAATAACGAGGACACCAAGTTGCAGTCTCTTTACCTCTTTACTGAAGACTTCAGGATCCTCAATCCGGAATACGGTTAACCGGGCTGCGCAAGCCTGGCCGGTCCGATGGCACCTCCAGAGTTCCCTTTGCAGGTGGAAATCTGTGCCTTCCTTCTAGCGCTTGTGTGTTGTGGTCCTCCCCTGCTGTGCTCACGGGATAGTCCCCACAACTAGTGTTGAGCGATACCGTCCGATACTTGAAAGTATCGGTATCGGAAAGTATCGGCCGATACCGTCACAGTATCGGAATCCAATCCGATACCGATACCCGATACCAATACAAGTCAATGGGACTCATGTATCGGACGGTATTCCTGATGGTTCCCAGGGTCTGAAGGAGAGGAAACTCTCCTTCAGGCCCTGGGAACCATATAAATGTGTAAAAGAAAGAATTAAAATAAAAAATATCGCTATACTCACCTGTCCGACGCAGCCGGGACTTCAGCGAGGGAACCGGCAGCGTTGTTTGTTTAAAAATCGCGCTATTACTTGGTTACGTGAATTCCCGGCTTGTGATTGGTCAGGTCGGCCATGTTGCCGGGACGCGGACCAATCACAGCAAGCCGTGACGAAATTACGTCACGGCTTGCTGTGATTGGTCCGCGTCCCGGCAATATGGCCGCCCTGACCAATCACAAGCCGGGACGTCACGGGAGGCTGGACACGCGCTCATTTTAAAATGGGCGCGTGTCCAGCCTCCCGTGACGTCACGGCTTGTGATTGGTTGCGCCGCGATCAACCAATCACAAGCCGGGAGGCTGGACGCGCTCATTTTGAAATGGGCGCGTGTCCAGCCTCCCGTGACGTCACGGCTTGTGATTGGTTGCGCCGCGATCAACCAATCACAAGCCGGGAGGCTGGACGCGCTCATTTTGAAATGGGCGCGTGTCCAGCCTCCCGGCTTGTGATTGGTTGACCGCGACGCAACCAATCACAAGCCGTGACGTCACGGGAGGCTGGACACGCGCCCTTTTTAAAATGAGCGCGTTTCCAGCCTCCCGTGACGTCACGGCTTGTGATTGGTTAATGGCGGCCATGTTGCCGGGACGCGGACCAATCACAGCAAGCCGTGACGTATTTTCGTCACGGCTTGCTGTGATTGGTCCGCGGCCCGGCAACATGGCCGCCCTGACCAATCACAAGCCGGGACTTCGCGTAACCATGTAAAAGCGGGAATTTTAAACAAACAACGCTGCCGGTTCCTGCGCTGAGGTCCCGGCTGCGTCGGACAGGTGAGTATAGCGATATTTTTTATTTTAATTCTCTATTTTACACATTTTAACATTAATGTTGTTCCGATACCCGATACCCGATACCACAAGAGTATCGGAATCCCGGTATCGGAATTCCGATACAGCAAGTATCGGCCGATACCCGATACTTGCAGCATCGGAATGCTCAACACTACCCACAACTGTTGTGTCTGTTTCTCGTGTTCCCTCACAACTCGATTCTGATGTTCTTCCACGTCCCCCAGATCTTATGGTTAGGACGCACCCGTATGATGGGGAGGCTCGGAGCTCTTCCGGGACTCTAGCGTCGCCCCACTCCTGTTGTTACCCCCCTGTGTCTTCCTGGGTCAATTGGGTGAGACAGCCCGCCTATAACTGACTGTCCTGCCGTAGGTTTGAAGTTTGGCCTGGAGCTCTATACTTCCTCGGCGTTCCGGCCACCGGTTATGCGCCTCAATAGGATGTTGCCTCGTCTTACAGCACGACTCCTACTGGTATTCTCCTTGTTGCGTTGATCTCGTTTCTCACTCAGCACAATGAACCTCGCTTCTTGTCCTTTCTTGGGGTACCGCCGCTATATCGTGCAGGCGCGGTCCCGTAACGTTCTCTCTGTGTGCTAGGCCTCTGTCAGGATCCCACCCCTGACAGGGACCCCTCTGAATCTTCCCCTACAACACCCTCTGCCACAAGGTGTTGCCTGGTTCCAACCCAGTCAGCTTCTGTCTAACTTTCTGCCTAACCCCCAGTTTTACCAGATTGTGAGGAGTGGCCTAATACATAGAACCCTTAGCTCCCCCTGGAGGCCAGACTGTGAAGTGTATTGGTGACTGTGATACCTGGTCAGAAGAACTCCTTCAGTGCCATCAGACGTACCATAGCCCCCCTTAGCGGCGGACCATCAGTACTGCAACGACCAGGACTCTGGGGCGCTGCACACGCACACAGCAATGTGCATGTGATGCAGACAAGCAATGGCATGTGTCATTGGCTGTGTATGTCACATGTCACTCCTTGCCCAATGAGAACCAGCCATTTGCCCCGTCATCACCATTTCCTCACTGCTGCAGCTTAGTGTTAGACGGCACCGCTGCTGCTGTGGGTGCTATACAGTTAAAGAGTCTTTTTTTGTCAGCGAATTTTCTGAGAGATAGGTTTAGGGAGTCGGGAGTTGGGACTAGTTGTAATATCAGCCCTTTTCAGGGTAGCTTACAGCAGTTCATAGCACTGTTTGCCAGGCAGGTCTGAGCCAGTGCTGTGCAAGTGTTAGTCACAGCATTTGGTGTAATCTAGCTCAGCCAATCCTTTTGGGCTAGTAGCATTGTCTGATAGTCATCTGAATAGCCCGCCTGTGAAGCTAGCTACACCGCCTGTGTATCTCAATTTTTACGGCATCTAACCCAGTAAATCGTTTTGGGGTTTTGGGCTTAGTAGCAGTGTCTGTACGTCAGCAGAGTAGCCTGCCTGTGAAGCTAGCTACACCGCCTGTGTATCTCAATTTTTACGGCATCTAACCCAGTAAATCGTTTTGGGGTTTTGGGCTTAGTAGCAGTGTCTGCACGTCAGCAGAGTAGCCCGCCTGTGAAACAAACTATACCGCCTGTGTATCTCTATTTCCACTGCATCTAATCCAGTTGATAATTTTGGGCCTAGTAGCATTGTCTGCACGTCAGCAGAGTAGCCCGCCTGTGAAACAAACTATACCGCCTGTGTATCTCTATTTTCACTGCATCTAATCTAGTTGATAGTTTTGGGCCTAGTAGCATTGTCTGCACGTCAGCAGAGTAGCCCGCCTGTGAAGCTAGCTACACCGCCTGTGTATCTCAATTTTTACTTCACCTAACCCAGTAAATCGTTTTGGGGTTTTGGGCTTAGTAGCAGTGTCTGCACGTCAGCAGAGTAGCCCGCCTGTGAAACAAACTATACCGCCTGTGTATCTCTATTTTCACTGCATCTAATCTAGTTGATAGTTTTGGGCCTAGTAGCATTGTCTGCACGTCAGCAGAGTAGCCCGCCTGTGAAGCTAGCTACACCGCCTGTGTATCTCAATTTTTACTTCACCTAACCCAGTAAATCGTTTTGGGGTTTTGGGCTTAGTAGCAGTGTCTGCACGTCAGCAGAGTAGCCCGCCTGTGAAACTAACAACGCCTGTATATCTCTATTTTCACTGCATCTAATCCAGTTAATAGTTTTGGCCTAGGAGCAGTGTCTGCACTGTCCGACGAGCCCTGGTGCAATACATTATGACGTATAGCCTGGGCCAACGAGATCAAGAGGTGGGGCAAATCACGCTGCAGGAGTGGTCTCAGATCAGGGACCTATGCACCCTTCTGCACAGTTTTGAAATAGCAACGAAGATGTTTAGTGCTGACAATGCCATTATCAGCATGACCATTCCGGTGATTTACATGCTGGAGCACACCTTACACAGTGTTCGGAGTCAGGTGGTGGAACAAGAGGAGGAGGAGGAGGAACAGGAGGAGTCGTATGCGGAAGGGATCATATCTCCAAGCTCAAGAAGGTTGGCAGCACCAAGGCAGCAGGCATTTGAGGCTAGGGGAGAGGGATTACCGAGGGTGTATGGTAGCAGCCAAACTGTTGAGGAAGGTGCAGGAGGCGAGGAAGAAGTGGAGGACGAACTGGCGCTGGGCATGGAAGACTCATCAGATGAGGGAGACCTTGATCAAATTTCTGTTGTGTGAGGTTGGGGGGAGAGGGCAGACGATGGAAGAATGATTCTCACCTCGCCACCACCAAGACAACAAGGACTTGGTCCTCCTGGATGCGCAAGACACATGAGTGCCTTCTTGCTGCACTACCTGCAACATGACCCTCGGATTGTCAGAATCCGAAGTAATGCCGACTACTGGGTTGCCACACTCTTAGATCCCCGGTACAAAAGCAAATTTGGCGAAATAATTCTTGCTATAGAAAGGGATTCACGAATGTAGGAGTATCAGCAGAGACTGTTACAGAATCTAACATCTGCTTTTCCACAAAACACCAGCTGTGCACGTAGTCAATCTCTGAGTTCTAACTTGCCAACCGTGGGACTATCGAGTCATCACTCTAATCGTAACAGTAACATCGTATCTGGTGGTAACAGCAATTTTTTCCAATCGTTTCAAGATTTTTTTAGACCATCCTTTGCAAGGCCACAGCAGAAAAGAAGTCTGACGAACAGCCAATGCCTAGAGAGAATGATACAAGAGTATCTCCAAGTTAACATCGATGCCATGACTGTGGAACTGGACCCTTGCTCATTTTGGGCTTCCAATCTTGAAAAATGGCCTGAGCTCGCCACTCACGCCTTGGAGATCTTGTCGTGCCCCGCAGCCAGCGTTCTCTCTGAACATGTGTTCAGCGCTGCTGGTGGTGTGCTGACAGATAAGCGCAAGCGGCTGTCCAGTGACAATGTAGGCAGACTAACGTTCAACAAGATGAACAAATCCTGGATCCGCAAGGACTTTTCTACCCCTGTGTCATCTTGGGGAGACTAAAAGCTTGATGATTTTTGAAAATCACCTCACCAACCGTTTTAAAAAACTCTGGCGAATTTGATGCCACTTAAGTGGTGTCTGTGGCCGAATTTTTGGAAAAAATGGACACTCTTTGATTTAGTCTCCTTGCTGAGTTTTACATGACATTGCCATCGTCAATTCCAGGTGGGTGGGGTCGTCTGCAGAGTTGTTTACTCATACTATGGCCTGGGATTCAGAGGTCTGCTCCAAAGCTTCAGTGTCTGCTAGTCAGCAGAGTAGCCCAGCCACCCACTGCCTGTTTAACTAAGTACTATTTTTAACGGCATCTGGCCCAGGAAATCCTTTGGGGCCTAGTAGAATTTGGTGCTACTTAGCAGCGTACTTCACCCATGAAGCAAGCTACACCGCCTGTTTACCTAACTACTATTTTGTAACGGCATCTAGCCCAGGAAATCCTTTTGGGCCTAGTAGAATTTAGTGCTACTCAGCAGCGTACCCCACCCATGAAGCAAGCTACACCACCTGTTTACCTAACTACTATTTTGTAATGGCATCTAGCCCAGGAAATCCTTTTGGGCCTAGTAGAATTTAGTGCTACTCAGCAGCGTACCCCACCCATGAAGCAAGCTACACCGCCTGTTTACCTAAATACTATTTTGCAACGGCATCTAGCCCAGGAAATCCTTTTGGGCCTCGTAGAATTTGGTGCAACTCAGCAGCGTAGCCCACCCATGAAGCAATCTACACCACCTGTTTACCTAACTACTATTTTGTAACGGCATCTAGCCCAGGAAATCCTTTTGGGCCTAGTAGAATTTAGTGCTACTCAGCAGCGTACCCCACCCATGAAGCAACCTACACCGCCTGTTTACCTAACTACTATTTTGTAACGGCATCTAGCCCAGGAAATCCTTTTGGGCCTAGTAGAATTTGGTGCAACTCAGCAGCGTACCCCACCTGTTGTGAATTTGGATTCTGGGCTCCCCCGGTGGCTACTGGTGGAATTGAACTTGTGACATCATCTTCCCTGTTCACCTGTTCTGATTAGATCTGGGTGTCGCTATATAACCTGGCTTCTCTGTTAGATGCTTGCCGGTCAACAATGTTATCAGAAGCCTCTCTGTGCTTGTTCCTGCTCCCAGACATCTACTAGATAAGTTGGACATTCGTCCATGTTTTGTTTTTGTATTTTGGTTCCAGTTCACAGCTGCAGTTTCGTTACTGTGTCTGGAAAGCTCTTGTTGATCAGGAATTGCCACTCTGGTATTATGAGTTAATGCCAGAGTCCTAAAGTAATTTCTGGATGTGTTTTGTTAGGGTTTTCTACTGACCATGAAAGTATGCTTTCTGTCTTCTGCTATCTAGAAAGCGGACCTCAAATTTGCTAAAACTATTTTCCTGCTGCGTTTGTTGTTTCATCTCATATCACCGCCAATATATGTGGGGGGCTTCTGTCTCCTTTTTTGGGCATTTCTCTAGAGGTGAGTCAGGTCTTATATTTCCCTCTGCTAGCATTATTTAGTTCTCCGGCCGGCGCTGGGCATATAGGGATAAAAAGTAGGACATGCTACCTGGCTACTTCTAGATGATGCGGTAGGTTTAGTTCATGGTCAGTATAGTTACATCTTCCAAGAGCTTGTTCCTATTGAGGCTTATGCTAGTTCTCTGGCCATGGAGATCATGACAGTAAACAAAACATGGACGAATGTCCAACTTATCTAGTAGATGTCTGGGAGCAGGAACAAGCACAGAGAGGCTTCTGATAACATTGTTGACCGGCAAGCATCTAACAGAGAAGCCAGGTTATATAGCGACACCCAGATCTAATCAGAACAGGTGAACAGGGAAGATGATGTCACAAGTTCAATTCCACCAGTAGCCACCGGGGGAGCCCAGAATCCAAATTCACAACACCCACCCATGAAGCAAGCTACACCACCTGTTTACCTAACTACTATTTTGTAACGGCATCTAGCCAGGAAATCCTTTTGGGCCTAGTAGAATTTAGTGCAACTCAGCAGCGTACCCCACCCATGAAGCAACCTACACCGCCTGTTTACCTAACTACTATTTTGTAACGGCATCTAGCCCAGGAAATCCTTTTGGGCCTAGTAGAATTTAGTGCTACTCAGCAGCGTACCCCACCCATGAAGCAACCTACACCGCCTGTTTACCTAACTACTATTTTGTAACGGCATCTAGCCCAGGAAATCCTTTTGGGCCTAGTAGAATTTGGTGCAACTCAGCAGCGTACCCCACCCATGAAGCAAGCTACACCACCTGTTTACCTAACTACTATTTTGTAACGGCATCTAGCCAGGAAATCCTTTTGGGCCTAGTAGAATTTAGTGCAACTCAGCAGCGTACCCCACCCATGAAGCAACCTACACCGCCTGTTTACCTAACTACTATTTTGTAACGGCATCTAGCCCAGGAAATCCTTTTGGGCCTAGTAGAATTTGGTGCAACTCAGCAGCGTACCCCACCCATGAAGCAAGCTACACCACCTGTTTACCTAACTACTATTTTGTAACGGCATCTAGCCCAGGAAATCCTTTTGGGCCTAGTAGAATTTGGTGCAACTCAGCAGCGTACCCCACCCATGAAGCAAGCTACACCACCTGTTTACCTAACTACTATTTTGTAACGGCATCTAGCCAGGAAATCCTTTTGGGCCTAGTAGAATTTAGTGCTACTCAGCAGCGTACCCCACCCATAAAGCAAGCTACACCACCTGTTTACCTAACTACTATTTTGTAACGGCATCTAGCCCAGGAAATCCTTTTGGGCCTAGTAGAATTTGGTGCAACTCAGCAGCGTACCCCACCCATGAAGCAAGCTACACCACCTGTTTACCTAGCTACTATTTTGTAACGGCATCTAGCCAGGAAATCCTTTTGGGCCTAGTAGAATTTAGTGCTACTCAGCAGTGTACCCCACCCATGAAGCAAGCTACATCGCCTGTTGATCTAATTACTAATTTTTAACTGATCTAGCCCAGGAAATCGTTTTGTACCTAATAGCATTTTGTGCTACTCAGCAGAGTACCCCAGCTATGAAGCAAGCTACACCGCCTGTTTACCTAACTACTATTATTTAATGGCATTTGGCCAAGGAAATCCTTTTGGGCCTAGTAGCAATTTCTGCTACTCAGCAGCGTACCCCACGCATGAAGCAAGCTACACCACCTTCTTTCTTTCTCAATCTAACCCCTCGGCTCTGGGGTGTCCACTCTCCCTCCAGCTCTCTCCTTCTCACAGGTGGACTACCGCGTGTTTTCACACTGTGGCGAATCTTTTGGGTCCAGGCATAAGAAGTCGTCGAGGTAATGGATAATATGTGCCGCCTTACAAACGTCCATGACGACACATTCGAGGAAGCAGCTAAACGTCTCAAATAGTGAGCAGGATATGGAGCACCCCATGGGCAAACAGCGATCTATGTAGTATGCTCCTTCACAGAAGCAGCCCAATGGGACGACACTATTCGGAGGCACAGGTAGTAACCGGAACGCCCCCTCAATGTCTGTTTTGGCCATTAGGGTGCCCCTTCCCAACTTCTTGACCCACCTGATTGCCTCGTCAAAGGAGGTACAGTACATAGTACTGTACTTGGTTCCGCGTCGATGTTGTCGTTTACTGACCTGCCCCTTGGATATGACAAATGGTGGATTAGTCTGAATGTATTGGGTTCATTTTTTGGCACAACTCCCAACGGGGGTACCACTACGTCTTCTAAGGAAAGTGTTATGAATGGACCCGCCGCCATTCTACCTAAAGATATTTCTTTTTTTTTTTTTTGTCAAGATGTCTGGGTGTTGGTAGAGTGAGTTTAGATTTTTACTGCAGCCTTTCTTAACTTTAGAAGGGCATGACATGCCTATATCTGTGTCTCCTCCTCCTTTTACTCCTCCACCTCTTTTCTTTTCACATGACTATGTGTAGTTGTGACTTTTCCATGTGTTTGTTGTGTCTTCTGAGCAGTTTGTCAGCTTTTGGACACCTTTTAAGGTGTTTTCTATGTGTTTTCCATGTGTTTGTATGTGTTTGTGTTTGCCTGCCATTGGTTTCAATGGGGTTCGACGGTGTTCGTCGAACAGTTCGACGAACAGTTCGGCGAACATCTCCCTTTTCGATTAACCAAACCGAACCCGAACACTAGGGAGGTGGCTCATCTCTAGTAACTAACACAGAACAGAAGAAACTAAATTTGCCTTCTTGCAAACACATTTTTGGCAGCTCTTTGAGCTCTGCTGTATTGCAACAATATTGCAGCCCTGTCTGTTGTGAATTCTGTTCTTGGGCTCCCTCCGGTGGTTGTAAGTGGTAGCGCTGCTGTCTCTGAATCGCAGCATTTATCAGGTGTGTTCACTTTTTGCAAATCTGACTGGGCTATTTAGTCTTGCTTCACCCTTTAGTCAGTGCCAGTTGTCCATTGTTCCTGGAGGATTCACATCTCTGCCTGGTCTCTCCTGCTTTGCAGTTCTTTTCAACAAAGATAAGTTCTGGCCTTGATTTTTTCCTGTCCACATGCTGTGGCCTTATTGTTCAGTTCTTTTCCATGTTTTTGTCTTGTCCAGCTTGGTCTGTATAAGGATTTGTTTAGCCAAGCTGGTATCTCTGGAGATGCAGATATACCCTCCATATCTTTAGTTAGCTGTGGAGTTTTTGTATTTTCTGTGGTGGATATTTTCTAGTGTTTTAATACTGACCGCATAGTACTTTGTCCTATCCTTTCTATTTAGGTAGAAGTGGCCTCCTTTGCTAAATTCTGATTTCAGTCTGTGTATGTTTTTTCCCCTCTCCTCTCACAGTCAATATTTGTGGGGGGCTGTCTATCCTTTGGGAATTTTCTCTGAGGCAAGATAGTTTTCCCTTTTCTATCTCTAGGGGTAATTAGTCCTCCAGCTGTGTCGAGATGTCCAGGGAGTGCTAGGTACATTCCACGGCTACTTCTAGTTGCGGTGTTAAGTTCAGGGTCTGCGGTCAGTACAGGTACCACCTTCTCCAGAGTACGTCTCATGCTGCTCTTAGGCCACCAGATCATAACACCTGTCTGCTTGTGAGATGGAAGCTGAGAGGAGCCTGCAGATGTGTCAGGCATAATCACACACAGCTCTGCAGTGAGATCAGATAAGGTAACTCCCCATCATGTAAAATAAGTTCTGGAGGCAGAGTTGTGACTGGGGGTCGGGGGCTTGCAGTGAAGGGCAAAAGGATAACAATATTTTGAACTTTTTACCTTTCAGGATCCATATCTCATTGTCCACTTCTGTTTTGAGCTTGAGACTGCCATCGTTTTAAAGACAATCATCTTGAATATCTCATACTTAAATCTGACTTGCAAGTATTTAGCATATGATTAATTATGCAGATTATTCCCATGTCACTGCATTGTTATTGATTTGCTCATTTTAATTTTTATTATTTTGTTAGTATTTTGTAAATCCACCCTTGGCTTTAAACACTGCCTGAATCCTTCTGGGCAGCTCTCAATCAGATTCAAATATGTGTTAACCGAAATTTCATCTCAGGTCTCTTCTACACGTTCCCAATGTTGGTACATACTGGTCGACTCACTTGGGTATGTATACAGTTTTTTCTACCCACAAGTGTTTGATTGGGTTATGGTCTGGGGACTGTGGGAACCATTCCAGCACCTCTACTTCATTGTCATTGAATCATTTCTTCGCCAATCTCGTCATATGCTTAGTCACAGCCTAGCTATGGAGTGAGAATAGTACCTGTTTAATAGCCTATTTAGACCGTCCCACTGAGCCGAAAAAATCTGTAATAAATCATTCTGTGCGTATAGGCTGCCTTTGTTCTCAGCAGCACCAGCCGTGTTTATACAGGAGGATATGTTACCAAGAATACGGATTTTAAGCAAACTTAAAAATCATATCACCCAACAAATTTTGCTCATTTGTAGGATGCTTATTTACAGTGGCAAAGTTATCAGAAAACAAGCATTTTTAGAAACGATTATTCACGATGATTGCCCAGTTTAAATACAAAAAAACTTTAATTTAAGTGTTCAGTTAGGCTCTCAATGACCTCCTACTGTCAAAGTGATCAGTGGTTACAGAGTTTTAAAAAAGTCTGCTTATTTAATTCAATGAATTAGATATAAAGAGGTTTTCCAGGACTTTTGTTACTTTTGCATATGGGGTAAAACATAAGAAGCATATATTTGCTAACTGCCTGCTTGTTCAGCCAAGCTGCCTATCTCTGCCTGCTCGGAGCAGTCAAGGACTTCACTAGCCAGCGATTCTACAGCTTCCCCTGACATTATGTTGATATAGCATTGATATAGCATTGTCTTCTCTTTTGCTCTGCTCTATAAATGGGGCGACTCTGCCAATGTCAAGCTGATTGACAGCCGGGTCCTTGATGCCTAACTGCGAGAAGCCTGCAGTCAATCAGCATGACGCCCCACTGTCAGAGCAGACTGGAAGAGTAAGGTCTACTCTGTTGACGTGACGTGAAATGAAGCAGTAGAATCGTTGGCCGAGCCAGCAGAGATCGGCCCTGTGCTGAACAGGCAGGTAATGTACATCCCCTTTAAGGATGTAGAAGAGAAATAAAACTCTGTGGAACACTAAGTCTCTGACCTATGTGTACCGTGGATTTTGGTATCTGTGATTATCAGTGATAACCCTGAGTACAGCCTTGTTCACATTGGCTCCATGGCTTGTCCCAATGCTATTCCTAGTCTGTCATAGCACCCAATGGTGCCCCTTGGACCCTGTTGACTTATAATGGGGTCATCAATATTCTGTTGAAATTTCTATCAGAGGCTCTCATCTGTTCCCTCGAGTCCACATATGCCTATAGCCAGCATCATCAAGCAGCATTTTACAGTAGTTTGATTGTGTTCATTGCTCTCTGGGCAAGTGAATGTACTTTGAATCCGATTTCCTGTAAATTGGAAGAGTATATAGAAAATATATATAGTTTTCTGGTCATACGCCATTGATTTCCTGGCTCCTTGCTCTGTAAAAAGCATATACAATTTTCTTTTACAGGAACTAGTAAGAAGAAAACCTGCATTTTACTTATCTGCAATTATAGGAGTAGATTATCAATTTCCTCCTCTGAGGCAAATTCAGTAAATAACAAAGGCACCATAATAAAGTTGTTTCGACAGATTTTTACTGACAAGGTCACATTTGGTGCATGTTTACTAAAATGTTCTCATAATTTACCAAACAAAAGATATCTTTCACCCAAGGTCAAGCCTATATCAACAGCAGCTCGCAAGGTTCTCTCACGTTTTTATGTCCAACATGGAAAAGAAGACAGAAATTGAGGAAACTGTGTAACCTTAACTAGCTCCACGCGACTACATACAGTATATGTAACATCTCATTACACATATATTATTGCAAGAGTAGCACATAAATTTAGATTTAATGATCTCAAACAAAGGAAAACCATCAACTAAGGTGAAGATTCTAGCTGACAAAACCTAATCAAATAGAGGACAGGGTCTCATGTGTAGAAAAACCAGAGAAAAATAATTTCCATATAGAATATAACTTTTATTGGTAATAAAAAAGTAATAAACAAAACAAGTCCCCACAAAAACTCAATACAGAGAACACAACAAGATATAAAGGTATAAACCTATTAGGCAGGTGATGATAGTCCCATCCTGAAAATATACCCTTAGTGTAAGAAAAATATCTAGACACTGTAAGGGGTTGACACGCTTAGCTGCTTCTCAAAGTAGATGTGGCGCCTCTGAGGGTTCAGTTGCCACAGAGGTACCGCACCTCATCCAGAGGTGTTGTGCCCCACTCTCAGGAAAGGAGGGGACACTACCCAGGACTCTAACACTTGCACCCAACACATATCAGTTCAGTCTGGGCACCTGGATGTACCCTAAGTGAGTAAGGTCTCATCTCAGGCTGGATAGGAAAGGGTGTTAGGGAGTGGGTGGGGAATGCAGGAAAAGGGGAGGAGCTTATTAATGAGTTAGGACAGTCTAGAGGCAGGCAGTGAGTCTGCAGGGAGAAGGAGAACAGCAGACGTGTGACAACAGTTGGTCCTGAGGAGACCAAAAGAGAAAGACATTGCAGAACGGAACTAAAGAAGGAACAGAGAGAGATAAACAGAAGGAAGCTCCCAGGATGACAGGAGGGGTCCTAGAGGCATGGATAGTGAGCAATCCACCTGTGGGATTCGTATCCAGAAGTGGTGGGACCAGGTCGCAGTGAGGGACCGGCCCTCAAACTAGTGGAGAAACTAAGGACTCAGCTAGCTAAGCAGAGGCTGTGGTATCTGTATGTGCCACAGCCACATCCACCCATACTTCGCCAAAAAGGCAGCCATATAGGAGCAAAGGGACTCAGAGGAGGTCTCCCGACAAGGTCCGTGGCTGCTGGCTTGGGACACTGTGGGGAAAGACACTGGGCAGGAGAAGTGGAAGCCAGTGTAAGTGAGACAGCCAGAGAAAGACATACTAAATAAGTCCTGGAAAGGTGCACCCAAAACTATCTGGGAGTTTGCTGGACCACTCACCCAGAGGACTCAGCCTCCGACTGGCGTTTGTGTACTGGAGAATTGTAAGTAAAGCTGGAAACTGCACCTTGATGTGTCCTCACATTTATTTACTGTGCCATCCATATTGCACCACAGCTACTACAACATCCATCATCTCACAATTTAATCTAAGTGCCTTGGGACTAAAGCTCTACCTGTGGAGACCTGTACCAACTCTGCTGCATCACCATCAGCCCCAGTGGTCTCTCCAAGCAGCGTTGGCTAACATCTCACATTTGCTGCGCACCACAGGTGGCGTCACAAACATTTAATCCCTCCTCTATTGGACTCCCAGGGCCACAGACTGGGTCACTGCTGCCATGACCACATCCCCTTTAAGAACTGTCCGACCCGGACCGAGTACCCCACAGCCCTGGAGGGCGCTCCATAGACAACAGACCACAATTGGTTACAGACTATGGGTCGTTTATTGCATCATAAACCCGGAATCCAAAATGATAGCAGAAAACAGCCTGTCTGGCTCAAAAAGAAAGTAAAAAGTTTATATACAGACCTGCCCAGTACTTCTGGGCCAACACATAAAACAGCTTTCCCTTGAGCTTCAGTATGAAGACTTCCTTTCTCCACACAACACAGACAGAGGGAAAAAAAAAACTGGCTGGACATTTAACTCCCTCCAGACAAACTCTGGAGGTGGAGACATGGTGGATAGGCGTCCTGCCTGTCTCTGACCTACTGTAATAATTATAGGGGATATCTCAGGAGACTCTTTGCGTGGAACAAGACAACTACAGGACACAGTTTTATAAGTGGTAAAGTCTATATTATCACACGGTGATTCAAACAGGTGCAGAGACAAACTCAAGTCCACAACACTTGGTGCAAATAATAAACGCAGCTTAGCAGTCTATAGGAAACTTCAGAGGAAAATGCAATCAAGCAGAAAGTCTATGAAGCACAGTTTTTCTTGAGGATACTTGACACAAATAAATCCTTGTCTTAGTCCAGGCACAGATAGATATGCTTATTAGGCAGTTCAAATCATATCTTAGCTCAACCAGGGAGGCTTGGTTAATAGTCTCAGGTTATTGCAAAGCAGAAACAGCTTACATGTCCAGCAAATGCAGATGGAAGTAAATACGAGCAGCAGATGAAGGAGCATTACTGGAACTGGTGTATGCAGCAGGAACTAAGTGCAGAGTAGCAGGATCACCACACAGGTTCACAGGAGCAGGTGTATAGCCAGGGAGTAATCAGAGGTCAGGAGCTGGATGCAAGGCAGAATACTCTAGCACAGACTGAAGGCTGGGGTGGAGTTTTATAGCAGGAAGACACAGTGCACATGAGACCAAAGACGCCATCTTGGAAAAGGGCAGTAATGCACAATAGGTAAAAAATGTTCAGAGTCCTGACATTACTCCCTTCTTAGAAGCGGCCTCAGGACGATTCTGGACCTGGTTTCTCAGGGAATCTCTGATGAAAACGAGAAATCTTCTGTTGGGCATTGATGTTTTCCACAGGTTCCCAAGAGTCTTCCTCAGGGGGATATCCCTGCCATCTTATCAGATATTGGAGACGATTCCTGTGAATCCTGGAATCAATTCGTGGTGAATTGTTCTTGCCCATCAATCACCACAGGCTGCGGAGGTGGCACAACACGTCCCTGGAAGGTATTAGGAGATACAGGCTTTAGTAAAGATACATGAAAAACTGGGTGTACCTTCATTGTCCTAGGCAGCTTCAGCCGGCAGGCCACAGAGCTCACAATACCATTGATCTTGAAAGGGCCAATGAATTTCTTTCCAAGTTTTTGTGAAGGAACGTTTAACTTCAGATTCTTAGTTGCTAACCACACGGAATCTCCTACCTTGAACATGGGTGCAGGTTTACGGAATCTATCAGCCGATCTCTTATAACGTTCTTGAGCTGTGGTCAGGGATTCCTTCAGAACCTCCAGATTTTGCCTCATCGCAGTCAGCCTTTCCTCCACTGCCGGAACCGGAGAATTAATTGGAGACCTAGGTAAAATACACGGATGATAACCCAGATTGGCAAAGAAAGGTGTAAATTTAGTAGAGGTGCTCTGAGAATTATTATTATATGAAAATTCGGCTAACGGAAACAACTCCAACCAATCATCCTGGAGATGGCTGACATAACATCTTAGATATTTTTCCAGCGTCTGGTTGGTACGCTCAGTCTGCCCATTTGTCTGGGGATGGTAAGCAGAAGAGAGACAGACATTAATATTGAGTGCAGAGCAAAACCCCTTCCAGAATCTTGAAGTAAACTGTACTCCACAGTCAGAGATGATCTCATCCGGAACACCGTGCAACCGAAAGACATTCTGTATAACCAAGTTCACTGTATCTTTAGCTGAGGGGAGGCCGGTGCACGGAACAAAATGAGCAGCTTTAGTCAGGCAATCAACTACCACCATGATTGTATTCATGCCCCCCGATGTAGGCAGCTCCACAATAAAGTCCATTGATATAGACCCCCAAGGACAGGACGGAACAGGTAATGGTTGTAGAAGACCCGTAGGTGCCACATGAGGAGTCTTGTAACGGGCACATACCTCGCAAGAGAGAACATAGTCCTTGGTATCCTTCAGGCAAGTTGGCCACCAGAAGAATCGGCTCAGGAACTCTTGTGTCTTCTGTAACCCCCTGTGACCAGCCAACTTGGAGTCACGTACCAACTTGAAGATCTGCAGACAGACGACCTCCGGGACGTAGATACGTCGATCTCTGAACCACATGCCACCCTTAAAGACAAGATTAATATCCACGGGTGGGTTGGCCAGAAATACATCACCTTCATAGGCCTCCCCGCACTCCTTCCACAAGTCCTGATTGTGGATAACTCCGATGACATTGGCATCAGATAGAATGGTCTTGAACGGGGCTCCAGGTACGGAATCAGCAGCATGGATTCGGGATAAAGCATCAGCCTTCCCATTACGAGAACCTGGACGGTACGAGATAACAAAGTTAAATTGATTTAAAAATAAGTTCCAACGAGCCTGACGAGGAGAAAGACTTCTAACGGATCTAAGGAACTCTAGATTGCGATGGTCAGTTAGCACTATGATCTGTTGTGCAGCTCCTTGCAGATGATGCCTCCATTCTTTGAAAGCCGCAATAATAGCCAGCAATTCCTTGTCTCCCACGTCGTAATTCTTCTCTGCTGAGGTTAGTGTATGGGAAAAGAAAGCACAAGGATGTAGCAGACCCTTCTCTCCAGTTCTTTGGGAGAGAATAGCCCCCAAAGCATTATCAGAAGCGTCCACCTCCACAATGAAAGGAAGTGTTGGATCTGGGTGTATCAACAGTGGTGCTGATGTGAAACAGATCTTAAGCCGATCAAAAGCTTCTTGAGCCTGTGATGACCACTTAAAGGGCTTTTCCTTCTTTGTCAAGGAAGTAATGGGACGGACAATATCAGAAACATTTCGAATGAAGCGTCTGTAGAAATTTGCAAAACCAATAAAACTTTGGACCTCCTTAACGTTCTTGGGTACCGGCCAGTCAAGGATAGCCTGGATCTTACCAGATTCCATGTTCAGCCCCTGGGGAGAGATGATATAACCTAAGAACTATATCTCAGAACGATGGAACTCGCATTCCTCCGGCGTAATATGCAGATGGTTCTCTTTCAGACATCTTAAAACAGTTTTGACATGTTCTTCATGTTCCTGTAGAGAGTCAGAAAAGATTAGTATATCGTCCAAATAGATCACTACAAACTGGTCCAACAAATCTCTGAAAATGTCATTAGCAAGGTGTTGAAATGTTGCAGGGGCATTACAAAGCCCGAAGGGCATCACAAGAGATTCAAAGTGTCCATACCGGCATCTGAATGCTGTCTTCCACTCATCCCCTGGACGAATACGCACCAAATTATAAGCCCCACGAAGATCCAGTTTAGAGAACACCTTAGCATGGCAGACTCTTTCCAGTAATTCGGGATTCTGAGGCAAAGGGTAACGGTTTCGTACGGTTACCTTATTGAGTTCTCGATAGTCAACACAGGGTCTCAGGGTCCCATCCTTCTTCTTTACAAAAAAGATAGGTGCCCCTGCTGGTGAGGAAGAAGGACGTATGAAGCCTTTGGCCAGATTTTCATCAATATACTCCTTTAAGGCTTGAAGCTCAGGTGCCGCCAAAGGGTATACGTTACCAAAAGGAATGGCTGCCCCGGGAAGCAGCTCAATGGGACAGTCATAATGCCTGAGTGGAGGAAGCTGATCTGCATTCTTCTTGTCACAGATGTCAGAGAACTCTTTATAAGCTGGAGGTAAAGAAAATACCTGTACATGTGGTTCCGTAGCCGACTCAGGGACAGCTTCTGTTAACGCTGAGTTGCTCCTTGTTGCGAAGATAATCTCCTTGGTCTCCAAGTTGATAATTGGGTTCTGAGAAAGCAACCAAGGAATGCCTAAAATCACAGGAAAATGAGGAGAAGAAATTAGCAAGAAAGAAAGTTGTTCCTGATGATTAGGCTCCAACAAAATTTCAAGGGGTATGGTCTCTTGATCCACAGGCCCAGAGATTAAAGGTGACCCATCCACTGTTTCCATGGTAATTGGAGAGGATCTTTGCTGAATTTTAATACCATGTTCCTTGGCAAATGCGATATCCATGAAATTGCCACCTGCACCAGAGTCAATCATAGCTGAACTGGAAATCCACTGTCCTGAACACAGGATCTTAATAGGGAGAGAACTGTTATGATCCCTAGTGGTTGAGGATCACAAATTACTCCAGCTAAGTAACATACATAGGACAAGCTCTAGGGAGGTGGCAAACTGGACTGACCGCAAATCTGAACCTATCCAAACACACTAGAAGTAGCCGGTGAACGTGCCTAAAAATCCTAGACGTCTCGAGCCAGCTTGAGGAACTAACTACCCCTAGAGAGAAAGAAAGACCTCTCTTGCCTCCAGAGAAATAATCCCCAAAGAAATAGAAGCCCCCAACATATAATAACGGTGAGGTAAGAGGAAGGCACATACACAGGGGTGAAAACAGATTTAGCAAATGAGGCCCACTAATACTAGATAGCAGAAAATAGTAAAGGGGTCTGTGCGGTCAGTAAAAAACCCTTACAAAATATCCACACTGAGATTTCAAGAACCCTCGCACCAACTAACGGTGTGGGGGGGAGAAACTCAGTCCCCTAGAGCAACCAGCAAGCGAGGAAATCACATTTTAGCAAGCTGGACTAAAAACATAATAAATGCTGATAATCAAAAAATGATCAAACAAAAACTTAGCTTGTCTTGGAGAGACTGGGAGCAAGGTAGTCACAAGGAATCTGAAGAGCACTGAATACATTGAGAGCAGGCAAGGAACTGAGTATCCAGGTGAACTAAATAGGAAACCAACCAAGGATAACGAACCAGCTGATGCTGCCAACCTGCAGAAAGACAGCACTACACAGTACCGCTTGTGACCACTAGAGGGAGCCCAAAAACAGAGTTCACAACAGAGAACAGTGAGAGTTCTTTTCCTTCAGCTCCTTGGGGGGTGAAGTCATAGAAAGTGAATGGAATACAGCATTTAAACACAGGCTACATTCAGAGATGTCAGATTCATCATCACAGTTGTCATACTCCCCTATTGCTGCTAGCACCTTGTTAGGCCGTCAAGGACACTTAGGACAATTGATCAAGAAGTGGTCAGACTGGCCGCAGTAGAAACATAGACTTTCACGAAGGCGATGCTCCCGGCGCTCATTGATCTCGTGCTTCTGAACGGAATCAATTTGCATGGGCACCTCCTCCACCTCCCGAGAGGTTTTACCTGCAGGCTCTTTGGAAGGAAGGGAAAAGTTAGAAACACGGTTATATGCAGCAAATTTCTCCTGCCTACGCTCAGTAAGGCGAATGTCTATGCACACACAATGCTGTATAAATGTCTCTAGCTCTTGTGGTGACTCAGAGCGGGCTAGTTCATCTTTTACAATACTAGAAAGACCCCTTTTAAAAATAGGCAATTGTGCATAACTGTCCCAATTGGTATCTACCGCCAATCTCCTGAATTCAGTGGCATACTCAATAACAGAACGTTTAGCCTGGCGTAAAGACAACAAAGCAGATTCAGTGGTTGCACAGCGATTAGGGTCATCAAACATTAATGCCATAGCGGTCAATAAATCATCCAAGTCATTTAACCATGGGTCACGAGACTCAATCATCGGATTCGCCCAGGCGAGCGCTCGTGAGGTCAGTAGCATTATTACACACAATACTTTGGATCTATCAGTAGAAAAACGGTCAGCATGCACATCAAAATATAGCATACATTGATTCACAAAGCCACGAAATTTGTCGCGATCACCATTAAATCTGAATGGGGGCAACTTAGGTGGGCTAGCTGGTGGCGGTTGCCCAGAGGGTAAAGTCACTTGTGCAGCTATTTGCGTGCTTATGTCCTGAAAAGCCCGTCCATACTGGGACTCTATGCCAGCAAGTTTGTTTTCCTGGGCTGCCATGTGGTTGCTCAAGTCCTGCAAAGTTTGTCCAAACACTTGTTGATTGTGTTCAAAGCTTCCAAACTTCTTTTGCAGACCTTCCACATCTTTCTGCAGTGATCTAATTATGGAAAACACCTGCTCTAATTTGCTTTCTGCAGTCATTGTTCCAGCAGTCTCCTTTTTTTTTTTTTTTTTTTAGGCTAGAGTATCCTGTAATAATTATAGGGGATAACTCAGGAGACTCTTTGCGTGGAACAAGACAACTACAGGACACAGTTTTATAAGTGGTAAAGTCTATATTATCACACGGTGATTCAAACAGGTGCAGAGACAAACTCAAGTCCACAACACTTGGTGCAAATAATAAACGCAGCTTAGCAGTCTATAGGAAACTTCAGAGGAAAATGCAATCAAGCAGAAAGTCTATGAAGCACAGTTATTCTTGAGGATACTTGACACGAATAAATCCTTGTCTTAGTCCAGGCACAGATAGATATGCTTATTAGGCAGTTCAAATCATATCTCAGCTCAACCAGGGAGGCCTGGTTAATAGTCTCAGGTTATTGCAAAGCAGAAACAGCTTACATGTCCAGCAAATGCAGATGGAAGTAAATACGAGCAGCAGATTAAGGAGGATTATTGGAACTGGTGTATGCAGCAGGAACTCAGTGCAGAGTAGCAGGATCACCACACAGGTTCACAGGAGCAGGTGTATAGCCAGGGAGTAATCAGAGGTCAGGAGCTGGATGCAAGGCAGAATACTCTAGCACAGACTGAAGGCTGGGGTGGAGTTTTATAGCAGGAAGACACAGTGCACATGAGACCAAAGACGCCATCTTGGAAAAGGGCAGTAATGCACAAAAGGTAAAAAATGTTCAGAGTCCTGACACCTACGCACCATGAAAGTTATGCCCATATAGTGACTGGATTGCTCTCAGAACATATCATGCTGGAGAAAACACTTATGGTTTTCACATCAAGCAGGAAAGCAATCTTTGTGACACATATCTCCCCTCATGTGCGATACCGGTGACCCTGTCACATATTCCTCCCTCTGCCAAAAGCCGGGGGCTTTGGTGCAGCGCGCCCGAGTCCTGTTCATTGCAGTAATATTATTATTCCACCAGGGGGAGTTATATTACGCCTGATGACAATAAAGGAGATCTTCTTACCAGGTATCACAAACCATACACCACACTTCACACTCCAGACCAGGGGGAGCCTTGCTCCTATTCACTAGGGCACTCCTCACAGTAAGGTAAAACTGGTGGTTTGGATAGAAAGTTAGTCAGAAGCTGACTGGAGGGAGAAGGAGTCAGACGCTGACTGGGCTTCACCCAGGTAGTTCCTGTCAGGAGGACAGAGGGGAAGGAGGAACATCACAGAGCTGCAGAGGGGTCCCTGACAGGGGTGGGATCCTGTCAGAGGCCTAGATAGAAGGCCACGGAGCTGCACCTGCCCCACGTGCGGCAGCATCCTAAGGAAGGACACGAAAGAGAATTGTATTGTAGCGGGTGCGAAACGAAGTCATAGCACAAGGAGAGAAAACCAGAAGGAGTTCTGCCCTGCAGAAGGCTGCCTCCTTCTGAGGAGCGGAAGCCGGTGGCCGGAACACTGAGGGAGCAACAGTCTCAAAGCCTTGCTCCAGAGACCGGCAGGACAGTCAATTCCACTTTGGCTGCCCGACCTTATACCTAGGAGGCACGGTGGCAACTTGTGGGGGCTGGGACGTCTCTAGGGTCCCTGTAAAAAGCCTCAGGCCACCAGTCATATGGGTTTATCCTATCCATACCATCTGAGGGACAGAGAGGAAGACATAACATCTAGAACATCTACAACAGTTGTGAGGACCTTACCGAGAAGCTCAGCAGGGAGGTACTACAACACACAGGCGCTAGAGGAAGGCTACTGATTTCCACCTGGATAAGGGGACTCTGGAATTGCCTTCAGACCGGCTGGACCCTGCCTGCCCTGTGATCTGGTGCCCTGGACTGTGGATGCTGAAGTCTTCAGTAAAAGGTAAAGAGACTGCAACCTTGTGTCCTCGTTATTCACTGCGCCTTACACCATCCGCCATCCATCACCCACACTCTGGGAAGCCCTGGGGATACACTTCACCTGTGGGAAGGTATACCATCTTGCTGCCATAACATCACTCCAGCGGACCCCTAAGCAGCGTCGGTCACCCTGACCGAATACCACAGGTGGCATCACGAACACTAAACAAACTTTTCCTTTTATTGGACGTCCCTCAAAGGGCCACGTACCGGGTCGGGCCACCGTGACATCCCCTGAACTGAAGGACCCGGTACCGAGTACTCCATTGCCCTTACGTGGGGGGGGCGCTCCATTGGCACCTTCGGACACCAAGTAGGAAATTTGGGAGAGGGCATCTGCATTCACGTGTAGCTTCCCGGGCCTGTGTTCTACATGGAACCTGGAATCCTGGAGGCCTAAGAACCATCTAGTCACCCAGACATTCTTACCCTGTTTCTCTCTTAACCATCTCAGAAGGGCATGATCGGACACGAGTTTGAACCCCCAGCCTAGTAGATAATACCTCAATGTATCCACTGGCCATTTTATGGCCAGACATTCTTTCTCCACATTGGCGTAACTTTTCTCGCATGATGAGGGCTTCTGGCTCAGATACAGGATGGGATGCTCTTTCCCATTTATCTCCTGAGACAGCACAGCTCTCAACCCAACTTCTGAGGCGTTTGTCTGGATCACAAACTCCTTGCTGAATTCTGATGCAAACCGAACCGGATGTCTACACAGAGCCTGCTTCAGCTCCTGGAACGCCATCTCTGTGTTAGCAGTCCATTTAACTATGGTCGACTTGGTACCTTTAAGAAGATCCATTAATGGTGCGGTGATTATAGCAAAACTTGGGATGAACCACTGGTAATCGCCAACAATTCCAAGAAACGCCCTCATTTGCTTCTTGGTAAGTGGTTGCGGCCACTTCTGAATCGCCTCGATCTTATTTATCTGTGGTTTAATTTTGCCCCTTCCGATGACATAGCCTAGGTACTTGGCCTTTTCCTTCCCTATGACATACTTTTTTGGATTTATGGTGAACGCCGCACTTCTTAAAGCATCCAGAACCAACTGTACCTTTGGCAGATAACTAGCCCAGAAAGAACCTATACATAGGACTAGTCCTCCAAACAAATTTTAATATAAAAAATAAATGATTTTATTGAAACATATCATTAAAAAAAATTCTTATAAAAAAGGAGATGCAAGCAAACAGAACAGAAATAGAAAACAAGCCAACAATGAGCAAATAAATAAATTATGTCCAAAATTATGTATAGAAGATACAGTAACCTGCCCTAATAAACCCTAAATATACATAAAAATCAAATATACTTAAATAAGGAGGGATAAAGTGAAGGGAGCCAATGACTAGAGATAAGAAAGAAATAATTTATAAATGGCACACTCCAGAATTGTGATGAAAAGGGGGAATATTTAATGTACATACAGTAGTCACAAACGTTTCGGTACGCGTGGACCTTCATCAGTGTGCTAGATATATAGCTGAGGTGGTGTAAACCATATAAGGGACCCCAATAAAGTTAACTTGCATCAACTGGAGAGTGTTGAGGAGAACACTAAGCGATGTGGCAGTCCAGCCGTAGGAGGAAAAGCGGGTAATGGACGTCCTTATATGGTTTACACCACCTCAGCTATATATCTAGCACACTGATGAAGGTCCACGTGGACCGAAACGTTTGTGACTACTGTATGTACATTAAATATTCCCCCTTTGCATCACAATTCTGGATTGTGCCATTTATAAATTATTTCACATATTAAGGTTTGGGAACCTATATTTGTGCACCTCCCCAGTAGGTTGTGCTGAAACATTTTTTATACTAGAGATAAGAAAGGACATAAGTAAATAAACTGGACTTTACTAGGTTTTGTTTTTAGGAGGCTCCTTAAAGGTTTATTCAAGAAGTATAAAAAACAGAGTGAAAAAAGGTTATTCCAATCATAGGAAGATCCAAAAAAAACAAAAAGAATTTCTTTTGCCCACCATAGAGTAATGAAAATAATAGCAAGTGCATGGAAACATAAACAAATGTGCATATATACAAGTCAGAGGATGCGAGTAATTACCCAGGGTCCAGGTAGCTCCAGTGTACACCTTAAGGTATGTGTCCACGGTCTGGAATCCCAGCACTTTGGACGCAACGGATACCCCGCTCCATTATCTTCACATGGAAAGAACATCGTACCACAACAAACCTACAAAGAGAGGGCCGCCCATCAAAATTCTCTGCCCGTTGTAAGGTTGCTGTCACTGAGTGTATTGGGGGACACTCGCTTGGCACGGGATTCAAGCACACGGCACGGGTTTTTTCAAACAAAGCAGACCATACGGTTTATTAAGCCTCATAAACCATATCATGAATAATCCATTTACACACTGAACCAGGACATCACATCAAGTTTCAGATCCTTAGTCTGTGGCAACTAAACACGCTGGTCCTCACTAACCAGTTGCCGTGGGTTACCACACAGTTCATGATACAATAAGCACCAACAGTTTATGGAGGTACCTTACGGGAGCTCCTGCTCCACCTGCTGACTCCTTGTCAGTCGTCTCTTCCGGGTAAGCTGCCTCACGGGGATCACCAACTTGCCTGGCCGGCACACATTAGTCAGTCCAGACCCACCGGAGGACTGTAGCTTCCCCACACAGTAGCTGTCACTGGCTCTGCAGATCCCGGTCCTCACCTTGTGCTGTTCAAGGATCCGGTCCTACTCCCAGGACCTCCCAACACCCAGGTTACACAGGAGCACACAGGTGGCCAGTCCGGGTACTATTCAGGACGTCCATCCCCAGCTGGGACCATCCAATACCCAGGCCACCAGTAGCAAAGTCCCACCATGTGCTTTTCAGGGCTTAGCACACCCAACACCGAGGTATCTCTCAGGACCTTGCACCTGTACTATACAGGTCTGCACACTCAGACCACACAGGAAAACCATGTGACCCACACCCTGGTCACATTATATCCCTTTTAACCACTCCCCTGGGTGGAAGTGTGGGTGTGTGTGGCTAGTTTGCCCCTCCCATCTCACATAACTAGCCCTGCCTAGCCTCCCAATATAAATATGCCAAATACTATAACTGTAGGACTACAGGTCCCAGAACACCACATCGCCTCAGGCTGGCAGCACAGAGTCTCCTCCTCTGCGACACACATATCGGCCATTCATCACAATGCCGGACTTTGTCTTATGACCACCGTCATGCATGCAACTGCCATGCACTCTCATGGCCTCAATACACCTCTGTGTGCATACTGGGGAGACCATGCAGCGCCCCCTACCTGTTACAGGGGTCACTGCATCACACCGTGAAATAAGGGCATTAATCAGAAAGACAGCACAGACAGCAAAGGTAACCCTGAAGGAGCTGCAGAGTTCCCAAGCAGAAACAGGAGTATTTGTCCGTATGACCACAATAAGCCATACACTTCATAGAGGTGGCCTTTATGGAAGTGTGGGCAGAAAAAAAGCCTTTACGTACACACAAAAATTGTAAGGCTCGTTTTGAATTTGCCAAAAGAGATGTGGAAGACTCTCCAAATGTATGAAGGAAGGTGCTGTGGTCAGATGAGACCAGTCTGTCAGTGATCTGAGAGTGGGATAGAGGTTCCCCCTTCCAACAAGACAATGCCACAAAGCATACTGCTAAAGCAACACTCCATGGTCTAAGGGGCAACCTGTAAATGTTTTGGAGTGGCCTAATCAAAGCCCAGATCTTAATCCAATTGAGAATCTGTGCTTAGGGTACCGTCTCACATTGGCACTTTGGTCGCTACGACGGTACGATCCGTGACGTTCCAGCGATATCCATATGATATCGCTGTGTCTGACACGCAGCAGCGATCAGGGACCCTGCTGAGAATCGTACGTCGTAGCAGATCGTTTGGAACTTTATTTCGTCGCTGGATCTTCCGCTGACATCGCTGGATCGGTGTGTGTGACACCGATCCAGCGATGCGTTCGCTTGTAACCAGGGTAAACATCGGGTTACTAAGCGCAGGGCCGCGCTTAGTAACCCGATGTTTACCCTGGTTGCCATCGTAAATGTAAAAAAAACAAACAGTACATACTCACATTCCGGTGTCCGTCAGGTCCCTCGCCGTCTGCTTCCCGCACTGACTGTGAGTGCCGGCCAGAAAGCAGGGCACAGCAGTGACGTCACCGCTGTGCTCTGCTTTTACTTTACGGCCGGCACTCACAGTCAGTGCGGGAAGCAGACGGCGAGGGACGTGACACCGGAATGTGAGTATGTAGTGTTTGTTTTTTTTTACATTTACGATGGTAACCAGGGTAAACATCGGGTTACTAAGCGCGGCCCTGCGCTTAGTAACCCGATGTTTACCCTGGTTACCCGGGGACTTCGGCATCGTTGGTCGCTGGAGAGCTGTCTGAGTGACAGCTCTCCAGCGACCACACAACGACTTACCAACGATCACGGCCAGGTCGTATCGCTGGTCGTGATCGTTGGTAAATCGTTTAGTGTAACGGTACCCTTAGACTTGAAGATTACTGTTCAGCAGAGGAAACCATCTAACCTGAAGGAGCTGGAGTACTTTTGCCTGGAGGAATGGGCAAAAATACCAGTGACAAGATGTGAAAAGCTCAAAGAGACTTATCCAAAGTGACTTGCAGCTGTAATTGCTACAAAAGGAGGCTCTACAAAGTACTGACTTTAGGGGGGTGAATAGTAATGCACACTGAAGTTTTCAGTTATTATGTACTGTTTGTTGTTTGCTTCACAAAAAAAAAGCTAAATGTTCACAGTTGTAGACATGTTCTTTACATGAACTGATGCAAACCCTCAAAAAACATGTGAACTTCTGGGTAAAGAGGTGGCAAAGGATGAACAATGCCAAGGAGGGGAGGTGAATACTTTTGTAAGCCACTGTAAATAGTTTGGGTGGTGAAATCCTGCTGACAGATGTTGGTTAAATATTTTTTAATCGTGTACATTAACTATAACTAAGACAAGTAAGGTCTGCAAGTTTTTCTCCGAAGTTCTTTTTTGATGTGCTCTTATTAAAATTTGGTCTTCCAGACACTCATGGGAAGGTTTAGCACTGTTCCAGTTTTTCTCTTTTTGTGGATAATTGCTCTTACTGCGATTGCCTGAAGTCCCAGAGACTTGGAAATCGCTTTACAAACTTTTCAAACTGGAATCACGTGCAGCTTTTTCAGACCTACAAGCTGATTCACGTCAGACAGGTTCTAGATAAGTGACATTGAGATTTCACAGGTCTGGCAATAACACAAATACTGTATGCCAAAACTGAAGACAATAGGATAGCGGCACATACTTTTTCACAGCACTGTATATTGATAAACCAGAGATAGTTGCACGTATTAAAAGGTCTAAACAGCAGGATTAATCCTTTTGAAACATTCTGCCAAGTCCTGCTTCAAACAACTGGGAGGCACAGCGCCAACGGTGACGCGAACTATCATTTGTTCCAAACCCTCCCAATAATTGCAGCATGTGAAATGTTTAGTAACAATCACCATTTGACTAGCTACTGTATATTATATATGGTTTATCTGCCTGTGTAAAAAGACCATAATCCAATCTACAGTATGTAATTTTCATGTTACTCTTTGGGAAGCATCAGAACAATGAAAGAACTATGTTGAGTCAGAGTACATAAGTTTTTTCTTGGTATTGGAGCAATGAAAGCTTTGCTGTAACAAAAGGGTAATGATAGCTGCATAATGTGACCTTCCAGAACAGTTAGCAGGTTGTGTGTCCTAGGAGTTGGCAGCCTATGATTGCCCTGCACTAAACCTAAAGCACAAAAAATCAAAATCCTGCCTGATAAATCTCATTTTTTTCTTCAGTGATAAGTTAACCAAGATGAGTTTTAAGGTTTGTGAAGTCTCGAGAGTCTTCGGCACTATCTTCAATAGAGCACGGTGACCCGCTCCATTGCGCAGGCGCCAGATTTCCAGCCCCGCAGGGGCTGAAGGTGGCTCTTTACTTAAAAACGCCCTGAGGGGGGTGACAGGATCCCTTTAAAGAAACAATGTGGAAGAAGAGGGTTAAGGGTCCATCTTGAAAAACGGAGGCACTGGCCAATTTTTAACACAGAAGACTTTACTTTTTTTTTACAGTGGCACAAAAACACTTTAGGGTTACAATTTTTCATAAAAGGAATACAATGTTAATTCTTAAAGACCTTTAAATAGAATATGTCAGGTGAGTGGGAGATGGGTGCGGACTCACTATGGTGAGTGCGGTATGGGTGTGGATACAGTATGGTGAGTGGGGGGATGGGTGCAGATACAGTATAGTGAGCGGGGGATGGGTGCAAACACAGTATGGTGAGAGGGGGATGGGTACGGACACAGTATGGTGACTGAGGGATGGGTGAAAATACACTATAGTGAGTGAAGGGAGGGTGTGGACACAGTATGAGAAGCGAGGGGGAAAGTATGAGGAGGGATGGGTGCAAGCACAGTACTTTGAGTGGGGGACAAAGAATGAGGAGGATGGATGCGAATGCAGTATGGAGAGCAAAAGGGGGAATGTAAGTGGACACAGTATGGGGAACAAGGGTGATGGGATGTGTGCAAACCCAGTGTGGGTAGCTGGGGGATGTGTGAGGGGTAAATATATGAGGAGACAGTATGAAGAGTGATGGGGGTAAATATGTGAGGAGACAGCATGAGCAGGGAGGAGAAACGTGTGAGGTGAATAGTGTGAGTAGATGTTATGGAGGAGAAGTGTGCGTGGGCACAGAATAGAGATTGAGTAGTGTGGGGGGTGTAGCATGGCAGGACTATGTAAGGGCATAGCCAGTAGGAGACAGTATCCCAAAGAGGGGGAGTGTGATGAGGAGGCACAGTAAAGAGACTGGGCCCAATAGGGGGGACACAATGTGAGAGGACAGTGTAAAAAGGGGGACCAGTATGGAAAGGAGGAGGCAGTGAGAAGGGCATGTACCATAAGAGGGTCAGTGTGGGGGTCATATTTTGGGCAAGGAATATAGCGAGGGAAAATTATTTATTCAGGGGCTCAGTGTAGGGCAGATATTTTTACTGTGGAGCATTACAGTGGCACTGCTATCTTTAAGGGCATCATGTGAGGCTGTGCTGCAGAGGACAGGAGAAGATGAAAGTCTGGAGAGACGAGTTGTGGATGACAAAAGTAATCATAGAGTCTGGACAAGACGAAGATAAGAAAAAGAACGACTCCAATCAGAGACAACATCATCTGTCAGGCACCTGGATTTGTTTTTTGGGATACTAATTCTCAAATTATTTTTATGTTAGGAGCATTAAAGGGGTTGTCCAAGTTTGTGATGAGTCACATAGAATGATTGCAGACTTCTGAATTTTCCCAGTGCGCACTGTATGCTGTCAGAATTCTCTGGTGCTGGGATTTGCATAGACGCGGTCATGTGCCGGCTACACATGCGTGGGCTCACTTACTGAAAATGAATTGAGCGAGGCCACACACATCTAGTCGGAATGTGGCCAGAAGTTTGCAAATTGCATACTTGTGCTGATATGACTGTCCACTCTTGCCACTGGCAAGGGAGAATCCTAAAAGTGTGCAGTGCATGCGCTGTGAGAATTAAGAAGCTTGCAGCCACTTATAGTGACTGCACACTTTCATCTCAAACCTGGACAAACCCTTTAATTATAAAATGAAACCCTGTAGCATGCCAGTCCTAACAGCACGTAATGTACTCACTGTCAGGATTCAGCCATCACATGGTCACTTCACTCATATGTGATTTTTTTGTTTTAATTTTCACACTTACGGTCACGTTGGAACTAGCTTCTCTTCCTGCGTCTCTCAGTTTTTCACTGAACATTGAGAGGACTATGGAGAGCAGCTCTTTGGCATGTGACTAAGTTTGCAAATGGCATATGTGCTTGTGGGGGGGTGGGCGCGAAACTGAATTCTTGCCCCAGGTGCTCTGTACAATGTAGATACATATACAAGATATATTGACAGAAAGCTGCTTATCAGTGCTGGGAGCTGGGTTGGACTAATATGCAGGAGGACAGCTTGTCCTATAGTGATACTCTTCTGCTAATTGTATTGAAACTGCAAAACCCAGCCGAGTAAGTGACACATTACCGGAATCAACGACTCTGCTCCAACATTATCATGCTCTCAGATTACATAGCAAATACCTGGTGACAGATGCGCTTTAACTAGCAAATACTAGTTTTTTTTTCTAGAGCGGTAATACATTAATATGAGCTCTATCTTGTTACACTGGCAGAAACTGTCCTAGAATGATGACTGAAGCCTATAAACATGAAAAAGCTGAAGTTCTTAATGTCAGATACAATCACCTCCTGTTTATATGCTCAGAGCCATTCACGTGAATAGGAGTGAATTCTCCAAACCAAAGATATCCTCTGAATAAGAATGGGTACCTGTAGCACCCATCTCCAGTACTCTGATGCACCCTCATGTTGTCTCTTCTCCTCTCGCTGCAGCAACCTGAATAAACACTCTGGCTGATATTAGTGTACAGACAGGGCCAGGTTTAGGCAAAGTGAGGCCCTAGGCAAAAGTTTAAAATGGGGCCCCAAATGCTAATGCAGCGCCCCAGGGTCCTGGTCGTTGCAGTAATATCATTCTCCTCTAGGGGGGAGTGATGTTGCGTTTGGAGGCAAAGAAGGACAACCAAATCCAGGTAACACAAACATACAACATATTTCGCACTCCATGCCACCAGGGGGAGCTATGCTCCTATTTATTAGGGCACTCCTCACACTTAGGTAAAACTGGTCGCCTGGGGAGGAAGTTAGGTAGTTGCTGGCTGAGCTTTGCTCAGGTAGTTGGTCCCTGACAGGGGTGGGATCCTGTCAGAGGCTGAGACAGAAGGACATGGAGCTGCGCCTGCCCTGAGTGCGGCAGCTTCCTATAGAATGAGACACGGAAAGAGAACTGTATTGTAGAGAGGGTGAAGAAGTCGTAGCAAAGGAGTGGATATCAGAGGAGTTCTGCCCTGTACAGGCTGCCTCCTTCTGAGGCGCAAGATCCCGGTAGCCGGAACACCGAGGGAGCAACAGTCCTTTATGCCTTGTTCCAGAGACCGTCAGGACAGCTAATTTCACGTTACCTGTCCGCCCCTACACCCAGGAGGCAAGGTGGCACCGTTTAGAGGCCGGGGCATGATAGAGTCCCTGTTAAAAGCCTCAAGCCACCGGTCATACGGGTTTGTCCTATCCTATCCGGGGGACAGAGAGAGAGACACCACATCTGTGACATCTTCAACAGTTGTGAGGACCTTATGAGAAGCTTAGCAGTAAGGTACTACAACACACGGCGCTAGAGGAAGGCTACTGATTTCTACCTGGATAAGGGGACTCTGGACTTGCCTCCAAACTGGCCGGACCCTGCCTGCCCCGTGGTCTGTGCTCTGGACTGTGGATGCTGAAGCCTTCAGTAAAAGGTAAAGAGACTGCAACCTTGTGTCCTCGTTCTTCACTGCACCTCACACCATCCACCATCTACACACTGGGAAGCCCTGGGGATACACTTCACCTGTGGGAAGGTATACCATCTAGCTGCCATAACATCACCCCAGCAGACCCCTTAAAGCAGCGTCGGTCATGCTGACCGAATACCACAGGTGGCGTCACGAACATATCCCTTAAAAGACCTTTCCCTTTTTACAGCGGATGTCCCAAGGGCCACGGACCGGGTCAGCAACCGTGACATCCCCCCGAGAACCGAAGGACCCGGTATCGAGTACCCCCTAGCCCTTGGGGGCGCTCCACTAACATATTGCACATCACACAGAAGCATTTCTGTTGTATTTACATGCGCTGAGTTCAGGCCGCTAAATGAGTGTGATCGACAATATTGAAGTCATTCGACACTTGTTTCCCGGCCTCTTTACACCAACTGAGAAAGAATGATGGGAACAGAACAATCACTATTAGATCAATCTGTCCCCATACAGCATCATGTTATCAGCAGCATATCTGCAGTTTACAGTGGGAGATGTGCTGCTGAGATCATTGATTTCTGTTCTACCACAAACAATTCAATCACTCGATGAATATGCATCATTTTGCTTGTTTAGTATAATGCACCCCATAGTCCTCCATATATTATAATGTGCCCCATAGTCCTCCATATAGTATAATACACTCCCCATAGTCCTCCATATAGTATAATACACTCCCCATAGTCCTCCATATAGTATAATACACTCCCTATAGTCCTCCATATAATATAATGTGCCCCATAGTCCTCCATATTGTATAATACACTCCCTATAGTCCTCCATATAGTATAATACACTCCATATAGTACTTCATATATTAAAATACACTCCATTTTTTTTTAACTGAGCATGCTCCGATTTTTTTAGGATCCAAGTAGCCAGATCAGCAAATCGGATCCGTCAAAAAAAACGGATCAATCGCATCAGTTTTTCACAATCTGCGACAAATCCGTTTTTTTCAAAATTCGACAAATTGTGACTGATGGCAAAAAACTGATGTGTGAAAGGTGCCTTACATTCAAAGATGTATCTTTTTGGCAAGGGTTACGTTGTTCAGCTCTGGGAAGTGCAAGGAAGAGTGTCCGATTAGATGGGTCTCATCATTTTTGGAAGTAAGATGTTCTGGTCCTTTTTTTTGTTAATGCATCAGGATGGATCTGCACTGTCGCTTTATTAGTTTGTGAGTATATTTCAGCATTGCCTGAATCGGTGCGGTTTAAATGGTGAACATTTTAGATCCCATTCTTTTTGGATTGGGACTGCTTCATAGGCGGCACAGGGTTTGGTGTGCATGCTGAAGATTGGTTGCTGGGAGTCTGCTAGATATCAGTCCTATGTTAGGTCTCGATTGTTGTGAGTTGCGATATTCATGAATGATGTCTGTCCTTTGAACTTAATTCATGCAGTTACACACCCTCCCTTGCTGTTTTTTGTTTCTGTATTTCAGGACACCCCCCTTTGATCTGGGTGTTAGAATATTCTTATGTTTATTGGGGTGCCCTTCAGGCCGACGTGAGGCCGGTGGTACAACAATTGGGTCTTGCCTTTCCCACTAATGGAAGGTGTTGAGAAGGTCTGTGGCGAGACTCGCATGCATAAGGAGTTATGCCTGCTCGCTGTGGCGGAAAAGGAGGGAGGTTCATGGAAGGTGGTGGATTGCACAGAAAGATGGGGGAGAACAGAGCACAGGGACGGGTTACCCCAATGTGCTGCAATGTCATTACTAGAGTTATAAGTGGGTCCTTACTGGGCTTGTGTCTCAGCGACACATCTGGGGTGGGCAACATGCAGCTGGGTGCCCTCGAGCGAGGGTGGTGTGGCTGAGGTTGGTGTGGAGAAGCTGCTGTTGCAATAGGGAAAATTGGAATTTTAATCCCCCCGCCTCCTTTTTAGGTGCTTGGTTATACTATTATTATTGGGATTTTTATGTTATTTATTGCTAATATTGTAATACATAAGGCTGCTGTGGACCTTTTACATCCTTTGTCACAAAGTGGTGTTTTATATTAGGTAAGAGGTTGTGAAAGGTTTAATTGTGGAGCCTTACCTTTAAGGATGGGCCGTTTAGTCATACAATTTCAGAGTCATGCACTTGCCAGGTTAGGCAATGCAGCAGCTCTCTTCAGCCGGGTTCTCAGTCTGGTCCCTCTAGAGTAGACTGTGCACGCAAAACTTCCTCCATGTGGGGCTCATCGGCAGCTCTCGCACCAGGCTGGTGTCTCTTGCAGCTCTGCCCTCCAGACTGAGCTATCAGGTTTTCCTATTGCAGTCACGTCACACTACTCCACATTTCTTGTAATCTTCAACTGGGCTCTTCTCAACTCACTCAAGCAGAACCCATCGGGCTCTGCCTCATCACTCTCCTTTCTCTACCAGGGGTGCTTCTTTTGCCCTTCACATCAATGCCTACTGATTTCAGTGTCTTGCCACTGAAAGGATTCAGACATGCAGTTGGATCGCCCTACCAGGGCAGCGGGGTACTCAGTACTGGGGATGTCACGGTGGCTGTGACCCGGTCTGTGGCCCTGGGCGCCCAATTAAAGGGAAAGGTCTTTAAGGGGATTAGCGAATAAAGTCTATTGTTCGTGACACCACCTGTGGTGTTCGGTCAGTGGGGACCAACGCTGCTTAAAGGAGTCCTCTGGGTTGATGGTATGCAGCAAGATGGTGACGCTTCCCACAGGTGAAGCGGGGTCCCCAGGGCTTCCCAAGTGTAGGGCACCGATGGTGTAGTGGATGGTATAGTGAAGAACGAGGACACAGGTTTGCAGTCTTTACCTGGTTTACTGATGGTAGTAGTAGTCCTCAGTCCAGGGTACCAAGTGCAGGGTAGCTGTGGTGCTGCCAGCTTGGAGGCAACAGGAGATCCCTCTCCCAGGTGAGGTTCGTAACTTTCTTACTTGCGCTATTTAGTTGATTAGGTCCCTGACGCTTAAAGCTTATTGCAAGTCCCTCTCTCCTGTCCTAAGACAAATGTCTGTATGATAGGCAGTTCGAGCCTGTTTATAGGATCTCTGTCATGACCCGGGCTCTAAGATCACGGCTTCACCTCAGACTTAATGCAGGCAATTGACATACAGTCCTATGCCTTCCGATTCTGCCATGCGTCCTGGAGAACAACACGACTTCAGGCTCCGGTACCCGGCTTCTGCGCTCTGGCTCCTAGGGTGTCCTTCTGCTGTTCCCCTCCTGAGCCTCTTCTTCCTCTGTGCTTCTTCCCTCTAAGCTCCTTCACAATTCAACTCTCCTTCAGTTTCTCCCTCGTTCCAGGGGTAGCAGCTCCCTCATGGCTGCTCGCCCCTATGTCTGCTCCAGACGTCCTTCTACTCCCCTCTCCTCTCTCAGACTCACTAAGACTGACTCCTCCTCCAGACCAGGATACATAAAGTGTAAGGAAGCTCCCCTGAATCCGGGTCTTGAGCTCCCCCTTCTGGCCTAGATTCAGATGTGTTGAATGTTAGTGCCTTACCTGATAGAGAGAATCTCCCTTGCCTCCAAGCATGACATCACCCTCCTGGAAAGGAAGGCAATATCACTGCAACAACCGGTTACCTGGGATTTTGCACACTGGGACAGTATCCTCCTGACACAAGAAGATCTTCATTAATATGTTTTATTAACAGTGGCGTAACTTGAAGCTCATGGGTGCCAAAATCTCCCACGAGGCCCCCAGCTATCGCAGATTTTTTATGATTATCGGCAGTTCAAAATTAATCAGCAAATCACTTGTAGCAGCACAAATGTAATATACTATGTGATCTGTAGTTGTCCTAAAATTTATATACTTTAGGTCTTACCTCAAGAGAATTGTGTGTTAGGGTTAGAGAGCAAGTCTTTCATGGTTCTTGTATAGATGTTGTCCACGGTGGTATTCATGGTGGCAATACCAAAAAATTACTGGGGTCCATGGTTCCAGACGATTTAAATGAAGAATTAATGTCATGGTTCCACCCCTCAGTGTGTCTGGTATGCAGTTACTGACAGCTCGGCCGTCCAATCCTGTACAGGGACGTGCTGAAGATGTCAGTGCTTTGATTGACAGCTTGGCCATCCAATCTGCTACAGGGGTGTGCTGAGCTGTCAGTGTGTTGATAGACAGCTAGACTATCCAATCTGTGACTGGGAGGCATCGGCTGTCTCCAAGTGTTCACTATCCTGGTTGATTGCCATGCCTACTTAACTAAGCTGCTTCTCCCAGACCTCTGCCAGCTGTACACTCAACATGTGAGGTTTGTGCTCTCTGTGCCTTGAGTTCTGTATGTTTGATCATTTGCTGCCTGACCTTGGACTTCATTCTGACCCTCCGACTGTTTAACCCCTTCTGCTGTGATGCATTATCCTCCTGATAGTCTGACCTTGGAACGTTATCTGACCATGCTTTTGTCTCTTCCTTCTGTTGATGATGTACTCTCCTGCTTCTGACCTTGGACTCCTTGACCATCCTGACTCGTGGCTTGGCCTTGAGAAGTGACTAGCTTCACATTACGTGTGGCCGATTTTTCCATCAGTATGGATCCTGTTCACATGCTTTGTGACCAGGTGTCAAATTTGATGCAGATGATTCAGGATCTGGCTAAGAATTGCCAGAGTCTGAAGTCATCGTGATATCAGTTGCAGGGTCAGATAAATAAATGAATGAAGACCTCCCATAACACCCTAATGCTGGCAGTGGCTGTGACGTCAGTACCCTCTGATGTACAGTTGGTCTCTCCTGAACGTGTGATATCCCTCCTTGATAAATTTTTGGGAAAGACCAGTTTAGGGTATTCAGAGAGAGCTGTAAGTTATTTTTTTTACCCTGGACCCATGGTCATCACTGGAGGAGTTCCAGCGGATGGGAATAATCATGTCCCTACAGCGAGGGGAGCCTCAGACCTGGACATTTTCTTTGTCCCCACAAGCCACAGAACGGTTTTCTGTTCATGCCTTTTTTGACAGTTTAGGTCTGATATATAACGAATCCGACAGAATCCAGGTCGCTGAGGCTAAGATCATGAACGTGGCACGAGGGGGTCGCACAGTGGATGACTACTGTACTGAGTTCCGGCAGTGGTCCACCGAAGTTCTATGGAATGATGGTGCTCTCAGGTGCCAGTTCCAAAAAGGCCTTTCCGAAACCCTCAAGGATGCTCTGGCCCTCCATGACGCCCCTAGTTCTCTGATGGAGGCCATGACTCAGGCCTTATGAATGGACCGCAGAGTGAGAGACGTGGTGAACAGCAGGCTGCTCATTATACTTCCCCGAGCAGGTCCATTTACCCGAGATTAGAGTTGCCAGTCTTCGTGTTGCGGAGAGATCCTGGGTCACTGCTCGAGGCCGATCGATTAGTCAGGGCCTTCCATCTAAAATTTCCTGGGAAACCTGGGGACCGGTGGCCCACCCTAGAAGAGGGGGTACTGTCACAGTTCCACCCCTCAGTGTGTCTGGGATGCAGTTACTGACAGATCAGCCATCCAATCTGCTACAGGGGTGTGCTGAGCTGACAGCTCGACTATCCAATCTGTGACTGACAGGGGTCGGCTGTCTCCAAGTGTTCACTATATCAGGTGATTGTCATGCCTACTTAACTGAGCTGCTTCTCCCAGACCTTTGCCAGATGTACATTCAACAAGTTAAGTTTGTGCTTTCCTGTGCCTTGAGTTCTGTATGTTTGATCATTTGCTGCCTGACCCTGGACTTCGCTCTGACCCTCCGACTGTTTAACCCCTTCTGCTGTGATCCTCCTGATATTATGACCTTGGAACATTACCTGACCACACTTTCGTCTCTTCCTTCTGTTTATGACGTACTCTCCTGGCTTCTGACCTTGGACTCCTTGACTGTTATGATCCTAGTGGCAAGGATCGCAAGTTGACTAGCTAAGTAACTAAACCGACGACCAGCTCTGGGGAAGTGGTATCTGGATTGACCGCAACCTGATCCTATCCGCAAACAACTATAGGCAGCCGTGGAACGTTACCTGAAAATCCTAGACGTCTCTTCACGGCCTGAGAAACTACCTATTCCTAGAGGGAAAGTAAAGTCCTTACTTGCCTCAGAGAAATGACCCCAAAGATATAGAAAAGCCCCCCACAAATATTAACGGTGAGTTAAGGGGAAAGCACAAACGCAGAGATGAAATAGATTTAGCAAATGAGGCCCGCTAACACTAGATAGCAGAAAATAGGAAGGGAGCTGTGCGGTCAATAGAAAACCCTAAGCAAAATATCCACGCAGAGATTGCTCGAGCCCCCACACCAACTAACGGTGCGGGGGAAGCAACTCCGTACCCCAGAGCTTACAGCAGCAAGAACTCACATATTAGCAAGCTGAACTAAACTCATCATACACAGAAATCATATTGCAGACTGATGAGCAAAAAATAATCAAACAGAAACTTAGCTTCTCCAGAAGAGACTGAAAACGAAGATAATCAGGGGAGATCAGAATAGCACTGAATACATCGACAGCCGGCAACAAGTGGAGGTGAAGCAGAGCTACATAGGAAACTCCCTAGTGCATAACGAGGCAGCTGATCAGCCACAGATCCGCAGGATAACAAACAAAGCCACCAGGGGGAGCCCAAAAACAAAACTCACACAATACCACCTGTGACCACAAGAGGGAGCCCGAAAACAGAGTTCACAACACTTGACCATTCTGATTCACGGCTTGGCTGTGAGAAGTGATTAGCATCACAATTAAGTTTTGCCTCCTTTTTATAATTTTTGTGGTCATTTTTGAATATTTATTTTCTTCATTTATTTTATTTTGGCTGTGGTGTTTGTTTTTCTATTGCTCATTTGTCTTCTCAGCAGCTCCTTTGCATTTAATATCGATTTATTGTCGGGACATTTTTTCCAATTTTAATGACATCTCCTCTTTCTTCTTTTTGGCAACTGACGATATGTGGACATGAAATTCTGCACTATCACTTTATTTTGTTTTTATGATTGATTTTTGCTGTCTGTATAATATAATGTTATACATGTCTGTATAATGTCACATTTCAGAATGTTAATAATTTCTCTGTAATGATTTCTC